>NC_034598.1:44115962-44119701 GCF_900095145.1 Mus pahari
ACACACACACACACACACACACACACACACACACACACACAGCCTTGGCAGCATTCCTTAACCACTCAGGAAGATTCCACTGCGCCTTTACTCCTGTGTCCTTGACAAAGCCAGAACCACACAGCTGAAGCTGCCAAGTTCTACTGCCAGCTGGAGGGGAGCTTGGCCCCCTTCTTGAATTACTTTGCATAAGTTTTGACTTGTTAATACTCTTTGGGAATAGGCCTTTCCCTATCACAGGTTGCATGGCTAGCTGGGTGTGGTTTTGCCCTGAAGGCACCACTCCCTTTATTCCCGTGTAGCACCAGGCTTCTCTTTAAACCTTTGGAAATCTCAAAACCCAACCCTAGTGACATACCTCCTCCAGCAAGGCCATACCTCCTGATCCTTCCTAAACAGATCCACCAACTAGGGACCAAATATGTATGCTTATGGGGGCCATTCTCACTCAAACCCCCACAGCAGATAACCTCCACACGTAAGGCATATACTCACACATACACATAAAAACAGAACATTGAGGGCTTGGTGATTAAAAGCTCCAGGGAATCTGACACTTTCTGCCTTCCACAGGCACCAGACATACATGTGATGCACATAAAAAGCCCACACATGCACAAAAATAGATCCATTATCCTCAAGGTGGGAGCATGGCAGCCTCCAGACAGGCATGGTGCAGGCAGAACTGAGAGTTCTACATTTTCATCTGAAGGCTGCTAGAAGACTGGTTCTCACAAGGTTAAGAGGAGGGTCTTTTTTTTAAAAAAGTGTATTTATTTTATGTATATGAGTACACTGTAGCTGTCTTCAGACACACCAGAAGAGGGCATCAGATCCCATTACAGGTGGTTGTGAGCCACCATGTGGTTGCTGGGAATTGAACTCAGGACCTCTGGAAGAGCAGTCTGTGCTCTTAACTCCTGAGTCACCTCTCCAGCCCAGGAAGAGGGTCTTACAGCCCACACCACAGTGACACACTTCCTCCAACAAGGTACCACACATATTCCAACAAGTCCACATCTCCAAATAGTGCCACTCCCTAGGCTAACCACCACAAGGTATGATATGTAATTTCAGCACTCACAAGCAATAACAGCAAATTTGAACAGTAATGAGATGACATGCTCATTTGTTTTTACATTAACATTAACTCCTGTTACAATGTATCATGGGTTTAACATTAACTCCTGTTACAATGTATCATGGGTTTAACATTAACTCCTGTTACAATGTATCATGGGTACCAGGGGATGTAAATCAGATCCAAGTATTCCAGCAGAAAAAGACCCACAGGCATGCTCATTTGATACACAGAGAAGGATGACAATATTAAGTCTTTGCTGTCCATGTTTTAACCATTATATTTCTATGAAAGCACATCGGGGTCCAGTCTCGACCCAGGAGTTCTCAACTAGAAACACAGATATCTGGAAGGTGCATAATAAATATACACAGACTACTTTTTGGGTACAAGCTGATAGGAAAATTTTCAAGGCTTAAAGTTTTCTCTCCTCTCTCATTGTCTGCTCTCTCTCTCTCTCTCTCTCTCTCTCTCTCTCTCTCTCTCTTTCTCTCTCTCTTGCTCGCTCATTCGCTCGAAGCTTGAGGCTGCACACACTCTTCATTCTTCTGTGCTTTCTGCTTTTCTCCTGTGTGCTTTTCTTTTCTTGAACTCTCATGCTCACACACACCTCTGTGCATTCCCCTTTCACTCTCACACACATCTCACACACACTCTACTTTCATTCACACACACTCTCCATACACACCTCACATTCTCACACAAATTCTTCACATGGTCTTCTCATGCTCTCTCTCTCTCTCTCTCTCTCTCTCTCTCTCTCTCTCTCTCTCTTCTCCACATTCACCTCACATGCTCCTCACTCGCTCTCCACTTGCTCTCTAGCCTTTTTCTTGCCCCAGTCTTTTATTGATACTCCAAAAGCAGGTTAAAAAAAAGACATAGTATAATCATTGCCAAATCAAATTCAAAAGAATAACCATATTCCACAAAGAATCAAGAATTACAATTTTTCCCCAAAGTTTCAAGCTTCCCTATTCCCAGCCCTATAGCGAAAATAATAATAATTGCAACCTTATCATTATTTAAACTTTAACTAATTATACTTCAGAGCTCAGAGTTCTGAGGCCAGCTACTTGCATTTTCCTGTGAAACTCTAATGATAAATGACATTGGCAAAACTGCCAGGCAGTGGCCAGAAAGAATCAAGTTAACCCTTAAGTCAATAGTTCCCCTAGCTTTCTGCTTCTGCACATTACACACAATGACTCTGAAAGACCTACAAAGTGAGGACTCCCCCACATTCTGACTCAGGAGAGGCAACACCCCAAATCACTCATGAGAAACGGTCTTGATGCAAACCTCAAGAGGACTTTTATTCCAGGCACGCTCTGGGACCCACAGTCATACACCACACAGGGGTAGAGGACTGTGGAGCCCCAAGTAGCTGGGGAAGGGAGTATTTAAAGGAAAAAAACACAACTCAAGGGGGTGGGAAGGGCGTTATTGGAAAATACCAAAAATACCAGTTAGGAGTCACAAGGAAGTAGAAGTCACAAGGAATAATACCTGGTAATTGTGTGGTTATTTCTCAAGACAGTTTCTATGAGCCTCTAACAATAGCAACAACAAGAGCCACCGATCCCGGCGTGAAGCTTTTCTGATAGATGCACTCATCACGATAAAACACCGAGCTTTCCACCTCGTGCTGCCGCGGGTCATAGGACTGCGATGGGGGCAGGGGAGGCCGATCCCCGGAGTCGGACAAAGCTCTGCCATCAAGCCCCTGGGACAGTAGCTGAGGTTCCACATCCTCATCGTCATTGGAGAAAATATAAGAGACTCTGATACAAAGCCCATCGTCTCAATCCACGCAGGTCGGGTCGGCCGTGGGAACTTCCTTATAACTTAGGTGGGTCAGTTTCTCCACCTGGTTGGGAGGGGGAGGCTTGGGAGCCAAACCTTCCTGAATATTTTCATCTGTATATTCCTTGATGTACTGCATTGGAGGTGGTGGAAGTGCACTCACTTGCTGTGGTTCACCCATTGTAGACAATCAAGAACCTAAGACCAGAGCAGCCTGATCAACACAACTACGATGTTCATAAATTCACTGTGGGTTCAGACCATATTATCTTCAAGTTTCCTGATGGAAAATACGCCAGCCAAGACAACAGGTATGCTAATTCCATCCTAGAGGGACAAGTGATCTGCAGGTGAACATGCCAAGCAGGTTTAATTAGATCTGAGACACAAAGGGCTATTGCGTCCCCTGATAACAACACCATAGTTCTAAGAGTCCACAACAGCAGGCCAAAAACACAGGAGGCAGAATGGCACCTTAGTTGAATCCTTTCCCGTAGGGTAACAGGCAAATTTGACACAACATAAGGCTGAATTTGTCCTGAATTGCCCTCCTCATCTCTCCAGGTTAGCAATTTAGGGCTTTGTTTTGGGTTATTGGCATAACCAATTCCTTGAAAGTGAGGGTCCAGGGTTCAAGTCCCTGTTCAGGCGCCAGATCCCCCCTAAATATATAATAAAAATCAGCTGGACTGAGGCACAAAATATATTTATGCTCCATAGTCCTGCCTAGGAATTATGGTGGCTGGCGGCCGCACCCGGCTTAGGTGCTCAGATTTTTCCGGAACTATTCTTATCCATCAAGGAGAATATATGCAGCTTGTTTGTGTTTATTTTGTACAAACATGGCTCTGT
>NC_034598.1:44119906-44128572 GCF_900095145.1 Mus pahari
TGCACTTGCTGGAGGTGAGGCTGTATGGATATATGCTGTAAGGATGTAAGGCTCTATGCTGGCTGCAGACAGGCTGTAGGATGTTAGCTGACCTGCTTGAAACACAAAGCCAAAACAGTTGTAAAGCAACAGGATAAAAGCTTCTTGGGGGAAGTAGATTTGAGAATCAGCAGAAAGGCTGTAAATTCTCTGTAGTGGAGGCTGTGCTCCAAATTAACTCTTCTGACTAGGAAAATATTTTTAGCCATCACCAAGGTTGGAATTATACTTACTAGAAGATTTAGGGTCTGTATCCAATTGACGAATCAATCTTTCAGGTAGCCATCTCGCTTCATCTTCTCTTTGTGAAAAAACACAGACAGAACCTCTTCCCCAAATTAAAACGGCGTCTGGACCATTCCACATATTAGTTGATGGGTCCTGCCATTTTACCATGGCATAAGAACTGGAAGTAACTGGATGCCAGTGGTGATCCACAGCAGATTGACCTTTAGCGTCAGTTTGCAAAAAATTCAAAACAAATAGGACAAAAGCAAGATGTGCTTTTGGTGACCTTGAGGGGCATAATTGTCCCTGTTTTGTTTTCAAAAGCCAATTTTTCAGAGTACAATGAGCACGTTCAATAATTCCTTGTCCCATGGGGTTATAAGGAATTCCAGTTTTATGTTTGATACCAAATTCTGTGCAAAATGAAATAAAATTGTTGCCATTTTAGGCTGGCCCATTATCCATCTTAGCAACTCTAGGCAAGCCCATAGCATTGAAGGCTTGTAAACAATGATCAATTACATTTCTAGAGGCCTCTCCTGTATGTAGAGAAGCAAAAAGAAATCCTGAACAAGTGTCAATACAAACATGGATATATTTTAATTTTCCAAATTCTGCATAATGAGTTACATTCATTTGCCAATATGATTGGGCATAAGACCTCATGGAATAACTCCTAAATGCAGAACTGGAGATAATGTAATACATTTAGGACATTGTTTTACAATCATTCTTGCCTGCTCCTTAGTGATCTTGTGTCGGAGCCTTAAAATATGGCTAGAGAGATGAAATTTAACATGATCACGTCTAGCCAATGCACAGGATCTGAAATTAAGGCCTCTCCTATTAGAGTTCTGTCAATGCAATCATTACCTGCAGTTAAGGGTCCAGGAAGACGAGAATGAGCTTGTATATGAACAACATAAAACGGATGTTTTCGAGCAAGAATGCTGTTTTGCAATTGTGAAAACAAAGACCCTCAGGACTTGCTTTTATGTTATAGAGATTTACAACAGGCCTTAGCTGATAACACAACAATCCTGTAGGTGCATGGTTTGTATTAAGGATTAACAGATGGAAAGGCAAAGAGTAATCTATATAAGTAATAAATTGTTCTTCAATGGCTCTTTCCACTTGTTGTAAGGCCAGCAATTCTTCTGAGGTCAAAGATCTAGGAGAGATAGGATCAGAACTCCCTTTAAGAATATCAAATAAAGGTTTCAATTCACCTGTAGTGAGCTTTAAATATGGGCAAAGCCAATTAATGTCATCTAGCAATTTTTGAAAATCATTTAAAGTTTTTAAGCTGTCCCTGCGAATAACTCTCTTCTGGGGGAAAACAGCTTGATCTGTAAGTCTAAAACCCAAATAATTATAAGGATCCTGAGTGTCTACAAAGTGAGTTCCCAGGACAGCCAGGGCTATACAAAGAAACCCTGTCTCGAAAAAACAAAACAAAACAAAAAAAACAAAACAAAAAACAACAAAAAAGAATCATTACATCAAGGAACATCTAGTTTCACAGAATTCACCAGAGCAGAAGGAGAAAGAAGTAAGACAGTCAGATATAATAGGATAATTATGCACACCAAGGTCAACTGAAAAGCAGTCACACACAAATGAAATCTATACAGCCATTATCCAGGGCTAACGTTAGGAGAAATGGGAACAACTGTTTTATACAAAGAGCTGCCCTGGGCTACTGAGATGTCTCCACCCCAGCCTACTGCAGGCAGCCCCTGTCATTGTATGCTGTCCACAGCAAATGCAGAAAGTGTTATGCACAATGCAGGCACTACAGTCATACACAATAGGCCTCGAATTGAGGGAGTTCAGCCACATTGATCAGTGAGCATTGTGGCAGCACCACCATACATGTCCAGAGCTGTAGTGAAGTTGTGCAATACTGCACAGGAGAATACGGCCAGAGACTGTAGCGAGAATCTTGGGTTTAAAAAAAAAAAACAACAACTAAAACTAAAACACAGAAATATTGTGAGAACATGCCTTCGTTTTAACCCCAGGTGTGGGATGTGGGGCTGCTTCAGACAGCAGCTGACATAGTTTTGCCAGCTGCAGATAGTTTCTGAGACTGTATAATGTTCTGGGAACTTTTCAGAGGCTATATAAATGCTAGGGTCTAGCCAGGCGTGGTGGCACACACCTTTAATCCCAGCACTTGGGAAGCAGAGGCAGGTGGATTTCTGAGTTCAAGGNCAGCCTGGTCTACAGAGTGAATTCCAGGACATCCAGGGCTACACAGAGAAACTGTCTCAAAAAACAAACAAAAATAAATAGATAGATAGATAGATAGATAGATAGATAGATAGATAGATAGATAGATAAATGGTCTCAAGAGGTGGGTTGTTGATGGTTCAGGGGCAGGGGGCGCTATTAGTCAAGGTTTGTTAAGTAGTCATGCATGAAGAGGAAATAAGAAGTTAGATATCTTGCTGGTGAAGATCAAACTTGCCTCAAGGAACTCAGTGCCCCAATCAGCAGGAAGTCACCCAACAATAATGTCACCCCCTTTCCAACCCTTGACCTTATTTAGGGAACTCTCTCCTCTCTATTCTTTTTTCTCTTATCTAGTGTTAGGGAGTTGTGCATAAGGGTGGGAGAAAGAGGAACCCACAAAGGAGCCAAAAAACAGATACAAGAGACACCTCAGATTTGTTATGTCTTTTATTTCGAGTTCCCTTTTGGATGTTTTGTGCTTCGAAACCTCTAACTGCTGTCCAGTTTTTTATGACCTACACATTCAGTCATGTATGGAGTTGCAGTTCACAGTTTAAGAAACCTTATGCTCATCCCTGTTGGTTCTGGGAACCAGAGTCAGAGTGGCTGATGTTAATGAAGGATCCACTGTAGGGCTGAGACCAAGACTCAAACCAGGCTCTTCTACGGAAGAGTTTCCTGAGTTTGACGCACCTGATCAGGGAGTCCACCTCCGGAGTCCTCTTGTACACAGGAAGGACCCTGACTGCCTGAAGTCACAGAGGTGGCCTGACTTCAGGGACACTGTCCCTGCAAAGACAGGTTAGGGGAGAAAAGGTGCCACACATCAGCCCAAATTTGTTCATAGACACTCAGGCCAGTCCAGCTCTGGGAGTAGTCATGCTGTTCAACCATAGAGGAAGCCAGACATGACAGCAGTGCACAGTGTCGCAGCATCTGTGCTTGGGTTCAACAGACACAAACCAGCCCATACCACAGATCCCAACCGCCTCCCTGGCGCACATCACCCTGACTTCAAACAACACAACCATTCCCCCCCTCCCCCATAAGACAGGGTCCTCTCCTCTGTACCTCCACTGTTACCTTCTCTATCCTCCTCTCTGCCCCTTCCCCTCCTATGTCCTCTCCTCAGCCCCCTATCCACTTCTGTGCTCCTTTCAGCTCCCCCCCTTTTTGTCCTTCCCTCCTTTGAGGGCTTCTCCCTGCACCGGGTTGCCCTTGACCCCTCCCTGTGGATTCCCTCACCTCAGCCCCGCCTCCATTTCTCTCCGAGCATCAGGACTTCCTTGCTTCTCGGCCCTACCTCCTTGCTCTTCTTCTCCGTTTGTTTTGGTCCTCGGCACTTTTCTGGTGCTCGATTTCAAAGGAGACATCACGTTTCCCGCTGCAGTCGGGAAAGGTTCTGAGCAGGAAGCAGGAGCCTCTCCGAGCTCCAGCTCAGCAGTACTGCAAGCCGAGACCATGGTGATGCTCATGATGACCACTAGGTGGTGGCCTACTCACGGCCACCGGTGCCCTCCTGCGTCAAGGAGGCTCCATGTTTGGAGCCCAAGTCTCCCAGCGGCTGGGCAGAAATTTACAAACCAGAAAGAGATGCTAAGTAAGCCAGCATGGATGAAAACTATCGCTGAACAAAGCAACCTTCCTAATACTATAGACTGCCTCGAAGATTCACGGGTGTGCTCTTCCCTGGCTCAGAAACCTTCTGTGGCTCTGACAGAACCAGGATGTCTGATTCCCAGGCGATGGACATAGACTGTTGCCCTGGATGGGAGCAGGGCTGAAACAATACAATGGCAAAAACTCAGACCCTTTCCCCTGGATTCCAGCTCCTTGGCCACCCCAGGGGCAAAGTCTCTGGTGCCAACAGAAGTTTGACCGTCCCAGCATTCCTTTAACCAAGAGCAAGGAGGCACAAACAGAAAACACAGCTTTAGAAGACAGCCAGCCTCATCTCCCCTTCTGCTGTTCTCTTTCCAGACAATCCCAAGCTTTCACCCAGGGCCTGGCTACTACCAGCATGGGCTGCATGGCTTCGAGCACCCGAGGCTGCGCTGGAGGCCCAGCTGGCCTAGCAGCACCCACTCGTTCCTCTAAGGTCCCGCAGTTCGGCAGAGTGACCACAGCTAGGAAATGCAGCACGAGAGGGCACCGGGAGGTACCCTTCAACTTCTGTTCCTACCTCACAGCATCCTTCCAGCTGTTCTCCTCCGGCAGCCAGGCAAGACTGTCTTCCATCTGTACAGAAATTTTACTGTCCTCCCCACCTGACTGGTGTCAAGGAGTACCCAAGTGGTAATCTAAGAGGGACCTTCCATTTGGTCTCCTCTGGTTGTGTGTGAGTCCCGCTGGCTGCCCTGATATATTTCAGACACCGTACAGGCAACTGATGCAGATTCAGGTTAGGCTGTAGCTCTGGGGCAGAGTGCTTGCCTAGCACGCATGAGGTCCTAGGTTCAAACACCCACACCAGCAAGGTAGGGAGGACCCATTCTCTCAAAGTCCAAGCCGGCCTCACTGAACTAAAGCTGGGTGTCCCAAGGGCCAGGAACCTTCATTAAGAATAGATTGTCCTCACAGATCTGAAAAGCCAACAAATGTGATGTTGAGCCAACTCAGTGAACAGAAGCGAGGCATTACTGTAGCCAGCACCATAGCTAGGGAAGCATGAAGCAGGGTAGGGGCACAAGTGGACCCTGGGCAGCTGCAGTGTGGAGGGCCCACAGCAGGTGTGGAGCACACACTGCGTCAGGAGCAGGCATCTGGGAAGGGGCTTCATGCTCAAGCAGGGATGGGTGACCAGGCCTGGACCTGTGTTCTTGTGGATGTTTTTCCACCCCTAATCCTGTGTTTGCTAGAGTGTCATATGATCATGCTTAGGGTAAGTCTTCCACACATATTCATTATTTCCCAAACCCTATAAGCACAGGGGCCTCTAGTCTTTGTCCTGGGACTTTGCAATTCTTTCCCCAAGGTAGAGCATCCCAGAAGTTGCTTGCTCTAAGGAGACAGAAAAGGTAGGAGCTATCAGCTTTGTTCCAGTTCTCAGGTTTCTGCCTCTTACCAAGACCTGGTCAGCATTCAGGAGTCTCAGTGGGGACCTGGAGGTCCCTTGACATCCTCCATGGCTGTGGGCAGAAGCTGCCATGAGCATCCACAGGCCCAGGCGTCAGGAAGGCAGAACTGAGCTCCAGTGTGGAGTGTGGTCCTCCATCCTGGCACAGTCCGGTTCCTATGGAGACACCCGGTGTGGAATCGGGCTGAGCTGGGCTTCCCGCCATGCGCCAGGCTCTCTCTCGACTAAATTAAGTCGTCTCGGTGGGGGAGGTGGAAAGAGAGGATCTAAAATGAGCTGGGGTGAGTCAGCACTGGGGCCTGAGGGGGATGCAGCCAGCCCACCAAGGTCTCACTCAGTGAGGAGGGGCCACGGAGCAACTCCATCTCAGGTTTATTAATAGACACCAGGTCTTCTGTAACTCAGAGAGGTGACCATCCCACTCCGTGCCAGGAACTCCCTGGTCCAGAGAGACACATAGGAGCCTAGCAGGACCCAGGATCCCTTAGGACAGAGTCACCCTGCGTGCAGAAGACTGGGTGAGTGGGTGAGGCCGTGAGCAGCAGCAGCTATGGAGACCACAGACTGGGGCACACCACCTGCCCTCATACCCCCTCCCCAGCCAGAGGGGGATGCCCCTGGAGAGCCTCCTGGTCCAGGCTGGCTGGTGAAGAGTAGGGCACTCCCATCAGAAGGCAAACCCAGGATGAGGACCAGGGAGGGAGGGGCCTAGAGTGCAAGCCTGGCCACCACCTGGATTGGATAGGACGTCTCGAACTGGCCACTGAGCTTAGATTCAGGAAAACTCATGGTTCATCTAGATTAAAATTCAATTCTTACTCACGGGAGCAAGCTGCGGAAGCAAGTCTTGCTACTGGTAAAACGGAAGACAGGCCTTCCACGTACTCTGCTAGGGCACAGGGAACATTTCCCACTCAGTAGCATCAGTGAGCTCTAGCTCCTCACTACCTCAGCCCCAGGCCAATCTACCCCGTTCCCCCTGCCCTAAAAGGGTGATGGCGGTGGGTGTGCCCGCTGAGGCGGATCTGCTGTCAACTTGACTCACCAGGGAAGCGACAGCCTCCGTGAGGAAATGCCCCCACCAGCTAGGCCTGTGGGCAAGTCTATGGGAATGTTGCCTTGATTGACAGCTGATGTGGGAGGGTCAGCCACCCTGGGAAGGTGATCCTGATGCTTACCTCCAGGTTCCTGCTTCAGTTCCTGCCCTCACTTCCCTTGATAATGGACTGCAACCTGTAGCCAACAACCTGTAGGACTGTAACCTGTGCACCCTCCCCCCAAGCTACTTTTTGTCGAGGTGTTTTATCTTGAAAACTAGGACAAGAGGGGAATTGTGGGAGGAGAATGGTGGGAGGCAGTGGAGGGGGTGGAGTGGGGGGAGGATGGAGGACTGTGAGAGGACAAGAGAGGATGTTGGCAGGACAATGGGAGGAAGATGGAAGGGCCTAGGAAGACAACGGTGTAACACAATGGAGTGTGGTGGAGGGGGGGCAAAGCGTGGTGGGAGGATGGTGATGGGAGAATGGTGATGGGAGGATGGTGGTGGGAGGATAGTAGTGGGAGGATGGTGATGGAAGGATGGTGGAGATGATGAAGGGTGATGGGAGGATGGTGATGGAAGGATGGTGGAAATGATGAAGGGTGATGGAAGAATGGTGATGGTAGGATGGTGAAGATGACAAAGGTGATAGGGGGATGGTGGTGGGAGGATGGTGATGGGAGGATGGTGATGGGGGTTGGTGGTGGGAGGATGGTGGTGGGAGGATGGTGGTGGGAGGATGGTAGTGGGAGGATGGTGGTGGNAGAATGGTAGTGGGAAGATGGTAATGGGAGGATGATGATGGGAGAATGGTGGTGAGAGGATGGTGATGGGAGGATGGTGGTTGGAGGACAGTGGTGGAGGATGGTGGTGGGAGGATGGTAGTGGGAGGCTGGTGGTGGGAGAATGGTAGTGGGAAGATGGTAATGGGAGGATGATGATGGGAGAATGGTGGTGAGAGGATGGTGATGGGAGGATGGTGGTGGGAGGACAGTGGTGGAGGATGGTGGTGGGAGGATGATGATGAGAGGATGGTGATGGAAGGATAGTGGAGATGATGAAGGGTGATGGGAGGAGGATGGGAGGATGGTGATGGAAGGATTGTGGAGATGATGAAGGGTGATGGGAAGAAGAGGATGGAAGGATGGTGATAGGAGGATGGAGGAAATAATGAAGGGTGATGGGAGGATGGTGAAAGAAGGATGGTGATGGGAGGATGGTGGAGATGATGAAGGGTAATGGGAGGATGGTGATGGGAGAATGGTAGAGATGATGAAGGTGATAAGAGGATAGTGATGGGAAGATGGTGATGTGAGGGTGATGGAGGATGATGAAGGGTGGTTGGTGAAAGGAAAGACGGGAAGATAGAGGGAAGATGAGGGTACAATTATGAGATGGATTTTTGAAGTGCATGACATAGTCACTGGACACTTTCCACATGGAGCTGTATTAGTTTCCTTTTGCTGTGATAAATACACTAGCAAGGGCCTGGAGAGATGATGGCTCCGCATTTAAAGTAGTTGAAGACACAGGTTAAGTTCCCACCACCTACATTGTGGTTCACAATCCCCTGTAACTCCAGTTCCAAAGAGTCTCAGGCCCTCTTCTGGCCTCTGTTGGCACTATAGATACGTAGTATATAGACATACATGCAAGCAAAATAAGCATACGCAAACAAAATTAAATGAAGAAAATATTAAAATACCCTGACAAAAACCAACTAAAAGAGAAAGTTTATTTCTACTGAGAATTCATGAAGTCCATCCTGGGGGCAGGAGCACGAACGGTCACATTGTATCCAGTCAGGAATCAGACGAAGGCTGCTACTTAGCTCACTTCCTTCCCCACCAGCCCACACGCCCTTCCAGAGGCATGGTCTCACTGTGTAGCTTTGGCTGTCCTGGAACTCAAAGAGATCCCCCTGCCTCTGCCTCCCAACTGTTGGGATTGAAAACGGTGAGGCTGCCGGGCGTGGTGGCTCACACCTTTAATCCCAGCACTCAGGAGGCAGAGGCAGGTGGATTTCTGAGTTCGAGGCCAGCCTGG
>NC_034598.1:44128587-44149993 GCF_900095145.1 Mus pahari
AAAAAAAAACAAAAACAAAAACAAAAACAAAAACAAAAAGGAAGGAAGGAAGGAAAACAGTGAGGCTGTACCTACCCAGCTCATATTTCCTCCCTTTTCTCCAGGCCAGGATCCCAGCTCAGGAAAGGTGCCATCCACACTTGGCATGGGTGTTCCTCCCTCAGTCAAGCTAATCTAAATAACCCCTCACAAGCATGGCTAGAGGCTACCTACTAGATAATTATTATCTACCACTCCTCTTGTCTATTTGACACCTAAACTTACCACTTTTGAGCCCTAACCTTCCTCCCCTTGTCCCCTGAGGCTCATGGCCATCTCATAATGCAAAATACATTCCATCCAATTTCAAAGGTTCCCCACTCCGTAGTTGTTAATGGTTCTAACACTATTTGGAAGTCCACAATATCCCTGATTGTGAGCGCCTATAAAATCAAACACAATTGCATATTGCCAATACACAACAGCACGCAATAAACATTCTCATCCCAAACAGGAAAGGATGGGATGGGGTAGGTATTTGCTAGACCAAAATAAGAATAAAATCCACAATGCAAATGCCACGGCCTTCAGCCCTATATCCACATTTGGAGTTCATGACAGAATCATCTGGGCTCCAGAGGGCTTGGGTAACCTCACCCCTTCAGCTCTGCCACCTGAAGCACATGCAGTCTTTCTCCTGGGCCACCCCCACTCCATGCCTACAGCTCTCCTATGCTGGGGTACTACGGTCCTGGCATCTACTTCATCCTGGGGTCTCTACTGGAACATACAGCTCACTTTCACACACACAGTGGCCTCTCAAAGCCTCTTGTAGAGATTCCAGTCCTGCCTCTCGTTGCCTGGCTCAGTGGCTCTCTAGAATCATGATAGAAGACTCCACGGCCCTTCGATGCTGCAGCTTCCACACCAGGAAAACCAGCACCTCCCAGGCGATGCGTCCACGTTCATCCTGCTGCCAGCTCTGACACGTGTGCCGTGTCAGTTGTCCAGCTTACTCCGCCAGCTGCATTCTTAGTTCAGGCTGTCTGCTTTCAGGGATGTCTGCACGTAGGTCTCCCTTCTGATGAACAGGGTTTCAGACAGGTTTCGAGTACAAACGGAAGTGACACACCGGAACCAGCCTCAGGGGGACAGGTTAACTTTAATCGGGTGAATCAAGAGTTACATAGTTTTGGGGAGGGGTAGGAATATCTAGGGTGGGCAAAGGTCACTGGCTGAAGGCTAAGGTACTGAGATGCCTCATTAGCATGGGAAGGCATGCCAGGAATCTCAGGTGCTTGCTGATTAGGTTCTTACAGGAAGAAAGGCAGCTGAGCCCGTAATCTAAGCAAGGCTGCATGACATTCTGCAGGTAGAGGTAGCGTGGGGGTTTCGAACTCCCCAGATTAGGTCAGAGAAGGGGAAACCCTGCTGACAAAGGAAGTCCACTGTTTTGCTGCGGAGCTCAGAAGGCTATCAGAACAATGGCAGACTTCAACATTAGCTAGCAGGGCAACATTTCCATTTATATAAATGAGAGCCTTTGGTGGGGTCTTGCCCCAAGGGCACACTGCCTATGGGCCTGGTGTAAGGCAGGAGGCTTTCTCTTTGTCAGTGTGTACCTATTGCCCTCAGAGTCCAGAGGGGCATCAGAACCCCAGGAACTGAAGTTACAGCTACAAGCCAGCATGTGGGTGCTGGGAATTTAACCCAGGTCCTCTGCAAGAGCAGCCAGGGCTCTAACCACTGGTCCATCTCTCCAGCCCTGAGTCCACTAACTTTAAATCCAACCTCACTCAAGTTCTCAGGACATAGCAGAATAAAAGCAGGTTCTTGGGCTGCATGACGACCTCTTAGCCCTCATGATCCTCTAGAACAATGGTCCTCAATCTATAGGTCTCGGCCCCTCTGGAGACTGCACGTCAGATAGCACGTCAGATATTTACATTACAAGTCATAACAGTTGCAAAATTACAGCTATGAAGTAACAACAAAATAATTTTATGGTTGGGGGGTCCCTGCAACATGAGGAACTATATTAAAGGGTTGCAGCATTGGAAGAGTTGAGAACCACTGCTCTCAAACCTGGTGAGCCAGGCTGCGGGGGCTTTCCTAGGCCCAGCTCCTCCACCTTCCTCCCACACACTGTTCTAAAGATCCATGAGCCCCATGGTTGGGCCTACTAAAGCAATGACTGATCCTTCTGTTGTGACTGAATGTCATTTTTATTCAGCTCAGGACACATAGGCCCCTGTGCTGGTTAGGATGATATCAACTCGACACAAGCTAGGGTTATCAGAGAGGAGGTGCTAAAATTGAGAAATTACCTCCATAAGACAGGACTGTAGGCAAGCCTATACGCCATGGTTCTTAATTAGTTATTGATCGGCAGAGGGCCCAGTCCATTGTAGGTGGGGCCATCCCTGCTTCTATAAGAAGCAGGCTGAGCAAGCCATGAGGATCAAGCCAGTAAGCAGCACACTTTATGGTCTCTGCATCAGCTCCTGCCTCCAGGCCCTGACTTCCTTCAATGATGGACTGTGATGTGAAAGTATAACCCAAATAAACCCTTTCCTCCATGAGTTGCTTTGGCCACGGTATTTCACCACAACAGTACTAACCCTGCCTAAGACACTCACAGTTAATGTGAATCTTTCCACGCGATCTAGACAAACCCCACAGGCAGAGCCAGAGGCGTGGCTTCTAGGTAATTCTACTTCCCATCAACTTGATGATTGACATGAGCCATTTTGGGGACTATGAGATGCGTGCTGAGAAGACTCCACACATGTTCTGCTCATGTAATTTTAACTAGTAGACAACAGCACAGACTCAAAGAACCATGAAGTGGAAATTAAGGGTTCTTTGGAAAGTCCATTGTGTTTGGATGGTGTTCTGCTGGGGCAAATATGTGGAGTATTTTTTTGAAGCAGATACAAGTGAAAGGACCGTTGGCTAAAGCAGACATGTGAAGGAATGTTTTTGCTGAAATGGACCCAGGTTTTCCTGCTAAGGCAGACTCTTAAAGAACTTTGCATTTTGCTGAAGCAGACACAGGTGAAAGGATGTTCTGCTAAAGCAAGCATGTGAAAGAACACATGGTGAAGGATTCTTTGCTAAGGACGCATGCATGGTCCGAGTAATTGAGCTCCATTTGTCGAGACTCCATGGAGAGAAACACACCAAAAAACTTCTGGTGGTGTGCTGCAGCTTCTTGTTCACAATCTGACTGACAGAATGATGTCAGTGGAGACAGACTCACATGCTGAGGCAAACCACATGGAGGACAGGTGGTGTTTGGAGGGAGTATAAATAGAACCCAACAGACTGTGACGGAGGCTGAGCTAGGCTTGCTGATAGAGCTGGCTGTGCCATGCTTGTTGGTCTCACTTCTTCACTGATCTTCTCTTCACCGGGAGAGGCACAGCCGAGAACATTTCCTCGTGGCCCTGGACCCTCCTGCTGACTTGTGCTGTTTTGGACAGCTACTGAACTGAACTGCTGGCGTATCCATGAAGTGTTTGCAGGTGGATGGAACTGCCCCTGCTGACCTGGGAACTGAACTGTTGATTTCCTGACAGTGCAGATGGATTTGCTTCGAAGAACCTTTCTAAATAGGTCCGCTTCCCCCATATCCTTTTTTTTTCCCACTGCCCCTGGTGAGTGATGGGCTAGAAGGGAGGTTAAAGCATTTAAGAACTATCATTAAACGTAGGCTTTGAAAATAAAGTTACAGAACTGCTTTGTAATTGCAGTAAACTTCAAATAATATCTAATTAATTATAAACCTTAGTTCTGTGTCCTCAACACTTCCTATCTCTGGAGACTCATGCTGTGTAATTTTTTCCTACCTGATTCTCATGTATCACACCACACTTAAGATCCTTCCATTCTGTAGTGTGTGACAGCGCCTTGCTCCTGTTTACAGCCTGTGGACCAAGCATCTTATGTGTCCACCATCCACGTACAGACAGCCCAGGTCTTTCCACCTTTGGGCATATAAACAATGCAAGTATGAACAAGTTTTGTGGGATGTTGTCTTGCGATGCTTTGCCTTTCTTTTGTATGGATCTGAATTCATCTTTCTAAGGAACCCCATGACCACCAGATTGCTCCAAGGCAGCCAGCTGTACCATGTGACAATCCCATACTAAGGTGTGATGGTTCAATTTCCTAGCAGCTTCTTGGGCTGACATCTGTGGTTATGAAGCCTTATACCATGGTTTGTTTTGTTTTGTTTTATTTGAGTTTTCCTGGGTGGTGTAAGTGGTTTCTGTGAATGTGCTGGCCATTTGAGTCTCTAGAGCAGTAGTTGTTCTCAATCTTTCAAATGCTGCAATCTTTTAGCACAGTTCCTTATGTTGTGGGAAACCTCAACCATAAAATTATTTTGTTGCTACCTCATAAGTGTAATTTTGCTACTGTTGTGAATCCTAATGTAGCCATGCAGGAAATCTGATAGCCAACCCCTGTGAAAGGGTTGTTCTACCCCCAAAGAGGTCATGACCCTCAGGTAGAGAACCCTTGCATAGAGAATTATCTGTTCAGTTCTGATTTTTTTTTTGTTCTGTTTTGGTTTGGTTTTGGAGTTTTGGGCTTTTTGAGTCATGGTTTTTTCTGTGTAGCCTTAGCTGTCCTGGAACTTGCTCTATTGATCAGGCTGGCCTTAAACTAGGAGATCCACCTTCCCCTGCCTCCTGAGTTCTGGGATTAACAGTGTGTGCCACCACACCCAACTATCTGTTCAGTTCTTATTCATTCTGTACTCTATAGAAACACACAGTCACATGCCCACTGGCAGCCTACACTCTACAGAAACACACATTCACAAGCCCACTACCCTCCTACACTCTACAGAATCATAAGAAATCCATAAGATCTCGTCACATTTTATGGATTCTGGGCACTTGGCCCTTTGGAGAACAGAGAGCACAAGTAACTTGTCTTGGTGGCCACTACCCATGAATAAGGGCACTGATCTCCCCTAAGGCCTCTGTCCCCAGTGTGGCCACCCCATACTTCATGTTGTGTGAGACCAAACTGAAACAATAACTCTTGCAAGTTAATGGGAAACCAAAACAGAGAAATTATGCCTTTCAGGTTAAGGGTTTCAGGTTATTTGCAGTTAAAACCACTAAGAATAAGTTCCTCTTGGTCCTATGTTAAGTCCTTGCAAGGTAAGGTTTCTATTTATAATTACCAATAAGTTCCTGTTTCTTAAATCTGATGTAAACTGCTTGCAACCCCTTTGTCTTAGAGTTTTACTGCTGTAAAGAGACACCATGTCCAAGGCAACCGTTATAAGAGACAACATTTAATTGAGGGTAGCTTACAGGTTCAGTCCATTAACATCATGGCAGGAAGCATGGCAGCATCCTAGCAGACATGGTGCTGGAGAAGGAGCTGAGAACTCTACATCTTGATTTGAAGGCAGCCAGGATGAGTGTGTCCTCTGCACAGATAGAGCTTGAGCATAGGACCTCAAAGCTCACTTCCACAGTGACATACTTTCTCTAACAAGGCCACACCTCCTAGTCCAGTCACTTCCCACGGGCCAAGCGTATTCAAACCACCACACCCTTTCACGTGATGGTGTCTGTACGCATGTCCCTTCCCTTCCATTATATCTGTCTAACAAGGCCCCTGTGAACACCTTATCTCTCCTATAAAGGGGACTTCAAGAAGCCAGCAGGAACTGTTCTTTCAAATCCCAACTCAGGGTGAGACAGCTGGCTGGCCAGTCCCAGATGCATCCCCAAATACAGCTTGCTTTAACTGGACAATCGTGGGCTTAGTCTTTTCTCCTCATGATTCTCAGGTTTAACAGGAGCAACATAGCCGCTCCTCAGCCTCCTCACAGGCTTCATGGGTCCTTCACACTGTGGGCGCCGTGAGGCTGCAGCTGCCCAGGTCAGTGTGTTTGGGAATGGGTAATGGTAAATGCTCTGTACCTCAGGACCCTAGCAACTCCAGTGTCTTGAGTGTGCACTGCAAACTCTGCACTCTTCTCCCTAGTGGATCCTCCCCCATCTCTGTCCACTGGCAATGGGGCAGGGGCAGGGGGGAGGGATCCCCTTCTAAAACATCATCAAGCCCATTATCTGGGCTGGATAAAGGTGCTTGCATCCAAGGCTGACAACCTATGTTTGATCCCAGGGACCCATATGTTGGACAGAGAGAACCGACTCCCATGGGTTGTCATCTACACATGCGCACACACACACACACACACACACACACACACACACACACATGCACACGTGCACACACTAAATAAATAGATCTTTTTTGAGACAGGGTCTCATTATGTATCCATGGCTGGCCTAGAACTTGCTGTGTAACCCAGATTGGCTCATAGAGATCTACCTGTACCAAGCAGTGGAGGTGCACACCTTTGATTCCAGCACTCGGGAGGCAGAGGCAGGCGGATTTCTGAGTTCGAGGACAGCCTGGTCTACAGAGTGAGTTCCAGGACAGCCAGGGCTACACAGAGAAACCCTGTCTCAGGGGAAAAAAAAAATCTACCCCCGCATCTGCCTCATGAGTAAAACCACAATAATAATATAATAATTAATTAACTTAAAACAAATAAATCTGTTACCCAGAGCAAAGTGCACGAGTCCCAGGCCTGTCCTGTGCAGAACACATCCTTCACTCCCTGATGCTGCACACACCTCCCTCTCCCGATGCCTCCCCTCACTGGCAACACAACCATGCCCTGGCTGGAGCCCGCGACTGAGCAGGAGCTCAGGCACACAGGAGCCATTGTCTTGTCTCACTGAGGCTACACTCTTGTGGGCTGCCAGCTGGTCACTTGGCTGCCTGGTCCTCCCCTTGGCAGGGCGGCAAGTTCCCAGAGTAAGTGGAAAGTGGATTAAAAATGAGGACATGACCGCTCCAAGGTATGGTCGAGGAGGGGGAGTCCATTGTAGATATGAGGGCGTGAACAGCCAAAGGCGTCTAGAAGAGTCCAGAGCAGGGAAAAGAAAGTACCAACTTGAACTTGGCCAGCCGAGTAGACCAGGCTGGTAAGGGGAGGTGCAGGGACAGCAAGAGAGGAAGAGAAAAGAGAGGATCGGGAGTCAAGAGCACAAGACCAAGAGGAAGCAAGAAAAGAATGAAGACCACGCTTGGACAAAAGGGCAGTTTTAATTGTCATCAGATGCTCCTGGGCTGGAGAAGTCTGGGGGGAAGGTGCAGGGAGGAGGGACAAGAAGAGCAGAGAGTCACAGGAACGGACTGAACCTGGCTGCCAGCAAGCACTTCCGCATGCTAATAGGCACCGTAGTTAGTCATATGTCCTATGTCCTGGACTTCTTTGGGACCTGAAAGCTGTTACCTGGTCTTGTGAAGTCATAACCTAACATCTAACTGTTGCTCTAAACTGCCCAAGCTGAGCAAGGGTTGTGGATGTCATCTGGGAAACGAGTCACCAAGGGGACCCGCCTTCTTCTATAGACTCAGTAGCCAGATCTGAGCACCAACTAATGAACACTGAGCACCTTCTAGATGCATCGTTGGCTGTGTGCAGCCAGGGTGCTCTGAGCACTTACTGTATACAGCTAGCATATGGAATACTAGCTAGCTCTACCACATGGCCAGCAGTTCACGTCTTACACTTAGTCCCTTCTCAGGTTAAGAAAAATCCAGGGCTTAGAAAGGGACAAAAACATCACTCTTGCCTTCTTGGTATCACCATAGATCAGGGCTCTCCTGTGGCATGACATGGCACATGAGTTCTGAGGCAGATCAGTCCATGCTAATCTCCCTGAGGCCTAAAGCCCTCCCAGTTTCAACCAAGACACCCAGTAGACTAGACAGAAGCCCCACTTCCAGGAGTCAGACCCAGCCTAGCCCAGCCCTCTCTCTGGCAATGGGAGAGGCTGACTCTCACCCCAGCACTCCAGCAAGCAGAACGCAGTGCTGGGTATCAGTCTCTACCCCTCCCTCACCACCCTCAGGGGAGGATGCAGTGTGCTGGGGAGGAAACTGAGTCACAGAGACGTGGCAACCTGCCAGGAATCAAACCAAGGCTGCACTGCACCAGAGCAGCCCTGAACCAAGGCCTGCCATCTGTGGCCCTGAGGGCAGGAGCTTATACAAACTATGGTAAAGTGGGTAAACAGGTGGCCAGCTCACAAACCCCACCCTGTAAACACCTAGGTGTGCATTACCATGCAACTTGCTTCCTCCCCTTCAACTCCAGCAGCGTGAAACCCAAAGTCAGTCAGCTGAGTTGACTGAGGCCCCTCCCACCTAGAGCAGGCAAGGGGAGCCACTGCCTCCACAACCTGCAATTACCTCCTAATATGATTGTGTTAATTACCATTGCAGAGCATGAGGACTGAGCCCAGGGTTACTACACACACACACACACACACACACACACAACACACACACAGGGGCTTTCCAAGCTGATCATATGCTCAGCTGGAACCCCACACAGTCAAGTGGAAAACAGAGGCTTGATCTGGGGCATGGAGATAAGGGAGGCCCCTCAAACAGCCTCAGTACCCCACGTCAGTGAATGAGCTTAGGAAGGACTGGTGGGACTCCAGAGCTCGTGGACGGCTGCTGAGTAGGGCCAGCAGGGGTATACAGGGCATGAGTAGGTCGTCCCTGTTTCCCCACCCTCCCTCCACTCCCTTTCTAGGTTCAGTGCATTCTACAGAGCCCAGGCAGGAGGTTCATGCTTTGCAAGTGTCCACTGCCCAGGCTTCTGGAGCTGTGTTCCTTTTGTGCTTTGTCCTGGGGCATCCCAGGACCCCTGTCCCTCAGCCATAGGCTTACTGTCCCAGCATTCTTGTTGGAAGCCATCAGGCTAGAGCACAGAACTCTAGCCTTCATCACCTTTCCAGACTGAAAGGATGCCCAGCCAGGGCCAGCAGGCACAGCTGGACCCAGGCAACCAATATGGATGGAACCCTCTCCCTCAGATCGGCATTCCTTCCACTAGTTCCCTCTGAGGACGGCGCATCAGCCGTGAGTGGAATCCACTAAGAGGCTTCTGCCTGTGAGCACCCGGCTGCCGACCGCATCTTCAAGGGAAGACAGCTCAGACAGAAGCCATGCTGGCAGGGTGCATGCTGACACTCACGCCTGCCTCTGCCATCTCCGCAGACCTTACAGCCTGAGTCCCTTGGCTGTTGCAAGGCAGAGAGAAGTTCTCCTGGGACTCATGTCAACAGGCAATGCCACGCTGTGTGCTTCCTCAGGTGTCCTCCCAGGCAGTATGAGGCAGAGCAGGAACCAGGCTCAAAGGGGCTCGCAGCTTTGGGCAGCAATAATATTGGAAATCATGATGCGGGCCCTGTGCTTTAGCCCAGGGAAGCCACAGTCATACACAGAGACACGGGGTAAAACATGGCCATAAAAGGCCACACACACATTACATATGGACATGGGTAAACACACACAAAGTGTACAAACCAAGGCAGGGATGTGTTCAGAGTCACACAGGGTGTCAGGATGACACACAGAACACTTGCTTCCAGAGATGACATCAGCTCTCGAATGGCATGAATGTGGCCCAGGAGAAGGCCAGTTGCCCTGGCAACCCATCCTAGGACCTCAGCCTCAGTGGTGCTGATCATCTGGCCACTGGCAGGAAGGGCCGCTAGGGACCCTGAGGCAGCAGGCAGATCCCAGTGGCAATATGGGGACTTGATGTGCCCTGGGGCACTAAGCTAAACTGACCAGTTCTGGGCAGAGAGAGACACAGAGTCTTGTCCTGGAGTCAGAGGGATATGGGATCCTTGGTGGGTATCAGAGGGGTCACAGGGCCTTGGGTAGACAACAGGAGCTGTGCCCTGTCCTGGAAGTCTAGGAGACATGTCAGTCCGTATCCTTGAACCTCCCTCTCCAGTCACCAGGGCACTTAGCCTGGGTTCTGCTCACTTCTCTCCTATAGCCATGGGCATGGCCAACCCAGCCCTTCCCACATGGTCTTGGACATCCCAATTTCTTCCCTCCATTGCTGTTACCCATGCCCAGGCTGGCAGAAGGACACAGCGGGGCCTGCCATCCAACTAAGGAATCCTCACCCAGCACCCTGGGTGTGCTGAACATGTGTGCCTAGGAACGGTAACTCCCAGGGGCTAGATGTCCCAACTCCAGTGTCAGGTCATCCCTACACAGTGACTCACTGCAGAGAAAACCCTGTTCCAGCTGAGAGGCCCTGGAGGGCTTCCTGTAGGAAGTGCCTACTGCCTAAGCATCAGTCTCCAGATCTATCTCCAGTCTCCCTGGGCCAGACAGCTCCAGGCCGGTACCTGGTTTAGGCAACCAGCAGTGCCTGAAGAGACCAAGTTGGCAAAACCTAGAAAGACGATGGAGCTAGCTCTCTGGGGCCTGCACAGCTTGCCACCCCTCCCAACCTCCACCAGCTAGCTGGACTTCCGGCAGAGTCCACAGGCCTCCATCGCTTCAGGGGATATCCACAACGTCCACTCTTCGGGCTGCTGTGAGGACGGGCTGAGTTGTGTGGATGGAGACTGAGGACAGAGCCCAGCCCCGGGACCTGTGAGCCCTCATCACAACGGCCACGGTCTCCCTCCCTCTTCTATCTTCTGTTCCGCCCCCAAGCAGCAGAGAAGAGGAGTGTGAGAAAGGCCTTCCTCCACCTTAGGCTCCCCCACCCTGCCAGCCAGCCAGCCACGGTGAAACTCCTGTTGTTATTAAACACAAATCAAGCAGGCCTGCACCCCCGCACTCCCCAAACACCTTTACTGCACTAAAAACAGCATTATAAACAAACACATTTGGGGGAGGCATCTTAAAAGATTCACGTACAGTCAACTGGAAACAGAGATATCAAACAGTGCAGGGTATAAAAAAAAAACAGGGCCCCACAGAGCATAGAGGATGGGAGACAGAAAACGGCAAGAGACCCCTGGGACCCTCTGTCCACCACTCCAGCTGACCAGCCCAGGTCATGGATGTGCCCTTGTCCCAGAGACAATGGGGACCAGGTAGGGGTTGGGGTGGGGGTTCAACTCCAAGGTGCTTGGCTCACCTCAGGGGTCTAAGCAATCAATCCTAAAACCCTTTTCTAGAGGGACAAGGGCTTTGGGAGTTTGAGGAAACAGCAAAAGACAAAGGGATGCTGGCCCCTCCCTTATCTGCCATTATCCAACTGGCAGTCCATTCTGTTCTGAGTCTTAGAGTTTATGCAAAACACAGCAGCCATTCAGGGACCCATGTATCCCACCCCATGAGGATTTCCTGTGCAGGAAAGACACACACATAAACAGCCCAGAACCCTGCCTCCCCAACACAAGCGCGTGCACACGGGCACACACACACACACACACACACACACAGCCCACCCACCACAGCTATAGCCTATTTACATTCTGGAGCAAAGGGCGACTTGCCAAGGACACCCTGGGAAGGTTTGCAAGTTGAGGAGAGAGCCACAGGCTTCAGGCAGAAGCTCCTGGGTTACAGGTGGCTCTGGTTGATCAGCAGGAGTGGAGGGAAGCCTGGGCCAAAGAGCCATCAGCCAAGAGTCACCGCTCTCTGTGCACTCTGGCTTCCTTGTTTCCCCCACAGCCAAGCCCTCCTGTAGCTCTAGATGGAACATCAGCGCCAGAACTTGGGAGGCTAGGCCTACCTGGAGCCAGCCTGGCCAGGGAGGATGACCTCCCACAGACTGGGGGATGTCACAAAGAAGCTATCGGAGCCTCTGAGCAACCAGGCTGTGCAGAAAAAAACCGGCGTGCAGCCAAGGGGGTGGGGGTGGGGGGCAAGTTCCACACTTAGGGAACTCTGCTCTGGGTTCCAGCTGCCTTAGGTACCAGGATCCTGGGACTGCTACGAACCCCACAACTCTATGTGGATGGGCCAAGGTGGAGGGGGAAGGGGTTTCAGTCAGCAGTGTTTGCCCCGGCAGCCCACCTCCTTCTGAGAAAAGAGCAATCCACTAGGAGACCCAGGGAACTCAGGGCAGAAGGCCCCGCCCACCCCCACCCGGCCCAGCTGAGCTAAGTATATTAAGGAGGAACCAGTGACCTCACAGAAAGGGCAACAGGGAGGTCAGTGGCAGTTCCTCCTCCCCCAGGAGTGTGTCCCGCTTGAGGCTGCTACCCTTATTGACCACCTTGATTCTGAGGGCCAGCTTACGCACACTGGCTGGCCCCAGGCCGTCAAAGAAGAAGTCCTCGTTGAAGATGGGGTGGCGGCTGTTTTTGATGATGGTGCTCCGCTGCTTCTGCAGCTTCCCGGGCACCAGGCACAGCCCCACGCAGCAATTGATGCTCCGGGCATCACAGGGCCGGTCATACAGGCCCTCGGCCGCCAGCAGGCGCACACGCAGGCGGGCCTGAGCAGCCTCGTACTCAGCCAGCAGCCTCACGCTGCCCCTGGTGCCCATCTTCACTGTGTGCTCTCCACGTGGTGCCTGGCCAGACTCCGGTCCTGGCTCCGGGGTAGCCCTGCGGGTCAAGCGGCGACGGACACCTGGGCTGGTGTCTGGTGTGCTATCATCTGCAGACAGGGAGCCATGGCGACCTACCGACTGTTTCAGCTGGCTCACTTTGGCCTGGCTGTCCTGGGCGAAGCCCTTGAGCAGCGATACAGAGCGAGACAGCAGAGGAGACCCGAAGGGGGACGACTCAGCAGAGGACCCTGTGTCACTTTCCCCGCCACTGAAGTAGCGGCTAGGGCTCATCAGGGCCCCCCCAACCTCCCGAGATCCCCCATCACCTCCATTGGCCTTGGCCCCTGCTCGCCGGCGGCCAGCACCAGGGGATCCGACCTGGGCCAGGGCCCCGTGCTCACTGTGGAAAAGGGACTCCTTGCGTCTGGTATGGGGACTCTCGGCCAGTGTGGCAAACCCATAGGATGTCTGAGCCTTGGGCACAGAGGGCAATGACATGGCACCCTGCGCCTGGGGGTCAGCGTTGGTGGCTTCCTCGGCTACCCAGTCCTCCGCACTCTCTATCTGAATCACATGTCGTGTGGCTGCCTTCAGCAGGTTCCTGCTCTCTGAGGCCAACTTGACCGGCAGCCGGGGACTGCGAGGTGCTCGACGGGGCCCAGGTGAAGCCAGGTTTTGCTCTGAGGTGGAGGGGCCCAGGTCCGCCTGTCCCTCAGCCTCTGTGGGGCCAGAAGGCAGCTTGGGCGGGATGAAGAAGTCGGGGATCTTGTCCGGAGTCAGCACGTTGCTATACAAGGGGCCCTTAGAGGCCTTGTCCCCAGCCTCGCCACCCACCCCGCGGCTGGCTCCGTTCTCCCCAGATCCCCGAAGTCGTTCCAAGAACCACATGTTGGTTTTTCTCATGAGGGAGACAGGCAAGAGACCAGGAGTCTGGGGAAAGAAACAGGGGTCAGAGATGACACTTGTGCTCAAATGTCACCTGTAAGGGCTGTCAAAGGGTGGGACTTGTGTTAAGGGGTCACCTTAGGGTTATCGAGAAGTTAGCATTTATGCCCAGCTGTCAACTGACTGTCAGGGATGTCAGGGGGTGGTACTGTACATGGGAGTCATCTGCCAGGACCCCATGGGGTTGACACCTGGTTCAGGGGTCACCACCTGTCAGGGTTGAAGCCAGCGTAGTGTAGGATCGCGCTGAGCACTTGGGGCGCCCTGAGCAGGGTCAGTCTCCCACGGGAGCGGGCCCGACCTGTATCCTGCGCACCCACCCACCACCTCAGGGGTTCGGGGTCCCCCCAGGGAACCACAGGCCTGAGCATCCCGGCCCCGCCCCCAGCTGCCACCCACCTGTGGCTTCACCCAGCTGCTGCGCTGTGCGTTGTTGGGGGAGGCGGCGACAGCCCTGGGCCCGGCGCAGTGAACTGACCGCGCCCCCGACTCCCTGTGCGCGGGTATGGGTAGCGCGGAGCGCGCTGGGCTCACCTGCCCCGCGGGCTGCGGCGACTCCGGAACGCGGAGCTAGGCTACAGCCCGGCGCAGCTGCGAGCGAGGCGGCAGCGCAGTGGCCAGCTCTCTTCTCGGCGCGGGAAACCGCCCACCAAGCCGTATTCCTCCGAATGCGGCCGCGCGCCCGCGTCCTCGCAATCCGCGAGGGGCGGGGCCTCCCGGAACTGGTGGGGAACCGGGGGCGGAGCTCCTAATATAAATAGGGCGGGGTCTGCATGCGGAGCTGGGCCTAGGAGACAGCCTCCTGGTTCAAGCTGGGGGGGATGGGCGGAGCTACCAGTAAATAGGGTGGAGCCTGAAGAAGGGGCGGAGCTGGCAGGAGTGTCTGGGCTTCATTGTTCCAGCCACCGGCAGTAGCACTGAACCACCTGCCTGGTTGTACCAACCACAAGCCTGGTACAGGGTGGATGGGGCGTTGCCTCCTGGTACAGAGCAAGAGTTCTGTGAGAGTTGGGGGGTGGGGTTGGTCTCCTGATACCAACTTGTATAGCCTGTGGTCCTGGGCAGGACCCAGACTC
Organism: Mus pahari; assembly: GCF_900095145.1. Taxonomy (NCBI): domain Eukaryota; kingdom Metazoa; phylum Chordata; class Mammalia; order Rodentia; family Muridae; genus Mus; species Mus pahari. Next base: position 44,142,967 of record NC_034598.1, read on the forward strand.
CTGATCTAGGCCTCCGGTGAGTGGAATACATGTCTGGAAGGGCAGCTGAGGGGCGGGGCTTGTGGCACTGAATCCAGCTGAGTCAAGCTGTACCACTTCCAGTCCTGGTCTCTCCTCTCAGTTCTGGGGCGCACAACAGACCCTTTCACTAGCCAGCTGATCTTCAACCAATAATAATAACTCTAATGATTGGATTGGGAACTGAGTCCCAGTCAGCCTCTACATGACCTTCTCCATCTCTGGTTCCCATGGCCACCCAGCAGGGAGTCAGTCATCCTCAGCATTTGTAGATGAGGTGACAATTTCACTCTAGGAGAACAGCCCACTCAGAGAAAGGCCTGGTCACTGTTGGCTGGGTTTCCACAGCTCAGCATCAGGTACTTGATGGAATGCACCTTCCATGGGCCTACATTTATCTGGTACCCATCTATGGCCAAATGACCCAGATGCTGGGAACAGTCTGATGGCTATCCTAGTGACCAATGAGACAGGTAGCCATGGAACAACACACAGGCGAATGACAACATAGGTGTGTGGCTCTCCGTGACAAAGCTATAACAGTCCTGGAGTGGTGACACACACCTTTAATTCCAGCATTTGGAGGGGAGAGGGGAGCAGAGGCAGGCAGATCTCTGTGTGAGTTTAGCCAGGTCTACATAGTAAGTTCCAGGACAGCCAAGGCTACATAGTGAGACCGTCTCAAACCAACCAAACAAACCTGTAACAGGAAATCCAGAGGGCAATGGAAGAAAGTGCTATCCATCAGCCATGGCAGAAGAGGCCTAGCAGAGTAAGGCCAGGCTCAACCCAAGGTTAGCTACTGGATCACAGCCCCCAGGAACCAGGCTGCCTTGGGCTTGCTCAGCTGGCACTTCAATCCTGTGGCTGACCATACTTCCCTCTGTGTGACGTCAGGTAAGCCTCCCAACCTCTCTGAGCCTCTGTAGGTGAGCAAGCATCTTAGCCAAGGGTCCTGACTCACCCCAGAGCCTGGCTCCCATAACTCAAGTAGCAAAGGACCCCAGAAGCTGGCTCCCATACCTGAGCACAGCTGCTCGCTCCCGCACTGATGCGCCTGGAAGCTTAGAAACGAAAGCCCGCCAGCAGTGGTGGTGCACGCCTTTAATCCCAGCACTTGGGAGGCAGAGGCAGGTGGATTTCTGAGTCCGAGGCCAGCCTGGTCTACAGAGTGAGTTCCAGGACAGCCAAGGCTACACAGAGAAACCCTGTCTTGAAAAAAAAAGAAAAGAAAAGAAAGAGAGAGAGAGAGAGAGAGAGAGAGAGAGAGAGAGAGAGAGAGAGAGAGAGAGAAAGGCCCATGGGGAAAGGCATCTGGAAGTGGGTCCCCAAACCCACCACCCTCTTGGCCCCTGTAGACCCCACTCTGCAGAGAGGAAGCCTGGCCCTTCTAGCTGGCAGATGGCAAACAGGAGGAGCCTCTTAGTCAACAAAGCTGTCTGCCGCTTTCTGAGCTAAGCAGAGTCATTGGCAGAGGCAGACATGGCCAAACCCCTCCTATTCAGGACTTGGGCTCAGCTCTTGTTGCAGAGAGCTCCAAGAATAGGAGGTATATTGATCCGGCTTCTTCCTGCAGTCCTGAGTCGTGCCACCTCCTGCTGTGTGACCTCTGCCCCCAGGCCAGTGGGAGGGGTATTTCTCAGAGGTCTGTGAAGCATTCTGCTCCTATCTGAGGCTAGAGAAATGGCTCCATGCTTAAGAGAACTTTGCTCTCAGAGGATCTAGATTCAGTTTCTAGCACCCACCTGGTGTGCAGACATACACATGAGCAAAACACTCACACACATAAGATTCAATGCAATACTATAGAATTAAGACTCAAGTGCCAATCCTGTGACCACACAGCTCTAGCAAGGACACTCGGAATGGTGGGCTGTGGGCATAGAAGCCTGACTGCCGCTTCTCCATAGCTTATTCACTTCCAGACATGTGCAGTACTTGGCAGGCCTTCAGAAGCTGGATCTCCTGTCTCTGTGTAAGGGGCTTGTGGATACTTCAGAGGAATGGCAAACCCAGAATTTGAACTCAGAAATAAATCTCTCTCCTACACCCATCCCAAGATTCCTCAGGATGGAACGTTTGTTGAGTAGTTGCCGGTGTGAAAGGTAGGGCTGTAGATAGAATCCCTGCATAGCCAAAAATGTGGGCTTCTTGGCCCTGTTCATATCACACCTGGGCACCCTAGACTCCCCTGGCTCAGGGATCAGGGAGATGATGGGGCCTGGCAGCTCTGCCATCCTTGCCACCACTCACCAAGGACAGGCCTTTGGCAAGTCACCTGCTCTTCCGGCAACCCCATCTCCTAATCTTCACAATGAAATCTGGAGTCTACACTCAGACATGTCCAGAGCAGCATCACACACAGGACTTGAGAGAGGATGGGTGTTGGACCTTGGGAAGGCCAAGGAAATGGATGGACTCATAAGTGAGTGAAACTCACCTAGACACCTCCTTGACCCAAGTCCCTGAATCTAACTACACTTCCTCTTCCAGGTCCTCAGACATCCCTGTCCTATCGATGGACACTTCCTGCCATAGTGGTTCTTTTCACTGGAAATCAAGTTTATGATCTCGTGCTTAAGAAGCCCAGCAGTTCTTCCCAGGACTCCTCAGCCCCGTGTCCTTCACCAGCCCCAAGGCAAGCCAGCTTCATAGGCGTGGGTGTCTGTGCATGCTCTCACTTTGCCCAGAACTCTCCTCCTGCTGGGGACCGCCAACAAATCCCTCCAGGTCCAATGGGATCCCTTCGCTCCAGAATTCTCCCTTTTCCGGATGTTATTTATCTGGAAAATACACAGTGGTGACTTGTTGATCAACATCTGGGATAGTCTTGCATCCCAGCTGTCACCAAAAGTCCTGGTGGATGAGAGGAGCTCAAAGGATCATGGTGGGTAAGTGGATGAGCTGGTACATGGTTGGATGAGGAAGAGTGGGTGGGGTGTGGGTAGGGCTGTAGGTGGGGTGGACCGATAAACAGATGGGTGAGTGGGTGGATGGATGGATTAGTAGATGGAGAAATGGGTGGTTGAATGGGTGGGTGGGTAGATGGATGGATGAATGGATGGATGGATGGGAGGATGAGTGGATGGGTGATTGGATGGGTAGATGGATGGGGTGGATGAATGGATGGATGGATGGGTGGATAGAAAGACATATGAGTGGCTGGATAGAAAGACAAGTGTGAAAGATAAGTTAAGAGGTGGATGAGTAAGGTAAGGCTTTAATTTTTTAAAAAACTTTTTTTAAGATTTATTTATTTATTTATTTAATGTATATGAGTACACTGTAGCTATCTTCAGACACACCAGAAAGGCCGTTGGATCCCATTACGGATGGTTATGAGCAACCATGTGGTTGCTGGAAATTGAACTCAGGACTTCTAGAAGAGCTCTTAACCACTGAGCCATTTCTCAAGCCCATTTAAAACCTATTTTTAATAAATGTCTTAAATGTCTTAACCTCTATTCTAGCCCACCACCCACCAGAGGTAGTGGAAAAGAAATATTAGGGTACAGGGATAGTGGACCTATTTAGAATTAGTTCTTTGGAGCAAATCCCATCTGTGTTGTCAGGATATATACTACTGGTCCAGTTCAGTACTGTCAGGATTGCAAACACAAATCAGCAGCGGTGGCACTACCCAGCAGAAAAAGTCAGGCCTCAGCCAAATTGGCACGAGTCAGCAGGAAGGACCAGGACCAGCAGGGACAACAGGAAAAGTTTTCTGCCGTGCCTCTCTTAATGAAGTAAAGATCAGCGAAGACTAAGACTGGAGCCTAAGGATGTGTTACGAAACTAGATATTTAAACCTCTGTCACTGTCCACTGGGTCTTATTTATCCTCTCTCCAAGTGACACATGTCCTCCACGTGAGACTGTATCAGTTGACATCACTCTGCCAACGGGGGCAAATCTGTAGAAGCGGCAAGAAGCCGCCAGAACACCACCAGAAGGTGTGTAGTGTGTTTCTTTCTTATAAAGTCATGGCCAACAATGATCATTAAAGAGTGACGAGGCGTACCAATATCATCTAGTGTGGTCCGCCATCTGTTGGGTCCATTTTAACATCATACGTCCTTTCACATGTTTGCTTTAATCATGTGTCTGCTTCAGCGAAACATTTCTTCATGTGTCTACCTCCAGCAAAACATCCTTCCACCTGTGTCCACTTCAACAGAAACGTTCCCTCACATGTCCACCTTAGCAAAACATCCTTTTGCCTATGTCTGCTTCAGGAAAACACTCCTTTACATGTCTGCCTCAACAAAACACCATCCGACACAACTGACTTTCTAAAGAAACCATGTTAAGGTTCCACTTCAGTGGGGGATGCCAAGGTGGGTGGTGGGGATGGCACTCTGAGCCTTTCTGTATTTGGAAGAAGAGAGCATCAAAGTGGCCTGTGACTTTGACTTTAATGATGTCTCGTGTGTGAGGCAGAAGGAAGCTTTTACTCCCATGCTGGCCCTGGCAGGTACTCCAGAGCCACACAGAGGAACCCAGTCCTCCCCGGGGGCCCTGTGTGCAAGAATCCCTAGGAGGTAAGCCAGTGTTTCCAAGAAGGGACTGGGGAAACACCAAACAGGGAGAGGCTGATTTATCTTGGAGTAAAACTAGAGGCTTGTTCACTGTTGGTGAACAGGGGGTGGGGCGCAGGGGGGAGGTCAGACCCCACAGTCCCACCTAGCCCACTGTCTGCTCCAGCCCTGTGTGGGGCTCCACACAGCTTCCCCCCCTGCCTCGGCTGCCCGCCTGGGAATCCCTAGCAGACGTAGCAGGCTCACGCTCAACCCTGTGTTTAATTACAGTTGAAGGTCCAGGTAGGTGACAGCCGGGAAGCACTGAGTGGACACCACACCTCGCTGAGGTTCCTCTGCCTCTGACTCACCTGGATACCCTCCACGCCAGGTGAGCCCCTGGGCTGCTCCCCCATCGGGGATCTGAGACCCAAAAGCACCTTAATCACCCCCCAAAAGCATCGGGGCATCTAGGTCCTCAGAGCCCAGCTAGGGCAGGACACTACCCCTGCCTACACAGAGCTGTCCATGTCACTCTGTGGACACAGCCTGATGTCCCTACCCGCACTGGGACCAGAGGTACGGGGCCTGCATTTGGACGTCTTCGTTAAAGGCGACTTGGTCTGTCTTTGGTTTATACAGCCTCACCCATGTTCAGGGTTGGGGCTCAGGCGGGAGCAGAGGCTCGAATCCTGACTCTGTCTCATGGGTCCAGCCAGCCGAGCGAGCCCAGCTGGGGAAAGGCGGCTTCCCGAGGCTCTCGTGTGGAAGGAGAGGTGGTAACCATTCTGGTTCTCATGGCATCGGGATCTGAGAGGAAGGCTGACCCCTCAAGGCCACGGCAAGGGCATCTAGGGGTAGAAGTTGGGCGGAGGACTGTCACCTGTGGGCAGAAAGAAGTGAAGTCAGGGTGACCATGACAACAGCCACATCAGTGTCCACTGAACAGAAAGGCCTCAGCAGTCATGGGCACTCAGCTACCACTGGCCTGGGGCCAAGCTGCTGCCGTGTGCCCCAGGGCAACACTTCAACCTTAACCTTTCTGTGCTGGCAAAGATGCTGGCCTCAGTGCCTGTCTAAGAACTGTGTGGTTTAAGAGCTGTGCATCGATACCACAGCGACCCTGAGGGTCACTTCTAGATTTGCAACTCCTTTGAGGCTAGACTAGAACCTGCCTGGGTGACATGTGCAGGGCCCAGCACTGTGCAGAGAGGCATCCGAGAGGCTCATGGGGCCACATCCTCCACGTAAACAGGGCAGTCCTGCCTGCAGCCCTGGCCCCCAAGCAGGAGGAGTCCAGAGGGGGACAGGAAGGAATCGTTGTCATGGGGATGAAGAACAGCTTGACCTGGCCAGCAGCTCTGGGAAAATTCCATAGCGTCCCTCCTCCCCCCCCCACTTTCCCCCACTCCAGCCCTCACATTCAGCTGCTGCCTCCTGCCCTCCCCAACCACAGCCAGCTCCCTCCTCCTGCTCTGCCCAGGCACCCTGAGGTCATCAGCTCTGCTGTCCCTCCTCAGTCAGCCCTCCATCCCCTGAGCACCAACAGGCAGCCCACGGCTAAACCAAAGCCACCTCCTCCAGACAGCACACAGTGGGGCCAGTCAGAGTCAGACAACCAGAAGCAAGGCTCGATCTGGGATAATAACGTGTCCTGCAATTAGCTGTTGCAACAGCCACACAGCACAGTGATGCACAGAATGGCGAACTTCATGACTGCGGATCAGTCTTCAAACACAGGAACCTCACAGATGGCAGGAGTAGCTGCCTGATGCAGATGGCTACTACGCACCTGGCTCATGGCTCCCGAGAGACCACTCCCCGCAGATGCAGCTCGCTCTCAGCAGCCACGATGGGCAGCCCGTTCTTCAGGTGATAGTCTATGAGGTGGCTGATGCTCTCAAACAACACATCTTTTGTCCGCACCTGTAGACAGAGACTTCAGCACCCACCCCTGAATGCATCCCACAGGCCAGACCTGCTGGGTAGGAGCTTGTAGGAGGAAAGGACTCCACCCCGATGTTCCCAGGTCCCCATGATCACAGGGCTCAGGGGGGCTGATGCAGGAGAGTGCCTGCTGGGCATGGGACCTGAGTTTGAACCCCCAACCCCCATGAGGAACACCTGTGCCAGAGAAACAGGGAGGAAGAAACCCAAGTGCAGCCACGCAGCCGTCCAAGAGGCAGTAGGCAGTTTAAAATAAATAAGTAGATGAGGGCTGCTCTTGCGGAGGTCTGGGGTTCGATTCCCAACACCCACGTGGGGGGGGCTCATAATCATCTGTAACTCCAGTCCTCTGAGGGTACTGTACACAGACAGTACACACCCATACACACACGTAAGATAATAACAATAATAACACATTTGAAAAAAAGAAAAGTGAGCTGGACGTGGTGGCCCACGCCTTTAATCCCAGCACTTGGGAGGCAGAGGCAGGTGGATTTCTGAGTTCGAGGCCAGCCTGGTCTACAGAGTGAGTTCCAGGACAGCCAG
>NC_034598.1:44150063-44186882 GCF_900095145.1 Mus pahari
AAAAAAAAAAAGGAAAAAAAGAAAAAAAGAAAAGTGAACAGAGCCAGGCATAGCGGCACACACCACTTAGTGTGGTGTCCCAGCACTCAGAAGGCAGAGGCAGGGGGACATCTGAGTTCAAAGCCAAGCTGATCGACTACAAAGCAAGTTTTATGCCAGACAGGGCTATATAGTAAGAATTTGACTAAGGGAATAGTGGTGATTGATTCTAGAAAGGCCCCGACTTAATAACTTATTTTGAGATCCCGATAAATACATCCCAACTGCCATACCTCATTGTGAGGAGCGAGCTCCTTGGGTAGGAACTCTGAGAGGCTGGAGGGGTGGGGGTGCTTCTGCGAACCCCAAAATGCTTTACAAGGTAGAAATTCCTTTAAAAGGTTTTATTATTGTTTTTAGACAATGTTCTCACCCTGAAGTTCCAGGCTAACCTCAAACTTATAGCAATCCTCCTGCCTCTGGTTTTCTAAGTGCTAGGATGACAGGTGTGAGTGACCACCCTTGGATAAAACATTCTTTAACTGGAAAATGTTTTGACAATCAACCACCTCTTCCATACTAAAGGATCCATTATCTAAAAACACAGCCCCAACCCCGAAGCCTAAAGTGCCAGCTTACCACACCCTCGGGGTCCACCAGCAGCAGGTGCTTGGGTTGCCCCGCATGCATGCCCGTGAGGACATACTGCCCCGGGTTGGTGATGCTGTCTCTCACAAGGAAGTCCCCGTCGGCCCGAAGCAGCTTCTCTGCGGCCCGACGGCTCATTCGTCCGTGGTACCAGGGCTCCTGTCTCAATTGCTCCTCTGTGGGTGCAATGGGGGCCCTGCGGGTCGGGGGACTGGGCCACTGGTCCTCCAGAGGGAGTGGGGCTGCAGTGATGCCGGCTGCCACTGAGCACGCGTGCAACTTCAGGGCATCTTCAAAGGGTCCTGTGGGTCATTATTATTTTTTTTTTTTCTATTGCTGGGATAGAACCGAAGCCATCATGCTTGCCAGGTAGGCACACTGCAGAGCCACTAACCCAGCCCCTTGCTAGGGGATTTTAGGCAGGTGCTCCACCCCCTGACCACGCCCCCAGTCCTTGTTTCACTTTTGACAAGGTTTCACAAACTTGCCAAGGTTAGCCTTAAATTCTGCCTTCTTTCCTCATTCTCTCATTTAGCTGGAATGAGCCATGTTTAGCACAAGCCGGGCCCTGGGACTCTGTATAGTTTTAGGCACAGCCTCTGTAGCCTCGGCCCTAATGCTCATCAGCAGGTCTACCGGTTCCCCTCACTGCCAAAGCTCTTTTCAGGGGAAGCTAAGACACACCAGCACTACCTTCCCCCCACTACTGACCCGGATTCCCCCACCCCCACCCCCTTTCCACTGGCCTCTACCCCATGTGTGCTTCATTGGAGACCACATCTATGCCATGGGCTGACCTGGTAAGAGGAGGTTGCCTCACCTCCAGACCTCAGTGAAGCTGACACTGTTTTAGGTCAGGTGACACACACACACCCCCCCCCCCGAGCCTCAGGACCCTCGAGGGACAGGGAGGAGGCAGAAAGTGACATAAATCAGCCCCCAATCCTCCTGACACAGGAGCCCTACCATAACCCTGCTGTCTCCCTGGCCAAGGGCTAACTGGAAACCCACCTCCCCATGAAAGTCAGACAAGTGGCTGTCACTCAGGGGCCAGCTGCCTCTGCAGGGAGCTCTGTGTAACCTGCTTTCCCACTGTGAGGAGCCCACGCTCTGCAGCCACTGCCACAGTACACAGCATGAGCTCAGTAGGTTGTAATGCTCACACACCCCAGTTGTAATGCTCCCACCCCAACTGTAATGCTAAGAAGGAATATGGTGACTGGTGGCTGGGGGAGACACCACTTCTCCTCCAGCAGGAGGGGGTTCTCTAGTGAGTGAGCTGCCCTCTAGGCTGGGGTTCCCGGAGGAAAAGGGCAAATCAGCTCTCCCACACCCACACGAGACCCTGAGGTGAGATTAAAACAATCTGGGATCTCCTGGCCAACTCGATGGGAACTGACAGGCCCCACTGACAGGAGGTCTCTGAGGCTCTCCCCTGAGCCCACAGCAGAAGCCGGGCTGCCCAGACACTAGTTTGGCACAGGAAGTCTGTCCCTAGTTAACTGAGGTTCAGTCTGAGCCCCTCAACCCTTTGGATTCCCAAGGACCTTCCCCCACGCAATCCCAGGTCAGATGGGGTTGGGCCACGCACGCATGTCAAACAGGTCCTTCTTAGGGCTGTCCTCAAGCTGTAGAGGTGCCTCTGCGGTGTCCTCAAGCTCCACAGCATCCAGGCCCTGGGTGTTGACATACAGGTGCTCCTCGTAGTCATGTGGCCCTCGGGCATCTGCCTGCACGTAGCCATCCCCCGGTGGGGCTAGGGAGGACAGATGGCAGCGGGTCAGGCAGAAACCCAGAGGATCTGGGGGGGGGGGGGGGAGCGAGGACAATGAATCAAGGAGACCCAGAGGGAGGCAGGAGTGGGCAGGTGTGCCCTTTGTGTCACTCCATGGGGGCCAATCTGAGGCTTCCTGCAGGAGTAAAGAGCCACACAGTGCTCCAGCTGGAGCAGAGGCTGGCCAGGATTGAGCCAGAGCCCAGATATGCTGCAAGAAGGCAGCTCTCTGGCCAAGAGGGAGAGAGAGGGAGCTCCGGGCTCCAAAGAGCTGGATGCTGACTAACACAGACCCTCTGTTTAAAGAGTAACAGTCGTGGCTCAGGCCACTGTGTGTGACCTGCCACGTGGCTGGGCTATTACCACTGTTACTCCTACTTTAAAATCAGAGGTCTCCTCCTCACTCCAAGTGTGTGTGTGTGTGTGTGTGTGTGTGTTGTCTCGCTGAACCCCAAACTCTCATTAAGCTAGAATGGTTGGCCAGTGAACCTGAGAGATCCTCCTGCCTGTCTCCTGAGTGTTGGAATTCTGGACATGGACCAATGAGCCTGAGAGATGCTTCTGCCTGTCTCCCCAATGTTGGAACTCTGGACATGGACCACATTGCTCAGCTTTGAGATCAGTGACAGCAATCAAATTCACATCTTCATGCTGCCTTTTTTTCCTTGTACTTACTCTGAATAGCTCTCAGTCTCCTGACGGCTGTTCACACCCTACCAGGTCCCACACCACATCTTCACCCACCCAGGGGTAGCCGGATATCCTGTCCCCTCAGCCTCGCCCTCGGGGTCGCTGGGAGTTGTGCTGACCGAATAAACAACCTGACTTGCATTTCTCCCATCTAAGCTCAGCTGAGCAGATCTTTCAGAGCCTAGGGATGTTCCAGGTACTTCTCAGAATCCCAGGCAGGAAGTGAGGACTGGAAGGTACTAGCTGTGACCGAGCCCTCCTGGGCCATTGTGAGCCCTGCCTTGCCACCCGCCTTTCTATAACACTGAGGACACCATGGCTCTGCCTTCCAAGAACCCAGACATGTCACGTAGTCTCTGTAAAACTGGGAGACTAATGGCTTAATCATAAAATACCGATGGCAACCAAATGCAAACCCAGAGTCTGGCAGAATGTGGCACACTCAAGGCTAGCTGGGTTTCAGAATCAGGCCTTATCTCAAAGGGGGTTTTGTTTTTGTTTTAGAAAAAAAGCAACTATTTGTGTGAGCTCACCTGTCATCCAAAAACTGGGGGAGAGGGGGGGAGAGGCAGGAAGGTCAAGGGTTCAGGGTCATCCTCAGCTACATAATGAATCCAAGACCAGCCTGGGCTACATGAGATCCTATCTCAATTTTAAAAAAAAAAATCTGACTGAGAGTGAGAGTGTGAGAAGCCCTGAGATCTGTGAACACTGACCTGTGGGTACTGAGGGAGGAGCCAGCCAAAGCCACAGTCCCGGGAGGGGAAGGCTAGTAAGGCAGGGAAGGATCCCTGTCACGTTCACAGGGGCCCCACCCATCCAGGAGTGAGTATACAGTCCTCACACCAGAGAGAAGTCACATTGCCTTGTGAGGAGGAACACTGTCCAGTCTTGCAATGGCAAGAGGTCTGCAGTGTGCAGGTATGGGAAGACTCCGGAAAGAACTGTCACTTGGACAAAACATCAAGTGTGCCAACTGAGCATCAAGTGCTCAAGTGTGCACGGAGAATTCTGGGACACTCCAGAGTAATTAGCTACTAGTCAGGGAATGGGGCAGGAGACAAAGTCTCATAGGAGGGCAATGCCTCCTGGAGTTTAGAAATATGAAGTTCAATATATACCCAATTGCAATGACCTCATCATGGGAGGCAATGAAGAGGGAGGGCAGGGGAGGGCTGGGGGCACATGGCCTGCAGGACACAGTGACACACACAGAGCTTCCCTGAGGACAGGGTAGAGCACACAGCCTGCAGGGCACAATGACACACACAGTGCTTCACTGGGGACAGGGTAGAGCACCCGGTCTGCAGGACACAGTGACATGCAGGGAGGGACACGGAGAGCTGGGAGCAGACTCTGTGACTCTAGAACAACCTACCTGCTCCAGAGGGTCCCATGTCCCAAGGCAAGCCACGGGCATCTCTCCATGCTGGTGCCATTCCCTGCAAGAGAGGCGTGATGACCCTGATATGTCCCAGGCCCACTTCCCACCCACCCCAAGGACAGCTCCATGTCCCATCTGGCCCCAAGGAGGCTGACCTGTCCAAGGCCCCCGAGTGTCGCCAGCGCACAGGGCTGTGTGACAGCCAGTCTGGAGTCCACCAGCCCGCCCAGGGGTGGCTCCTTTCCTGGAATGCTGTTGTAGTAATTGTGGTCTGCTGCAGCCTCATCGTCTCCCCAGGCCAACTCCTCCAGCCCAGTCAGCCTTCAGGCACAGAGCAAGGTATCTACATTAGAGCACTGGGCTCTCCCTCCCCAACCCCCGCCTCCATCCATCAGCCAGGCCTTCCCCGGGTAACAGTGGTGACAGGAACCATCATCTATGGGGTGGGAGGTGGGGCCCTGTCCAGAATATTGGTACGGCCACCAACAGCTGTACAAGACCCAATGTCAGGATGCAGCAGGCAGCAATCCACGTGTAGGACATCCTACTCTCAAGTGCTATGAGGATGTTCATGTCTCAAGAGCACAACGGGGCTGTCACCTGCCAGCCCTTGGTCTAGATGACATTAGTGAAAATGGAGGGACACAAGGGACTGGGTAACAGAAGGCAGGCCTAGCCTGTCTCTGGAGGATCCAGCTAGCAGCCTGGCCCAGGAAACCTAGGGTCTCTTTACCTTTCAGGGGGCACTACAGCCTTGGGCGGACTGTGCAGGTATTGCTTGAAGCGCAGCTCAAAGGCTTGCCCTACAGTGCTGATGACACTCTGGGCAAGACCTTCACAGCATTCCAAGATGTGGCAGGCTGGGGAGGTCACAGTGTCAGTGTGCCTGTGATCCTCCAGCACAGCCCTGCTCCAGGCCTAGGGCCCTGAGCCCCCTCCACAACCCAGCTCACCTCTCTGGTTGATGGGGTCCTTGGCCACATAGGCCACGTAATCAGTCATGTCCTAGAGAGACAGGTAGGAGACGCTAACAGGGTTCGGCTCCCTCGAGAGGCAGAGGACCCAGCAGGTGGGGCCTGGGAAGGCTGCAGGGACTTGGGGCACAGAAGTCCACCCATCCCATCTTACCGTGTCACCACCCGAGGCGAAGGAAATAGACTGCATATGATGGTTGGCGATGATCTGTGAGGACAGGAAGCAGGCATGCTCACATTCAGTCACTGACAGCCCTGGCAGGTGAGCCACAGCCACAGCGGAGATGCACATGGGGGGTGGGGGGTCCTTCTTTCTGACTCTTGTCTAACATAGCTTGGGCCCAAGAGTCCCACCTGCATCTCAAACCCCCATGAGGACTGGATGGGCCTAAGGAGAGGACAGGAAGGCCAGGTCCTGGGGTCACGTGATTATGTACCCACCTAAGTGTAGACTGGGAAACACCCTTACACATATACACACAAACACTCCAAACAGCCTATTCCAGACTCAACTCTCCCAATATAGACCAGCCATGTGTTCATTTGCATTCACTCACATGGCCCCACCCCAGCTGTGGCCTGCCACTCAGGTTCCTAAAGTTGTATAGGGATTTGATGTCCTCAGAATTGAAACACTCCCTCCTGGGGGGAGGAGAGAAAAGTGGGAAGGAGGGAGGACTGTGGAGGAGAGAGGAGGTGTGATGAGAGTGGGTAAGGAGAGGAGGTATGGGGAGGAGGGAGGAGTGGGGAAGGAGGAGGAATGAAGAGGAGGGAGGAGTGGAAAGAGGAGGTATGGGGAGAAGGGAGGACTGGGGAAGAGGGAGGAAGAAGGAGTGAAGAGGAGGGAGGAGTGGAAAGAGGAGGGAGGAGTGGAAAGAGGAGGTGTGGGGAGAAGGGAGGAATGGGGAGGAGGGAGGAGGAAGGAGTGAAGAGGAGGGAGGAGTGGAAAGAGGAGGTGTAGGGAGAAGGGAGGAGTGGGGAGAAGGGAGGTGTGGGAAAAAGGGAGGAGTGGAGAGGAGGGAGGAGTGGGGAGGAGTGGGGAGGTGAGGAGATGTAGGGAGGAGTGGGGAGGAGAGAGGAGGTGTGGGGAGAAGGGAGGAGTGAGGAGGAGAGAGGAGTGGGGAGAGAGGTGTGAGGAGGAGGAAAGAGTGGGGAAGAGGGAGGAGTAGGGAACAGGGAGTGGAGAGGAGAGGAGAGGAGAGAGGTGTGAGGAGGAGGGAGAGGGGAGGAGGGAGGAGTGGGGAGAAGAGAGGAGGTATGGGGAGAAGGGAGGAGTGAGGAGGAGAGAGGAGTGGGGAGAGAGGTGTGAGGAAGAGGAAAGAGTGGGGAAGAGGGAGGAGTGGGGAACAGGGAGTGGAGAGGAGAGAGGTGTGAGGAGGAGGGAGAGGGGAGGAGGGAGGAGTGGGGAGAAGAGAAGTTCCTAAGATTGAAAATAATAACACCCATAGGTCTCAGGAAGCTGGGCCTGTGCTCCTAGTGAGCATATCTTCCCCAGTTGAGTCTTCAGCCAGATCCTGGGCTCAGGACCCTGGGTGGTGTCCCAGGCTGGCTCAGCGGGTGAGAGCACTGAGTGCTCTTCCGAAGGTCCTGAGTTCAGATCCCAGCAACCACGTGGTGGCTCACAACCATCCATAATGAGATCTGACACCCTCTTCTGGTGTGTCTGAAGACAGCATCAGAGTACTTATTTATAATAATAAAAGCGAGTAGGGTCAACCAGAGTGAGTGGGGTTGACTGGAGCGAGCAGAGGTCCTAAAGTCAATACCCAACAACCACATGAAGGCACAACCATCTGTACAGCTATAAAAGAGTGGTCTCGGGGGCTGGAGAGATGGCTTAGAGGTTAAGAGCACTGATGGCTCTTCCAAAGGTCCTGAGTTCAATTCCCAGCAACCACATGGTGGCTCACAACCATCTGTAATGAGATCTGATGCCCCCTTCTGGAGTGTCTGAAGGTACCAACCTTGTACTTACATATAATAAATAAATAAATCTTTAAAAAAAAAAAAAGAGTGGTCTCAAGCCAGGTGTGGTGGCACACGCCTTTAATCCCAGCACTCAGGAGGCAGAGGCAGGCGGATTTCTGAGTTCGAGGCCAGCCTGGTCTACAAAGTGAGTTCCAGGACAGCCAGGGCTACACAGAGTGACCCTGTCTCGAAAAACCAAAAAGAGTTGTTTCCCTTCTCCACTAATATCAGCAACAGGTTTTGGAGCCCCTTCCATGTGGTGGACCCCACCCCCAAACCTTCCAACCCCCTGACTCACTAGCCAGCTGGATTCTGGAGCTGGTGCAGGGGGAGACTCATATCCAGCTAAGCTGCTTGAAAAAGCCCCCCTATGCCCAGGGTCCCACACCCAACACTTCCAACTGAGCCCCAGCCACAAGCATGTTTCTTTGGCACCAGTCCTGCCTCATGTCTGATGTGAGCTGCCTCCTGCCCCACAGCATGTGCCTATCTATGCCAGCACTGCTAGGAGCATCAGAGACGCGTGGATTGGAGGACCCCTCACTGCAGGACTGTGTATGGGGCCACTGTTTATAACCATGGGCTGCACCTTGTAGCTGATACAGTTCCAGCTCAGACTTCCTTGAATCCCAGATCAACCAGGGCAAAGTGAGAATTTGTGCCCACATATGAGAGACCCAGGCCTGACCAGGGGCTGGAGTTGGTTGCACTTGGGGTTAGTATTAGAAGCCAGGTTAAGCCCAAGCCCGATGGCCCATGCCTTTAATCTCACCAGTGGCAAGTAGGTTTCTATAAGTTACAGGCCAGGCAGGGCTACAGGGTGAGACTTTGCCTCCAAACAAAGAAGTAGGGTTGAGGTGGAGGTTGGAGTTAAGGTAACCAGAATTAAAAGCTGGGCTTTGGGCTTCGTGGATAGAATTGGGGTACTGGCTATTGTTGGGGTCAAAGTCTTCCTGCAGCCATCTTAGCTGTGTGTCCCCCACAGTGAGCCCCTCAGCAGGGGCTGGCCACTCTACCTCTCAGCTCTGTTCTTATTACAATCCTTTCCCCCCTCTGCCCCGTCCTGGCCATGGCCCCTCTTGCCAGGACAACTGCTCAACTGGCCCTGGCACTGCCCCCTCAGTGTCTGGCAGAGACTACAATGCCATTGTCTCTACTCTAGGGACAGACCCCAAAATCCTCTCCCAGGGTCATGCTGTCCTTTCCCGCAGGAGATGCCTCTCCTCGAGGGGCCAGCCCAGCATCCCTCTCACCCCCACATCCAGGAGAAGCCCACTTCCAAGTCCTGATGGGAATGCTGTGTGCTGAGAACTGTCCCTGGCTGCAACCCACTCCAACCCAGGTAAACTTCTGGACCACTGTGGATAGATCTGCCTAGTGGTGGCGCTGCCCTGCGTAAAGGCAAGCAGACCACTCGATCCCGGCTACTGGAGATTTTGTACCCATAATGACTCCCATGCCCTGGCTCTACCTCAGTAGGCATCTGATACTTCTGGACATTGTAAGGGTTCTGCATATTATAGGCAAGGCCGGCTGAGCGAGTGTGGCTTAGGGCTTTGAAGTTGGCTGGGGGCTGAGGGTGGGGCTGTGGGTGGAGCTGTGGGTGGGGCGGGGCTGTGGGTGGAGCCAAGATCGGAATGTGGGCAGGGTAGATGGCAAGGCTGTGAGCTGGGCAAAGGTGGACTGTGGGTGAGGGTACCAGAGCTGCTGCAGGGTGCTGTGCAGGGTAGAGGGCAGCGGCTCCCACCTGGCGGGTGGCAGGAACAGACAAGTTAAGGCCGTCCACGGAGATGTTGACTGAGATGCTCATGCCGGCGAAGCGCAGGTTGCTTTTCCCCAAGATGGAGGCCAGAGCCTTGTTGGGGGCCTGGGAAGGTACAGTGAGCCACCTGCATGAGATGCCTGGGACCAGAGGGGCTCTGGGTAGCCACAGTGTTCCCTTCAGCCTCCCAAGACACATACCAGCTCTGCAGGACCACAGCCCACACCCACCTTCTTCTTCCAGGAGCCCCGGACACCTGGCACAGCCTCATGGAGCCGATTGATGGCTTCCCTGTGGGAGAATGAGATCCTACTTAGAAACGGCAGGGCTAGAGCTAAGAGATGAGCAATGGGAAGCCAGGCATGATTATCCCTTTGCTCATGAGGCAGAGAGGCAAGAAGATAATGAATTCGAAGCTAGCCTGCGATACATAGCAAGTCAGAGGCCAATCTAGGCTTCATGAGGGCAGGGTAACAAATTATTATAAACCTGGCTGACAGCAGAGATAGGATACAGGGCTCATGGGAAGTGAAAAGTCCTGTGTACCTAGTGTCCAGCATGGGTAAGTGGACATACAGTGTGGTCTGTCCACCCACTGAGATGACTCAGCCCTGAATAGGAACAAGGGTCTGACATACACCACAACATGAACAGACTGTAAAGACAGTGATCGGTGAAACATTGTGGTTAATGTTAATTGTCGATGTGACAAAACATAGAATCCTCAGGGGTGGGCCTCAAAGAATATCTGTGCAGGACCACTGTGGGTGGTACCATCCCCTAGGCAGGGGAACCTAGACTGTGTAAGAGTAGACAAAGCAAACTGAGCATAAACACGTTTACACTAATTCATCTCTCTGTGTTCATTATTACGAATGTGATCTACTCAAGCAGATTTAATTTTATTATTTATTATTTATCACAAACTTCTAAGCAGATTCCTGAAGCTTCCGCCTCCCTATAATACACTGAATGAGCTGAATAAACCCTGTCTTCCTTGACTTGCTTTTGTCAAGGCTTTATCACTGGGGCACAAAGAGTGGCTAAAACAGAGACACAAGGCCCCAGAGTGGAACTCCATGCTAAGAAATGCCCAGAGACAGGAAGTGGATTTGTAGGTGCTGGGTAGGTTGGAGGGTGGATAACGGCTAATGAGAACAGAGCTTCCTTTTAGGATGTTGGAATATTCTAGATCCAATGTTCAGACCAGGTGTCTATAAAATACTATGCAGAGATATGTTAAAGCAAAGAATTGCAGTGGCCAGGGGTGGAATGTGGGAGCAATAAATCTACTGTTTTTGTTTGTTTCCTGGGACAGTCTATAGCCTAGGCTAGCCTAGTCATGGCTAACCTCCTGCCTCTGGCTCCCAAATGCTGAGATTCCTCTCACCCTTCTGGAATCACACCCGACTGTAGGGCAGGGTGAAGGGAAACTGAGTCTGGAGAGTGTCCATTACAGCCAAGCACAACAATCAGAGACGGAGCTGAGACACAGACCTGAAATATGACTCAGGTTGAGCCCAGTCACACAGACCTGAAGCATGAGCCCAGTCTGCCCTCTGTCTGCCTGGCAGGTCACCTCCAACCCACCATGCCACCCTCAAGAGACCTCATAGTGGACAGGCCACCTGAGACCGGGGCTCCCAGCCCCATCCTGAGGCCTCACCTCGTCACCTGTGTTCTGGTGTTGAAATCCAGGGAGCGCATGGATCGGAGCACCTCAATGCAGCCCATGTACTGGGGGAAGAAAGGATGGTCAATCAGTAGGCAGAGCCCAGCCCTAGGAGCTCCCTCAGACAATGCTACTTTCTCTCTAGGCATCCAGGGCTCTTCCCCTTCCCTGACAGCTACAGCCATTGCCCCAGGACCTTTGGGCTCAGTGTTCTGGATGTACCTTCTCCCACCTAACACTGAGCCCCATCCAAGCCCAATCCCATGGCTCAGTTTCATTGTCCAAGCTGTGACACTGGATGGTGGCAGGCATGTTCAAAGAGTCCGGTCACCACCCACATGGTTGGCAGACGATCCAGACAGGGACCATCTGGCTGGCAAAGATGCAAACATCAGCCATCTGCCGTCCATAGAAACCTCATAGAGCAGAAACTCTAAGCAGAAACTCTAGTTCACTTAGGAGAGCTCTTACCCAGCATGCATTAGGCCCTGGACTGTATCCCACACACCTGTCCTCTGAACACCAGGGTGGAGGAAGAGACAGGGGGATCAGAAACTTAAAGTCACCTTCCGCTATAAAGAGGGTCTGAGGCCAACTTGGGGTACAAAGACCCTGCCTCAAAAGGAAAAGAAACGTCATAGACTAGACAAACATCTTTGTGGAAAGGAACACACAGTCAGAGGAACACAGGAGGAAGACCAAAGTGGAACCTTTAGCATGTCCACCACCCGGCTTCCAAGCTGGAAAGGAAGCCAGAATGGGGATGCACACCTGTCATCCCAGCACTCAGGACAGAAAGGAGGAATGTAGCTAGAAGAGGACGTGTGTGTGTGGGTCTGTGCACAGGAGGCTTCAGGGCACCAGGTACCCTGAAGCTGGAGTTACAGGCAGGCAGGAACCAAGCAACTGTGGGAGCCAGGAACCAAGAACCAAGTGCAGGTCCCTCTGAGGGAGCGAGAAGGGCCCCTAATGAGCCACCAAGGCATCTCTCGGCCTGTCTCTGATTTATGTTTCTTTCATTCATTTATTTTGGCATCCTGTTTGTGGCAGAGGCTAGCCCAGACTCCTGGGCTTGGGAGCTTCTGCAGCTTCCCGGTTCCCCAAGTGCTGGGACAATGTATGCACCCCCACACCCAGCTTATTTTGTAAGTTTATGTTATTTACATAGGTAGTTCGGGGGACAGGAGCTCATGTAGCCCTGGCTGGCCTCAAATGCACTCTATAACCAGGTATGACTCTTGATTCTCCTGTCTCCACTCCCAAGTGCTGGGATCGCAGCCATGTGTCCGCAAGACCTGCTCTCGATTAAAATAAGATAAGGAGATTGGTGCGTACTATGTTTTCACCCTTAGCTCCATTTCTAGACTTCCACTCCACAGCCCACCAGCCCTATGCCATGTTGGCAGGTTCCCTTGGGTGGCAAGAGGAACCTGGCTGAGGCCCCTTCTGTTCTGCACCCGCCCAGCCCAGCATCCACCACCTCTGCTCAGCTCTTGCAACTCAGGCCTCAGTTTCTCCGAAGAGGTACCAGCCCTGATGGTGCTGGTACAAGATCCCCTACTCCCAACAGGAGTGAGCTCCAGAGGGGGGGGGGAGCAAGGTGGGGGGGAGTATCCTGTGCCAGCTGAATTCACTAAAAGCAAACAAATAGCTTTGCAGCCCAAGTTGATACCCTCGTGTGGGACATGTGGACACTAAGATCTACTTGTGCTCTCTGCAAGTTTACATTAACACCAGCCACCCTCTGCTTGGAGAGCCTGAACGTACATGGCACGTGGGAGACTACGGCCAGCTGCTGTAAGAGACAACTTATTTTTATCAATCTATATGAAATGATTTCCACATGCTGCTGGGTAACACGTGGGAAGAGGGAGTCATCATGAGATCATCCGAGTGACTCGACATGAAGGAACACGTGCTCCATGCTCACCCGCAGCTTGCATTTGCAGGTCCATGGACTTGAATCAGGAGCGATACATCATCCATGCGATGACTTTGCCAAGATAATATCAGCAACGGGAATGGGGTCTCAGAAGCACATGGGCCTTGGATGTGTCCCTGGTTGTGATCTAAGGTGATGTAACTATCAACAGTGCAAGGCCAGGAGCTGGAGGAAGGGACCTGAGTCCCAAGCCAGGTTGCTCACCATGTGAAAGGGTACAAAGCACTCAGGCCAAGCCCAGCTCGGAGCCACCAGAAAGGGGAGTCTGTGCTGTCCGTGTCACTGGATCTGTGGGACAGTGACCAAGAGAAGGAAGTAGTAAGGAGCCAAGCAGGTGGAGCAGCAGCACCAGGGCAGAAGTGGGAGTCAGAGTGTGGCTGGCACAGGAACCAAGTGGAAGAGATAAGACAAATGAAGGCTAGGATGCCAAGGCCACCCAAGCCTGCTCTCATGACATCACGGGGCTCATTCACTCTGAACGGAAGAGGTAAGGGGGAGCTACAGACAGAAGTGAGCTGAGCCTCACCTATGGGATGGATGGATGGATGGATGCATGGATGGACGGACAGACAGGCAGACAGACGGTCAGTAGGTGGGTGAGTGGGTGGGTAGGTGGATGGGAAGATGATGAGTGGATGGATGATTGCTGCATGGAGTGAGTAGGTGTGTGGGTGTGTGGGTGGCTGATGGCGAGCTTTTCCATGGATAAAAAAGAGGAGCAGGTGAATAGAGCAATATGGACTCTGTCTAGTATGTCTCACTATGTGGTACATCAGAGAGCATCAGCCAGGTTCCCTGCTTTGGTAGAGCCCAGTTGCTCCCATATCCCTCATTCCTAGCCTCTGTCTCTGTCAGTGACAATTTCCCAAGTGGACAGAGTGAGACATGTTGTGGGGACTTCAGGCCACACTCTGCTCATCAGAGTTTAAAAGGAGTTTCTCCACCATTCATGGCAGGAGACAGGTATGGAACCTCTGACAAACAGGGTGGCAACACCCTGGGAAGGAGGGAGTCTTCTCTTCAACCTGAAGCGTTGGGTACACAAACAATGCCTGACAGTGCAACTGCAGCTCCACAGTGTCCCACAATGTCAACGTGAGACCAGTGCTTCGGGGACCTAGGGAGCTGATGGCTCAATGAATCATGTGCTTGCCATGCAAGCATGAGGACCTGAGTTCAGATCCCCAGCACCCACATAAAACGTGGTCCACTGTAGTACACACTGATAATCCCACCATTGGAGACACAGAGACAGAGGCAGTCCTGCGACTTGCTTGCTGGCTAGCCTCGCCCAACTGGTGAGCTCCTGGCCAGCTGAGGGTGCATGTGCACACACGCGCATGCATACACACATGCACTCAAGCACACACACTAAGGGAAGGAACACTGTGCTACAGGGGACAGAGCAAGCAACCATGTCACGCAGCTACCGTCAGCTGCCATGCCTCAGGACACACATGTACAAGAGCCCCAGTCGGTGTGCTTACCGAGCCACAAGGCCCTGTTCTGGATGGTCAGGCAGGGAAAGCACTGTGAACATGGCTCACAGGAAAGGAAGCCCTTTCTCCAGGACCACAGCAACCAGCAGAGGAGCTAGCCAAGAAGTAGGTCTCCAGAGACAATATGACAATTCCCACACGGATAGGACTTAGAACACCAGAAATACTTCCATTCACTTTCTAATGGCCAAAGACCAGGACCCAGGTCTGCTGGGACTGAGCTGCCCCTGGAGTCTACAGAGGCCCTCCTGCCTCTCCCAGACATCCAGTGGCCAGTCCTCTGTGTCCTTTGGTTTGTGGCTACACCGCTCACTCGGCTGAACTGTCACAGCCTCCTTCCCTGTCCCCCATGGGATTTCTAAAGATAGCAGTCATCAGATTAGGAACTTAACCTTTCCTAGTTCAAGCCCATCTCCCCCGAGTGTGGAGTCCCAGACAGGCATGAATTTGGAGGGAGACTGCTCACCCCGTACAAATGCCCACTTATGTCTCACTATCTTAGCATCCCTGATTGTCAGGACCTGCAATCTTCCCGTGGGCTGTCTTCTTGTATATTTACTGTCTGTTTCTCCCACTGCAACTGAAGCCTTGGCAGGCAGGGACCAGAGAGTTCCCATGTCCTCCACAAGGTTAGAACTTCACAATGGCTGGTGTGCTTACACCTCAACATCTGGAACCTCAACAACGGCAGTTTCTGGATTCTCAACATGTATCCACCAGACAGGACAGGGACCTGGAGGGTCCAACTGCAACATCAGTGGGGTATTCTCACACAGTGTGACACCAGAACCCAGAAATTCCAAACCATTAGGACACACAGGAGAAAGGGGACATAACCCAGACCCAGAATGTGGGGTCGTTGACAAAGGTCACCCAGGTCCTGCACGTGCATGGGCCAAGAAGCTAGAGGAGGATCTAATGGGCAGACACTGCACAGAGCCATGACCCAGGCAATCACCCAGAGGATTCAGTGTCAGGGCAGCAGTGCAGGAGGGTTATCAGTTATCAAGGCTACTGCAACAAAGTACCACAGTCAGGACCAACAGGACACAGCAGGAGTTCCTTATCACTCCCTCCTGCAGGCTGCTCCACTGTGCAGACAGCACTCTCCCTCCCAGGCTCCACAGAGGGTCCCCTTCTTCCAGCATCTGGGGGCTCTCAGAGCAGCCCTTGGCTTGTAACTTGTCTTTTGTTCCAGCCTCTACCTCTACTCTTAGCTGT
Organism: Mus pahari; assembly: GCF_900095145.1. Lineage (NCBI taxonomy): Eukaryota > Metazoa > Chordata > Mammalia > Rodentia > Muridae > Mus > Mus pahari. The sequence continues at coordinate 44,165,577 of NC_034598.1, forward strand.
TCTGTTTTGTCTTGTGACAAGGCCTCACATAGCCCAGGCTAGCCTCAAACTCACCTCTAGCCAAGGATAACCTTGAATTCCTAATCCCCCTGCCTCCACCTTCCCGGGACAGGGATGACAGGTGTGTGCCACCATTCCTGGCCCCTTTTTGGCTTTTATGTCTCAGTCATTGCAAGAGGACCCACCCTGCTCCTGTACAACCTCATCTGAATTCATTACAGCTACAACAAACCTACTGTGGCTGCTCTTTGCTACTTTGTGAGTTCTTCTTTCTCCCGCCCTATCCCCCTGACCCCATTTCATCCCCGAGAAGAGAAAGAAAGATAGAGGTCCCTGAATCTAACCTCTTTGCTTTTGTTTGTTTTGAGCACAACCCTCCTGAACAACCACCAACCCCGCCTCTCGGGGCCTAGCATGTATATACCCTCTGAAAAGTTCCCAGAATCCCAAACACATTACACAATCACAGAAACTACCTACAACTGGCAAAACCACATCTCTGCTAGAGCTCGAGGCAAATCATAGTCAGCTGCTGCAGACAGTTCAGTGCAGCCCCACATCCCAACAGATAGCATGAAAACAAAAGCACATTGTTTTATAAGATCTCTGTATTTTTTTAAAGAAACCAAAATTCCAAAATTATCACTAGACGTATTTCCTTTTTATTTGTTTTTTGTTGTTGTTTTGGTTTGGTTTTTGGTTTTTGGTTTTTGGTTTTTTTTTTTTGTCTTTCTTTTTGTGTGTTTGTTTATAGACAATTCTGGAACTTGCTATGTAGACCAGGTTGGCCTTAAACCCATACAGACCCTCCATCCTTGCCTTTCCAAGTGCACCATGCCTTCCTTCCTTTATCTTTTGAGAAGGGGCTGGCTACGTAGCCCAGGCTGGCCTAAACTATTGGCAGTCCTCCTGCTCCAGCCTCCTGAATGCTGCTGGGACTACAGGTGTGCGCCACTAAATTCACTTCCAAATAAGGTCCTATTTGTAGATTCCCCAAGACAGAGAATATCAGAGACTCAGAGGAGCCCGGGGAAGGGAGAAGTAACATGGTGGACGCTGGTGGGGAAAACAAAGACACAAAGAGAGATCGCCCTCTCAGCATCCCGGTGCAGGACACCCAACAAACAGCATTCTGAGATCATGGGGGCACTCATAGACAGTGGTGGGCAGGAAGACAGACCGGAGTGCCTGAGGTGAGTACCACACACCAGCTTACTCTCAGCTTACCGTCACACACTGCACACACGGGCAGATGCTTGGATCGGTGAAGATAAAATGTCCCCAGTGACTTGAGGACACGTGGTACACCATTCCCCACACCTCACCCCTTGCAAAGGTCACACTAGAAACTTAGGTAGGGGCTGGGGCTAAGCAGATACAGAACTCGACTAAAATGAATAGGGCTGAGCTCCATCCCCAGCATCATAGAGACAAGGTGTGGTGGTGCATGACTGTCACCCTGGCTCCTGCAAAGTGGAAGCAGGAGGATCAGGAATGCAAGGTTATCCTCAGCTACATAGTGACTTCCAGGTCAGCCTGAGCTACAACAGACCCTGTTTCAAAACCAAAACAAAGAACAAAGGTCTGAAAGTGGTGGCACACATCTAGCATCCCAATATTTGGGTTGATAAGGCAGAATGATGGCCTGCAGCTGGAGATCGCAATCCTCTGGTCAAATCCCTACCCCTTTCCACCTCTGCCAAAATAAAAGAGGATAAACATAGCCAGACCCTTTCACTTCATCGGCTCTGATGTGGAATTTGGAGCCCTGAGCTTGAGTCCCCACTATATGCCTGCAAAGTTGCCTTCTCCAGGGTTAGGGAACCCTAGGCTACCTAGTCCTTACCTTAAGGATTCTCCCACCCAACAGCGGGAGGGGGAGGGGGTGCAGCTAGCCTGCGCATGCGTGTGTCCCCTCCCCACCTGCGCCCTCTCCCCGCCCCTCCCCACGTGACGCCGTGAGAACTCGGACCCCAGCGCCTGCGAGTGGGGGCGGCCGAGAAGCGCGCGTATTGGAGACTGGGTTCCTGGGGTGTGGGGAGCGCTCACTTGGCTCTTGAGGTCCGAGAGACCAAACTGGGGGTGGGGGCGGTCCCCGACCCCGGCGCGCCGGGAAAGAGGCTGGGCGCACTCACCCGAACGATGTAAGAGACCCCGGGCCCCAGGACCCTGGCATCGGGGTGCAGCCAGCCGTGCGCCGGCTTGTGAATGAAGCCGCCCTTGCGCACCCACTCGTCGGCGACATCCGGAGTCACCCGCGCGCCCCGCGTCCCCGAGCCCCGGCATCGGCCGAGCGCCGGCAGCGGACAGGGCGCGGCGCAGCGCGGTTCGCAAGCGCCCAGCACAGCGGCCAGCGCGGGGACCCCGGGCTCGGGCTGCGCCTCTGCCACCCCCGTCACGCGCGCCGCCGCGGGACCGCGGCCCAGGAAGCTACCCGGCGCCGCGAACTTCCACTGCGGCATCCGCGGCAGCAGTGCGCAGAAGGTGGTGGGCGCCTCGGGCTCGGGGGCCGCGCGGCCACCCGGACCCTGCGTCATGGCCGCGGCCGCCGAGGAGCCCCGGCTGAGCCTGGTCCAGAGCCGTGCGCTCCTCCCCGCCGAGTGATGTCACCGCTCCGCGCAGCGCGCAGCCGCGGGGGGCTACACTCCAGGGACCCCGACCCTGTTCTGGCAGCGCCGCCCCCGACCTGGCGCAGCCTGCCGGGGCTCCCCAGGGGAATGTCCAGGCAGGTTCAGACCGATGGAGAAACTGAGGCCAAGAGTCGCATACACGGAGCGGGGCGCCATTCTTCAACTTCTAAGTCTCTCTTTGCCTCTGCTCTAGCAGCATCCTATCCTCCCTTCTTTTCTTCTAAATAGAGAAACTGAGGCCTGAAGTCGCAGGTGCAGGGAGTGATCCCCTAACCCCGAGGTCACCCTTCACCACCGTTCCAACAACATCCTGCCCTTCTTCTAAGTAGAGAAACTGAGGCCTGGTTTTGTAGAACTATCCTCAGCCCCCAACCCACTCAATTTGCTCAATGAGGAAAACCGAGGGCTAGGGTAAGGATAAGGCACAATAGGGGACTTGAGGTCTGGGTGGTAGAGGCAGGATGAGACTGTCAGGGTCCTTGACACGTTCAGTCATATCCTGCCCAACTTTACTTCTAAATAGGGTCCAAATAGGGCCTGGGCCAGTGCACAGGCTGGGGTCCAGGACAAGAGAACCTCAAACTCAGAGGGTCCTCTCCCACCCCACCTGAACCTTCTTTATTGGTTAGTGGGAAAACAGCCTGGAGCAAGGCCAAGGCTTAAAGGGAAACTGAGGCCTGGAAGTGAAGCAAGTGCCCAGGACACTGCGGGTGGGGCTGAGTCTGGAGAGGTCTAAAGGTGACCATAGGTCGCTTCTGCTGGCTCCTGGCCTGTTTCCTAGGCTGTAAGCAAAGGACAGCCATCGGTTCTTTGGGTTCATATTGGAACCCGAGGATCAGAACTTTCAGGCCTGCCACCAGTCCCAGCCCAGGCTCAAGAGACACCGATTCAGACCCCAAGGGGATTCCTTCTGTGAGGGAAGGGGTTGTCATCATCACCCTGCTTCTGTCCTCCGCCCTTTCCAGGACAGCGCTGCCGGGAAACAAAGAGAAGAGTGCTGGGCGGGGCAGGGTGCGGAGGAGGGGCAAGGCCGGCAAGATCGATGCCGAGAGAAACTAGATCACTGCCTGTGGAGGGGGAGGAGGCATGCGCGCCGGGGTTCTCAGCCACCTCCCCACAGGCACTCTAAGGAGCCCAGCCAGGTCGCCTTGGGTGGTGTCAGCTGGAGGAGGAGCACCCCTGGACTGAAGTCTGAGAAATGGCTGTAGGATCCAGCTGACTAAGTGTGGACCACAGCGGTCCCAGTCTGGGTGCACAAACATCATGTGTGCTCCTTGACTGAATGGGGAGGTTATAGGGCTGGCTCTACTCTTTAATCTGCGGCACAAATGACGTCAATAATACTCTAATAAACTCCTACACATCCCTCAAAGCCCAGCTTCACAGTACCCCTTCCCAAGAACCTAACTGGTTCCACGATCCAAACCCAGGCTCTGTCTCTGGCCTCCTGCTGCCAGGATCCCCCCATTTGCCCCCCATCTGAACTGAATGAGGTTTGCAGGGTTGTTTAGTGCTTTCTTTGTGGCGTGGTTAGAAGTGCTAAATAAACCAATATGCACAGTGCTAACCGCTGTTGATGGAGGAATGATTTATTGGCAAGCAACTCTAGAGGGTGGGGTGAGAAGGGCAGAGGCAGCAGGGCCACCTCCAGGAGAGTTCTCCAGCCTCATCTGCAGAAACCCAAGCAGCCTGGACACTGAATTCTAGGACACACCTCTCCATGTCCAGCCAGGGAAAGGGACACTTCTCCCTGGCCTGGTCTGACCTGGGAAGGAGGCTCACCCTCACCCTGTATGGAGCCTTGGGTCACAGGCCCCAGGGACAGAAAGATCAGGTGGCCTCAAAGGACCTCGGACTGCGGACTGGGAGGGAGGCACCTCCTCTGTTCCACTCTGAGGAAACAGGGCCCAGGAGAGGCCCCAGCTGCCTGTGCCCTGCAGCTGTCAGCATTTGGTGTCCCCAACCATGGTGGATGCCCGCTTTGAGTGGCGGATGCCCATGGTATATGCCGGGGCCCGGGCCCGGTTAACAGTGACCTGTTCTGGGTTGTGGGTACCAGGACCAGGAGTGTCCTCCAGGGGCCGTGGTGTCCGAGGTCTCCCCAGGATGCTGAAGGCCGGCCTACGCTGCCGGTAGGTGTTGGGGTCTGGACTCTCATACTGCCCAGGGCCTGGAATCTCTGAAGGATCCTGAGGGGGACGTGCAGGGGGGGTGCGGCCCACAACTGTGTAGCTGGGACTGCTGGGTTTGATAAAGATCTGCGATCCCCAGAGGGGTGGCATGGTGTAGGCATTGGGGGCAGGAGCAGAGGTGTCTGGGGGCTTCTGTCGGAGGCGAGAGCCCAGAGTGAAAGCTGGGGCACTCCGCTGGCGTGCTGGGGGTGCCTTCTCTGGGCTGTAGGCCCCAGGTCCTGGTGTCACCTCCAGACCTGGAGAGTGAATGAGCATAGGCACAAGATGGAGGCCTCACCTGACCAAAGACTGCACCAGAAGCCATGCAGAGCCACTCGGGACAGCCGCATTCTTCACACATACATTCTTTTCCTGATACTCCCATGTTCACTCTCCAACTTCCACCCTTTCTCCAACCACACCACAGCACAGCCAGCCCCCTCCTGCTTCCCACACTCACTCTAGCGCCCCACAACCACCTGAATTATCCTCGCTGAAAACCCAGCACCCTGAGATGGACCCCCAGGTGGACTGGAGTCCACCTGGAAATTCAGGAAGGCAGAGAAGTCTAAGCTGCTTCTTCCCTGCGTTTGAATCTGCATTGGAGTGATTAAAGAGCTGGGGCTGGGCAGTGAGGGAGCTGAGCAGAGCCATGGAGCATGGGGATGGGGGTAAGGGAGCTGAGCAGAGCCATGGAGCATGGGGATGGGGGGTGAGGGAGCTGAGCAGAGCCATGGAGCACGGGGATGGGGGGGTGAGGGAGCTGAGCAGAGCCATGGAGCACGGGGATGGGGGGTGAGGGAGCTGAGCAGAGCCATGGAGCATGGGGATGGGNGGAGCACGGGGATGGGGGGTGAGGGAGCTGAGCAGAGCCATGGAGCATGGGGATGGGGGGGTGAGGGAGCTGAGCAGAGCCATGGAGCATGGGGATGGGGGTAAGGGAGCTGAGCAGAGCCATGGAGCACGGGGATGGGGGTTGAGGGAGCTGAGCAGAGCCATGGAGCATGGGGATGGGGGGGTGAGGGAGCTGAGCAGAGCCTTGGAGCACGGGGATGGGGGGGGTGAGGGAGCTGAGCAGAGCCATGGAGCACGGGGATGGGTGAGAGGGGGGTGGTGAGGGAGCTGAGCAGAGCCTTGGAGCACGGGGATGGGGGGGTGAGGGAGCTGAGCAGAGCCATGGAGCACGGGGATGGGTGAGAGGGTGAGTAGGAAGGTGATTGGGATGTATGGAGGGGGGCAGGGAGGGAGGGAGGGAGGGGAGGATGGGTAGATGGACGTAGAATGAATGGATGACTGAGTGAATGGGAAGATAGACTTATGGATAGATGAATGTGTGGACAGGTGGATGGACTTGTGAATGAGTGGATGCATGAGAATATGAGTTGGTAGGTGTGTGGATGGATGGGTGAATAGGCGGGTAGATGAATGACTGCATAGATAGATGATGAGTAGATTGATAGGTGGATGGATGAGTATATGAATTGGTTAGTGTGTGGACGGATTAATGAATGGGTGGATAAGAGGATTGATAACATGGTTGAGAATAAAATCGAGTATCTGAACAATCCTCCCAGAACTATGCAGCAGGATTGTTAGCAAAAGGGGTGGGAACCAGGCCTCCCTGCCCCTCAGCTGGGGGGTGGGGGGTGTCACCACATTGTCACCTCAGCTCAAGGCCTAAGGACTGGACTAATGACCGTTCATCTGAAAATCCAAGGATTTTTATCACTTGCAAACACATTAGTTCTCAGTTCCAGTGGTGCAGGAGAGGAGTGTCCCCCCAAGCTCCTAAAAGATTATTTCTCACCACACACATCACATACTCACCTCTAACCTTGCCCCGGCCCTGCATGGAGTAGGCAGGGGGACAGCTACGGCCAAAGCGAGTAACTTTCGGGTCCAAGAAGTAGACAGGTCCTGGGCTGGAATCCTGGAGAGGTGCTGGGAAAAGGAGCCAGAGTCCCAAAGGGACCCTGACGTAAAGCCTCCCCGGATCCGACCCAAAAGGCCCAGAGCCTCCTGAGAGCCACAGCCTCAGAAGTGCTGGTCAAGCAGGAGGACTGTGGTGGGACAAGCCAATCCCAGCAGGACCTGGGCTCACAGGGCATCACTTTCAATCACCCTTGAGGCGATCAGCCTGCCTGACCCACATTTTCACACCAACATGGAAGGAAGAGGTCGCTGATGCCACAGCCGCTCACCATGTTTTTGCGGGCACGGAACCCATGCCCTCACAAATGACTTTGGCCCTCGCCCTGACTATGCTTCCAGCCCACCATGTCTGGCCTGGTCACTGATTGTTGAACTTTAGGCACACAAGCAAGTTGAGGGCAAACATGAGTTCAGTAGGCATGGAGAATGTTGGTGGGCCCATGCTGAGTCTCCCCCAAAGCCTCAGTGAGTCTAAGGATGTGCATAGGTACCACCTAGGCGTGGGCTTCTGTGCAAAGACACACAAGCAGGCTTTGCACACACAGTAGCCTCACCACCACCTCTATGGTGGTCACTAATGTTAAGCAATGGCCCTCAGAAACACCCCATCCTCCGTTTGACTGACAAGAATTTGTTTCCAGTCCTTCTCTAGCTCAGAGTTCATCTAAATGACTGCTGGGATAGCCAGGGTGTTGGGTCACAGTCACCAGTATGTGCTGGGTCACACACAAGAAGACGCCTGTCCCTCTGCACCTCAGCTTGCATGGACTAACTACCCATTTTCCTACACAGCTCTGTGGTAAGAAAACCCAGCTTGCCCGTCAAGATGTGTCCCACCCAACCTGCAGGCCGCACCTGCTGTACCCTTCTCCTAGGACCTTCTTTACCAAACATTTTTAAAATAGATTTTTTTGTTTTGTTTTGTTTTGTTTAGGGGGATGGACAGGGTCTCTCTATTATGTGTCTCTGGCTGGTTCACTATGTAGACCAGGCTGACCTTGAACTCAGAAATCTACCTGCCTCTCTCTCCCGATTGCTGGTACTAAAACGTATTCACTGCCCAGCAAATGCTTTTTTTTTTTTTTTCTAATTATATGAGACTCTAAGGGAGGTTTTATGTATGTACCGTGGGTACAGGACCCACAGAAACCAGAAGACAGCTTCAGTAGATCCCCAGCCTCCTGTCTCATGGCCTCTAAGTGTTTGCAGCAGCCTTGCCCAGACAGCTGCTGTCCAGCTCAATGGAGCCTTAGAGCAACTTTAGGACCAAGCACAGAGATGTTGGCTGATCTGTTCAGCCAGCATCACTGAGAACTCAAAGCTGGCTGTGGGGCTTAGATGTCACACACTGTAGAATGTCAGAGGACAGGGGGAGGCCCCAGGGCCTGCTCACCAACACTGCTGTCTGTCACTAAAGACCGCCCCATGCTCAGGATAACACAAATGTGCTCATACATTATATCTGATACATTTTGGACACCAAGAAGAACTATGGCTTTCTTATTCTTCTAAATCAAGCCCAAAGCTTTACACACTGTAGGCAAGTGCTCTACCTATCCAGCACTCTAGCCACCCAATACTGGTTGACACATCCTGGTATCTGACCAGATGTTGTGGTCCCAGAACTGGGTGTGTGTATGTGGGTGGGTGGCAGCAGGAAAATCAGGAGTTCAAAGTCAGCCTGAACTGCACGAGAAGGCAACAACTTGCCAGATGTGGCCCCGCCTGCCCTGTCTTGCTCACCCTGAGGCTTACTAAAGAGAAACTCTGGAGGCTTGGGGAGGTACCCTGTACCCCTTAGCTGGTCTTACCTTCGCTGGGCCTCCGAGCGAGTGAATAAGCAGGACTGGCTGCCTTGGTACAATCGTGATTAACATAGCCAACGGTGGACGGAAGAACATACAAGCCAGGTCCGGAGCCTGAGACCCAAAGACCAGAACAGGGGTAGTGCTTGAAACCCAGAGGGGCTAGGTAGAGTCCCACCCTGGACCCCAGCCACCTCTATGTCTGAGTAGAGAAAATGTCCTGGAGGACTCGGTGACACCCACGTTGTGAGCTGACCGTGAATCACTGCATCTGAGGAGACTTGGACAACAGAGACCCACGAAGATAGACTAACACAGAATGGAAAGAGGCTGGGAGCAAGGACCATCACTGGGGGGGTTGCGGGGGGGACTGGGGCTAGGAACAGAGAAGCTATCACGAGTGGAAAACATGTCAGAGCAGAGAGACCATCGCAAGAGAAGAAACCAGGGCCAGAGTAGAGAGACCACTGCAGCTAGAGAAACTGAGGCTGGAGACATGACACCATCAAGAGCGGGAAACTGAACCCAGAGTAGAGAGATCACGGGTTGTCTGGGTGAATGGGGAAAGAGAACCCAGGACAGAGAGAGTCTTCTAGAGGGGAAACTGAGGCCAGTCACAGAGAAACACCACCTCGGAGGTGAGGAGATGGAACCTGGTATAGATCTGACCCCACCGTCCATTGTAGGATGGGAAACAGGCTGCAGCCTGCAGCCTATACAAATGCCACCCCCCAACACCCAGCCTCAGCCCCTTCACACACTCCATGGCTCTGCAATCCCTCTAACTCCCTCCCTCAGGATCTGCTACACTGTGTTCAACCTGTCCAGGGCCAGCAGATCCCACAGGAGACATATGGGCCTGCCTGCAGATAGTGCCTCTGCTAAACATTCCAGGAGCCCCAGTAGGGAGACAGGAGGAGCCCTCCCCAGGGCCAGCACAAACCATTCTCCAAGGTGGCCATTCCACAGGATTTCCTCAGCCCGGTCTCCGGAATGTGTCCATCAGCCACCCGCCGGGCCAGGGGCACTGTGGCCAGCCTAGCCGCTGGGTCGCAGCTAAGGGTCCCCATGGTGAACAGGGCTTCGTGTGGGTTCCTGCGTCCTGCTACTCTGGTGCCACAAGCCAGGCACTGTCCCCAATCCTCACAGCTCAGCCGGTGTTGGCAGAAGCCTGGCCTCACCACACCCTCCCCACCACACAGACGGCCCCTTGTCCCCTAAGCAAGGATCTCGGGGCCTGGCCAGAGCCAAGCTGGTCGGCCGGACGCTGGCCTGGAAGTGGAGCTGAGATCAAGTGTCAGCCAGGTGGCTGGATGGTCCAGGAAAGACTCCAGTATCAACCGAACAGGTCCCCAGGGAGTCGGCTGAGCTGGGCCACGAGGCCAGAGCCGGCCCTAGGGATCCAGGACTGCAAACAGGACACCTGAAGGAACATGGATGAAGAGAGCAGAGCCTCATTTCCACAGAGCCCAGGGTTGTGGACGGCATGTCCCCAACTTAGACGGGTGCTCACTGGCACCAGCTTTCCTTCATCAGCAAACACGCACTGAACACCTGACACATCCCAGACTCCGTTCAGAGTGGCGTGAATAGAACAGGAACAGACTGGTAAAGGGCAGGTGTTCTTGGGGCGGGGAAAGGAGCTAAACAGTAAATTTAATAGATTGTTCTGGTATGAACCAGCCTGAGAAGGATGGCCGCATCAAGGTAAGAGACCAGCTCTGCAAAGGTCCAGAGACAGAGCTGAGGACAGAGCAGGCCAGGATAACCCTGTTTTCATCTTTACCAAAGGCTACCACCGTGTCCCCACCAGAGAGTTCTGGGAAGAGTGGCAGAATGAAGCTCAGCTATTTCTTCCAGTTTGTGTCTATGCTGGTGGGTATTTTTTTAAATGTAGTGACTCTGGGGCAGGGGGGCAGATTGTTTTGTGTTCTGTTTTGTTTGATACAAGGACTCACAGTGTAGCCCAGGTTGATGTTGAACTCCTGATCCTCCGCCTCTGCCTTCCCTGTGTTAGGACTGCATTCAGGAGGTGACTAAGAGCGCTCTCCTTCTTTGGTCACAGACAGCGGATGCTCACATGATTAAGATTCTCAGAGTCCCTCGGAAACATAGCAAAAGGCCTGAGCCCTGGGCATTCCAACAAACTTCACATCAGCCATTTTGGATTCTAGCCCCTGACTCCTGTGGGTCCCTAAAGCTGGGATCCAGGAGTCTCAGAGGGGTCCACAAGCCCAACATGCATGTCCTTGTGCTCTTGACTTACTCTGTTCAGCTCCACCCTGGTCACATGGGATTAGATGACTGGTCCTGCCACACACACACACACACACACACACACACACACACACACACAATCATCTGACACTTCAACTCCAGGTTCTCTCACTGTTAAGGATTCCTTAGTCACACAACCAGTTGGAGTGGCTCACAGCTCACTCCTCAGTTACCTGGACCCTCAGCTCACCATCTCCCATCATGCAATACTCTGCTCTAGACCACAGCAGTCTGAGCAGCAAGAAGTAAGGACCTGTGTGTCCTGTGCTATGATAGAAACCTAGGCAAATACACTTGGGTCTTTCTACAATGTCAGAAGTTACCAAATAGCAATGGATTCACAAAGTCCAATGATTTCAGTGACAGCAACCTGTGATACAATCCGCCAACCTCAGAAGCCTGACATTGACTTTCACATCACACAGCACATGGTGAGTGCACCTATATGACCGTGTGCACTATAGAAGATCTACAGAACAGATTCAAGTTAAAGAGGCTGTCACACCGTTTGAGAGGTTTGGGGAGCTGAGAAAGAGTCTGCATTGGTAAGATAATGAACCAGAAAGAGCCAGTTTGGGGCTGCTGGGGTCAGGGTTGGAAGGTGAAGTTGCTGCCTTCTGCCACAAAGTGAAAGACCAATGAAGTGGAAACTTCTTTTTTTTTTTTTTAAGATTTATTTATTATATGTAAGTACACTGTAGCTGTCTTCAGACACTCCAGAAGAGGGAGTCAGATCTTGTTAAGGATGGTTGTGAGCCACCATGTGGTTGCTGGGATTTGAACTCTGCACCTTTGGAAGAGCAGTCAGGTGCTCTTACCAGCTGAGCCATCTCACCAGCCCCAAAGCGGGCTGTATCAGATGGTGTTCTGCTGGGGCAAACACGTGAAGGAGTGTTTTCCTGAACCAGGCACAGGATGTTCTGCTAAAGCAAGCACCTGAAAGGACGCATGATGAGGGATTCTTTGCTAACAGCACGCAGGTATTGGGCCACCTTACATTGCATAGCTGAGCTCCATTTGTCCCGACTCCATAGAGACACCACCTCTGGTGGGTGGTAAGCTAGAAGGGAAGTCAAAGCATTTAAGAACGGTTATTAAAAATAGGGTTGAGCCGGGCGTGGCGGCGCACGCCTTTAATCCCAGCACTTGGAAGGCAGAGGCAGGTGGATTTCTGAGTTTGAGGCCAACCTGGGGCTATACAGAGAAACCCTGTCTTGAAAAAAAAAAATATATATATATATATATATATATATATATATATATATATATATATATATATATATATAGTTGGTTGAGAAAAACTTAAGCTACAGACCAAGCTGGGTCTGAAATAGGGAAATGGAGATTCAAATCCTGGACCAGAAGGACAAACAAGTGGATTGGCAACCAATCTAATAGGCAGTGTCAGAGAGGGGAACAGAACTGGGTCCATGTGCCAGAGACAGTTAGGGAATCCTCAGCTTGTTGGTCCTTGACACACACCAGGTATCAGGTGATGAGCTGGCATGAGGGCATGACACCAACAGTGTCCATCAGTTTATGAGCTTCTTATGGGATCCTTGGTCACATGTGTCTGGTAAATTCTTGGTCCTGTTTTATCTGGTGTGGCTTTGATATATATGTGCATGTAGGCCCCACAGTCTCGATTCACCTTGATAAACAGAGTGGCTCCCTTTCAAGTGCCAGAAATATGTCATGCCAACCATATATCACCCACATAGACAGTGTAGCTTCTGGGTCCACCCAGGGGCTGTGGTAATTCTTCTCCCTCAGGATGAAGTCAAAGGCTTAATGAAGGCAGAGTCACCTAGAGCGACGCACAATCCTGATGTCTGTAATTTACGCAGGTAGCCTTATCTGTTCCCGTTCTAGCTCCAAAATAATTGAAGACCTGGGTTTTTGTTTGGTTTGATTTGATTTGATTTGGTTTGGATTTTTGGTTTTTTTTTTAAAGATTCATTTATTATATATACAACATTCTGCCTGCATGTATGCCTGCACAGTCGGAAGAGGGTACCAGATCTTATTATAGATAGTTATGAGCCACCATGTGGTTGCTGGGAATTGAACTCAGGACTTTTGGAAGAGCAGCCAATGCTTTAAGCCATCTCTCCAGTCCAAGACCTGTATTTTTATTAATAAGCTGCAAGTCTAAACTGAGCACGTTTTGAGCTATTCTAACCCTCTAAGGCAGCTAATAACCAGATAAATGCCCTGTTACTTGCCATCTGGCCTTGCCCTGGCTCACTCTATCCATGGGTCCTTACAGGTGCTCTCTCATTGTGACCTCATGGAGAATCCCTTGACAACCTGCTCATCACTACTCCTGGACCCTCTTCCTGACCACCTCTTCTCTTTCTTCCTCATGATCCTCTTTTTTTCTACTTTCTTCCTCTCTCCCTGGGACCCCTGGCTGGGATCAGAGTTCAGACCTTCCTATCCCCTCTGCCCAATCATAGACTGATCAGCTCTTGTTTAACCAATCAGAAATCACTGGAAAGCATTCTATACACACTAGAGATTCAGGAGGTGCCTCGCTAATCATGGCAATGCTGGTGTCCAGACTGTCACCAGATCTCTGGGCACAGCATCTGAGCTGGACACGGACATGGTGGTGCGCTTCTCTAACCCCAGCACTCTGAGTTCAAGACCAGCCTGGTCTATAAATCCAGACCAGGAAGTCAAGAGGGTTGGCTACACTGAGAAATTCTGTCGGGGGAGGGGGTAGTCAGCATCTGAAAATACAGTGCACAAGACCAACCTCCAGCACTGTCTCAGGGAAATTTTACTGTCTTATACAATATGGAGTAACTTAGGATAGAGCATAGCCTGGACATGCCCCACCGTCCCCCACCATCCCCCATCATACCCCACCATCCCCCATCATACCCCACCATACCTGACTATCCTCCACCATACCCCACTGCCCATTCCACCTTCCTACAACCAAAGCCCTACATTGGCCAAAACCAGTAAAAAAAAAAAAAAAAAAAAAAGGCAGGAAGATACAATCCTGACATCAGCCATAGACCCAGAGCCAAGCAGAGAGGGACCAGGCCTGAGAAGTCCTCTCAAACCCATCCAAGTCCATTTCCTGGGCCCAGGCCACCAGACAGCCTGTGAAAGCCTTGAGGTCTGGTAGATTCCAGAGCCTACGGCTCAGATCTCACTACTACCCTCTGGTGGCCGAAACAAGAACAGGCACTAGCAAGGCTGTGCAGGTCTGTGAAGAGATGCTAGGAAGGAAAGATGATAACATGAGGTGAAGACAGATAAAATCAAATAAAGGATGGATAATCGGAAATGGTAGAGGATGGTGGGGGCTGGGGAAGTTGGTGGGAGATGTTGGGGGAAGGTGGGGAATACAGAGGATGGTGGGGGTGGAGGATGGTGGGGGATGTGGGGGATGGGGAGGATGGTATGAAGAGGTGGGAGGTCATGGGTGTATTCTGGCCACTCAGAGCACTATTGATGGACTCTCATCCTATGCTTGGTGACATCATCATAGCTTCCCTTTCTCTCTGGCTCTTACAGGCTTTACTCATCTGGTTGAGTCCCTTATACGTCACCCCTCAGAGGCCTTTCTTTAAGTTATGTTTCTGCCATAGCAGCTGCAACAACAAGTCATTTAATGGCTTCAAATAAAGTTGTTTTCTCTGTCTCCCTATGTCAGGTAGGATTGACTGGCTCCCCCTTGAGACTCTGTAGACTGTCCATGTCTCATCACATGCCTCTCATCCCTAAGCCTGAGGTACTATCCTCACAGAACCAGGATCTGTCTGACTCATCATCCTTCAAGACAGTGGGGGGGGGGGGGGTTCAGATCAAAGACTTCAAGGAGGCAGGAACCCTTGGAGCATCTGGTTCTGCGCAGCCTGATGGGGAGTGGTATATTGTTGGAGATTGGTTCCAAGGCTTTGATTCAATCAGGAATTGTACTGGCTGGTTTTGTGTCAACTTGACACAGGCTGTAGTTATCACAGAGAACGGAGCTTCAGTTGGGGAAATGCCTCCATGAGATCCAGCTGTAAGGCATTTTCTCAATTAGTGATCAATGGGGGAGGGCCCATTGTGGGTGGTGCCATCCCTGAGCTGGTAGTCTTAGGTTCTATAAGAAAGCTAGCTGAGCAAGCCAGGGGAAGCAAGCCAGTAAGGAACATCCCTCCATGGCCTCTGCATCAGCTCCTGCTTCCTGACCTGCTTGAGTTCCAGTCCTGACTTCCTTTAGTGATGAACAGGAGGTATAAGCTGAATAAACCCTTTCCTTCCCAACTTGGTTCTTTTTTTTTTTTTTCTGAGACAGGGTTTCTCTGTGTTGCCCTGGCTGTCCTGGAACTCATTTTGTAGACCAGGCTGGCCTCGAACTCAGAAATCCACCTGCCTCTGCCTCCGAAGTGCTGGGATTAAAGGCGTGTGCCACCATTGCCCGGCTAGCCAAGGCATTTTAAAATTAACAGTTGTGTGTGTGTGTGTCTGTGTGTGTGTGTGTGTGTGTGTGTTCCATTCTCAGATCCAGATAACTCCTGTGTGAGTGCTCATCTGTAAACCACCAGGAGGTAATGTGTCCTAGTTAGGGTTTCTACTGCTATGATAAACACTGCGACTAAAAGCAGCTTAGGGAAGTGTGTTGGTCTGAATGAGAATGGCCCCCATAGATTCATATATTCAAATGTTTGTCCCTACTTGATGGAACTGTTTCAGAATGGTTAGGAGGTGTGGCCTTGTTGGAGAAGGTGTGTCACTAGGGGTAGGGCTTGGAGGTTTAAAAAGCCCACACCAGATCCTGTCTTTCTCCGGCTCCAATTTGTGGATCAGATATAGGCTCTCAGCTACTTCTCTAGTACCATGCCTGCCTCCCTGCTGCCAAGCTCCCTGCCATGGTGGTCATGGGCTCATGACTCTGTGAGCAAGACCCAATTAATGCCTTCTTTTGTAAGTAGCTTTGGTCATGCTATCTCTTCCCAGAAACAGAACAGTAAGCTAAGACAGAATTTGGTACCAGAAGTGGGGTATTGCTGTAACAAGCCTGACCCTGTTATTTGTTGGTAGAGCATGAACTTTGGGACACTGAATAGTGTCCAGTTGGATGCTGTGAGTAGGAGCCTGGATGACAAGAGTCCTAAGAGCACCACGGCCAAGGGAGGCCCAGCTCAGAGGTGTCGGAGGGCAACAATACCAGTGGCTAAGTCAGAGACCACTGTTTTGATATTTAGCAAAGAATGTGGCTGCTTTCTGGCCTTATCCTAAAAACCTACGTGAGGCTAAACTGAAGAGTTTTGGATCAGTGTTGTTGGCAAAGGAGGTTTCAAGACAGGCTAGTATTGACTGGGATATGTGGGTTTTAGTAATCACTCTTATGCAGATCAAAACAGTGAAAAAGAGCAATCAAGGCAAAAATAAATAAATAAATACAAAATGTACAGTTTGAGGAGAAAAAGAGCATCCGGGAGTGTGATGTTGAAGCAAAACCTTGTGGTCAGAGATGAAAGGTTTAAAGAAAAGCCAGGTGCTACATGGAATAAAGGGAGTGGTGCCTTCAGGACAAGACCCCACCCAGCTAATCCTGCAACCTGTGTAAAAAAAAAAAAAAAAGATTATGCAAATGTAATTCAAGGAGATGGGCAGGTTTAGCAGAACTGAAGTGGAAACTTCTGGTTTCTTTGGAAAGTCCGTTGTGCTGGAAGGTGTTTCGCTGGGGCACACACGTGAAGGAGTGTTTTTCTTGAAGCAGACACAGGTGAAAGGATGTTCTACTAAAGCAAGCACCTGAAAGGATGCATGATGAGGAATTCTTTGCTGACGACACGCATGTATTAGTTCCCCTTACATGCATTGTTAAGCTCCATTTGCTGTGACTCCATAGAGGGAAGCACCAAAAATCTCCTGGTGGGTATGGTGGTGGCTTCCGGCCACTTCTGCAGAGTCTGGCCATTGGCAGAGTGATGTCAGCTGGTACAGGCTCACCTGGCTGAGTGTCTTCAGTTCTGTTGTTTCTGTACCCCTGCCTTGGGAGGACAACAACAGCTCACAGCCTGCCCTCCCGGGCACCTTGAGCTGTCCCTCACCTTCCTAGTACTGTTCATCTTGTCCCGTCCCAAAATCAGTCCCACTGGCACGGACTCACGAAGCCGGGCGGTTGCCTTCTGGCTTTATCCCATGGGAACTCTAACAAAGGAGACCTGTCCTGCCCCAGCTTGGCGCCCGTCTCTTCCTTCCCAGAAAGAGCTGCCATTCACGCAGGTCAGAACTGGTTCTCGTGCTTTGCTGAGGGATCCGGCATCAGGGTCAGGACACCCTGTTTCGACAGAACAGGACGTGAGCCTTTCGAGAAATGAAAGGCTCACGTGCTAAGAACCTGAGGTGTCTGAAGAGGGGTTCCAGGAGACTCAATTGTGTCCATAAAAATCTTTCTTTCCCTCTCTGGCAGCCCCTCTATTTTCCTGCTCTTCCAGAACACACCCGAAATCTAGCCAGCATAACCTTGGTCCTAGCCTTGCTTTCTTCCTGGTGTGCCTCTTCTCCCCTCCCACAAGCCTCTGCTTGGCTCTTCCCGTATGAAGAAGTTTCCTGACCCCACTCTACCTTACAGTTCATCGCATGCTGATTCACCCAAGCTCCTGTGCTCCAGACAGAATCAAGCTGTGGCTTAAGCCTGGGGTGCTGACCCCTGAGCTCCGGCAAGGGGAGGTGGTAGACACTTTAAGGACTGGGCTTGGGCAGGGGTCACTGACATTGTGCCCTAAAATGGTTGGGCAGCTCCTCCTTGCTCTCTGTTAGTTTTGGTCTTATTTTGTTTTTTAAGATAAGGTCTTATGTTTTTGCTTTGTTTTGTGTTGTTTGCTTGGATTGGTTGGGTGTGTGGGTGTGTGGTTGGTTTTCGGGAGAAGACAGTTTGCAACAGGGCTTCTTTGTCGTAGAACTCATTTTGTAGACCAAGCTGGCCTTGAACTCAGATATTCTCCTTCCTCTGCCTCCCAAGTGCCGAGATCAAAGTCGTGTGCCTCCACGCCCTGCTGACAGTGTCTTATGATTAAGCCCAGGTTAGGCTCAACTTCAATTCTCCTGCCCCAACCCTCTGAGCACGGGGATACAGCTGAGCACTGGGATGACGACTGAGCGCAGGGATGAAGGCTGAGCACTGGGATGACCACTAAGTGCTGAGATAAAGGTGCGCACCATTATTCCCAGCTCTCACTCTCTTTTGTTTCTTGGCTGAGAGGTGAGCAGGATGCTCCCCTACACACATCCGGCTTCCCCTCAAACTCATTGATCATGATCTGAATTCCCAAAGCTGTGAATCAAAAGAAGTCACTTCCCAGGTGTTACAGTAATAGAAAAATGGAGTCCTCTGGGCTCAGACTCCTCTCCCTAGAACTGAAACTCCAAGAGGGAAGGGTGTGACTCAGGGATAGAGCCCACACCTAGAATCCCCCAGTGAGGAGCTGGGTGCATGGCTCAGGGGTGTAGCCCCACCTAGAATCCTCCAGTGAGGGGCGGGGTGTGGGAGGATAGTAGAGTGTTTCCCTATGATACATAGCGCCCTCTGTCACTTAACGCACAGAACCTAAGTTCCCGGGGCCTGGAGTCTCTATAGTGCTTACAACAACACATATCGAGTGTCGCTCAGAAAATTCACACTGAGTTACTGATGGTTTTTACCCTAGTAAACTGTCCTCATTCTCCAGGACCTCAGGGCTCTGGCACAAAACAGGACCCTGGCATCCAGTACCATCGTGTCTGTTTCCAGACACACCCTGCAAACCTTAAACAAAACATTGCCTTTGCGTGCTGTGATTGTCTTTGCATGCAGTGGTCGACACAGGCACCAGAGGAATCAGGAGGTGAAGGCAGGAGAAGAATTGAGTTGAAGAACAATCTGGGCTACAACGTGAGTTCCTGGCCAGCCTGGGTTATAAAAATTCAATAAGTGAAACATCGGATTTCCCCAGCATCTTCATCCCAAGCAAGAAAGTGAGGCACTTGACTCCATCCTGGCAACGAGACCCGCTGCTTAGCAACCTTGTCATCATAATCTCAGCCCCTAGTAACAGGACCATAACTTTGGTAATAGAATCCAGACACAAGGAAATTGAACCCATCTCCTAGCAACAGAACCCCAAACCTAGCAACATGCAGCCAGCCCCTAGCAACAAGACCCTAGGTTGGGCAGCAGGTCTCCACCCTTGGCAACATGGTCCCTGCCCATGGGACCCATGGATCCCAACAACAGGATCCCAAATCTTGGTAACATGGGCCCAGACCTTAGCAACAGAATTCTAGCCTAGCAACCCAGTCACAGCCCTAGCAACAGGATCATAGCCTAACAACATCATCCTTGCCCCTAGCAACAGGGTCCCATCCTAGCAACATGGTCCCAGCCAATGGTGCCAACAGAGCCAAATCCTATGATGATAACACATATCTCTGCACAGGGAGACCATGAGTGCATCCCTAGCCTCTAGGGCCTCCACCCTGGCACTGGCCAAAGCCCCCTAAGCGAGATTTGTGATTGACAGGGAAATGAGAACCACACTTCCCTCAGCTCCAAAGCCCCCTACAGCCCTGAGAGTGCTAAGGACTGAACACTCAGGCACCCAGCTTCCATAGCTTGGTGGGCTACAGACACAGCCCACTGCATGATGGGGATTGGAGTTCATCTATGGGAGTGACATAGGACCCCAGAGAATTGTGGACTTAGCTGAGAGCAGAAGGAAGGGCTAAGCTCATATGGCTGGGGCCAAGCATGAGATGTGGAAGGGGGGGTGCTGAGCCTATAGGTGGTCCTTGGTGGGTGGGGAGGGCTAGAAAGGCAATCTCTGAGGGCAGGGTGTGGAGTCCTTAAGTGTGGCCTTGGATAGGTAAGTAAAAAGCCAAGGGAAAGGCCAAATGCTGGTGGGTGGGTGGGTAGGTGGGTAGGTGGGTAGGTGGCTGGTGGGTGGTGAAGTGGGGACGTCCAGTTCTTTGGAAAGTCAGTTATGTCCAATGGTACTTTGCAGGGGCCATGCAGGTGAAAGGATGCCTTGCTGAAGTAAACACGTGAAAGACTGTTTTCCTGAAGCAGACACAGGAGAAAAGATGTTTGGTATAGCAAACACATGGAAAGACCTGTGATGAAGGAATATAAATATGACCCCACAGACAGTGGGAAAGGAGCACTGAGCCTTGAACTCAGAAATCTGCCTTCTTCTCCCTCGGCCTCCCAAGGGCTGGGATTAAAGATGTGTACCACCACTGCGGGGCCAAAACTTTTTTATTTTATTTTATTTTTGGTTTTTTTGAGACAGGGTTTCTCTGTGTAGTCCTGGCTGTCCTGGAACTCACTCTGTAGACCAGGCTGGCCTCGAACTCAGAAATCCACCTGCCTCTGCCTCCCAAGTGCTGGGATTAAAGGCATGCGCCACCACTGCCCGGCCTAAACTTATTTTTAATGATGACTCTTAAATACTTTACCCTCTCTTGTAGCCCACCACCAACCAGAGGTAGTGGGAAAGAAAGGACATGAGGGAAGTGGATCTGTTTAGAAAGGTTCTTTGGAGCAACTCCTGTCTGTATTGTCTGAAAATCAGTAGTTCAGTTCACAGGTTAGCAGGCAGTGGCTGCTCAATCCACGCACAAACACCTCAGATACACCAGCAGTCCAGTTCGGTAGAGTCAGGTTAGCAAGAGCGGTGAAACAACCTAGCGGAGACAGCCAGGCCTTGGCCTCAGCTCAGATCAGCAGGAGGGACCTGGAGGGACTCCAGGAGAAGCTCTCCGCTGTGCCTCTCTCAGGGAAGCAGAGAACAGTGAAGACGTAAGACCCACAAGCACGGCACAGCTCGCTGTGCCAGCAAGTCAACCTCTGTCTCCATCACTCCGTCCAGTCCTATTTATACCCTCCAAGCACCATGAGTCTTGCTTCAGCACGTGCATCAAATCATCCTGAACCTGCAGAGTCCCAATAAATGCAGCTCAACTATGCAGCGTAAGGCGGACCAGCACACGCATGTCGTTAGCAAAGAATCCTTCATCACGTGTCCTTTCATAGGCTGGCTTTAGCAGAACATCCTCTCTCCTGTGTCTGCTTCTGCTTCATGAGTCTGCCTTAGCCTTTACATCTGTGTCCACTTTAAC
The DNA here is from genome assembly GCF_900095145.1 of Mus pahari. Lineage (NCBI taxonomy): Eukaryota > Metazoa > Chordata > Mammalia > Rodentia > Muridae > Mus > Mus pahari. The sequence goes on from NC_034598.1 coordinate 44,186,505, forward strand.
GAAACGTTCCTTCACATGTTTGCCCCAGCAGAACACCATCCAACCGACTTTCCAAAGAATCCTTAAAGTTTCCACTTCAAAAACCTGCTGGTTTCTCTGGAAAGTCAGTTATAACAAAGGATGTTTTCCTGAAGCAGACGCAAATGAAAGGATGTTTTGCTAAAGCAAACATGTGAGAGACGCATGATGTTAAGAAGGATCCAGGGGCTGGTGAGATGGCTCAGTGGGTAAGAGCACCCGACTGCTCTTCCGAAGGTCCAGAGTTCAAATCCCAGCAACCGCATGGTGGCTCACAACCATCCGTAACAAGATCTGACGCCCTCTTCTGGAGTGTCTGAAGACGGCTACAGTGTACTTACATATAATAAATAAATAAAT
>NC_034598.1:44188952-44193762 GCF_900095145.1 Mus pahari
GGCAGGCGGATTTCTGAGTTTGAGGCCAGCCTGGTCTACAGAGTGAGTTCCAGGACAGCCAGGGCTGTACAGAGAAACCCTGCCTCGGGAAAAAAAAAAAAAAAAAAGACAGTGGACAACACTGGATAGTATTGGTACACCCTGCCATTCCTTAGTGGTTATCGTTTGTTATGATATTGTATGATTTCATAGAAAGAAATGCACCAAAAACCTTCTGGTGGTATTCTGGCAAATTCTTGATGACAGCTGATACAGACTCACATGAAGTTCTGCCATGGGAGTAGATATGATGTTTGGAGGGAGCATAGATAGGGACTCAAAGGACAGTGACGGTGGTGGGGTCTTGCTTAGCTAGCTTTGCAACACATCATCCGTGTCTTCCACTGTGTTGAGGGAAGCAGGACAGAGAACGTCTGGTCCCTCCTGCTGACTCCTGCCGATTCGACAGAGGTCTGGCTGTTTCTGCTAGGTCACACCACCACTCTGATTCCCGTTTGCCATCCCGACATGACTGAACTGGACTGCTGGTTTATTCGTGAAGTGTTTACGAGTGAATCATATCCACTGATGGTTTCCTGTGAGCTGAACTGCTGATTTCCTGACAACACAGATGGGATTTTCTCCAAAGAACCGTTTCTAAACAGGTCCACTTCACCCATATCCTAACTTTTCTTTTCCACTACTGCTGGAGTGTGGAGGGCTAGAAGGGAGATTAGAGCATTTAAGAACCCATGTTAAAAGCCGGGTTTGAAAAATCTAAGCCTACAGGTGCCCCACAGTACTGGACCAGCCAGGGCCACTGCTGGAGGGTGTCCTCAAGTGAGGGGTCAGCATGTTGTCTGCTGCCTTAACAATCAGTAACCTGGTCAGGGCTCCAGGTTGTTCCACCAAGGGAGACAGAAGTTCTGGAAACCAGGCCCTGCTCATGGGCCCCAGTACAGCTGTGACCCCCCTCCCCCTCCCCCACCCCTGCTCCCACCCCCACCCCCACCCCCAGCCTGCCTGTTGCAGCTGACCTCACTCTTGGGAGCAGAAGCAGGAGCCACCAAACAGGTATGACTGTAACATGGCACTCTGGTCCTCCAACAGTGTGAGGAGCCACCAGAAATCCCCCTAGGCTCCCAGCCTCTCGGTCCAGCTTTCTCCCCAGAGACCAATGTCCCCATGTGGGATGCTTTCTGTCTTGGATATCCAGCTGCCTTGGGGGTCCCAGACCAATACCAGCTACCTTGAGGAAGGGCGAGAGTCATGTACCTGCCCAGGGGACCTGCGGCCAGACCACCCTATCCCAGGCCAGCAGGTGTCGCTAAGAACCTGACCAGGAATCTGTGACACCCTCAGCTGCCCAGCCCCAGCCCACAGGCATCCGTGAAGTCTGCAAAGCCAGAATTCCAGCCCCCTGGAGCCTCTGTGACTCCTGACACCTCCAAATGCAGGCAGTCCCGGGCTAGGCGAATGACTTTCTCCTGCCAATCTCCCAGAAAGAAGGCAGCAGGCAGCATGAAGTTCCTCAGGCCGACAGGCCCTAAGACTGGCAGAGCAGACCTCTTTCCTTTTTTCTGTTCTCAGTCATTTGTTTTTATGTCCTGTACATTGATGGCTGTTCCGCCTGCATGGATATCTGTGTGAGGGTGTTGGGTCCCCTGAAACAGGAGTTACAGATTGTAACTCAGTAACTCAGTTGTGAACCTCCGCCTGGGTGTCAGGAATTGACCCCAGGTCCTCTTGGAAGAGCAACAGGTGCTTTTGACCACTGAGCCATCTCTGTGAGCCAGTCCCAGCAGACCTCTCTTCATTACTTGTAGTTTGCTGGCATAGGGTCCTCCCACCAGGCCCAGCACAACTTAAAATAGGTGGTTTTGGGGGCCCAAAGGCCATGTGGATTGAAGTTGAATGTCCCACTATGGGCAGCAGGTAACCAGGTCTAGCCCTACCTCTGTGGGTGATCTGTATGGGAGGAAGTATGTTTGTGAATCTCAACAGTGCAAGGGAGTGTGTCATTTTTTTTTAGTATTTATTTATTTATTCATTTTTATTGGTTATTTTATTTATTTACATTTCAAATGTTATCCCCCTTCCCAGTTTCCTCTCCACAAACTCCCTTTCCCCCACCTCCTCCCTGCCTCTATGAGGGTGCTCCCCACCCACCCACCCACCCACTCCTGCCTCAGCACCCTAGCATTCCCCTACCCTGGGTCATCAAGCCTCCACAGGACCAAGGGGCTCCCCTCCCAGTGATGCCTGATAAGGCTACATATCCAGCTGTAGCCATGTGTCCCCCTATGAGTACTCTTTGGCTGGTGATTTAGTCCCTGGGAGCTTGGGGGTGGGGTCTGGTTGGTTGATATTGCTGTTCTTCCTATGAGGTTGCAACCTCCTTCAGCTCCTTCAGTCCTTCCTCTAACTCCTCCTTTGGGATCCCAGTGCTCAGTCCCAGGGTTGGCTGCAAGCATCCACCTCTGTATTTGTCAGGCTATGGCAAAGCCTCTCAGGAGACAGCTATATCAGGCTCCTGTCAGCAAACACTTCTTGGCATCAGCAATAGTGAATGGTTTGATGGCTGCAGATGGGATGGATCCCCAGGTGAGGTAGTCTCTGGATGGCCTTTCCTTCGGTCTCTGCTCCACTCTTTGTCCCTGCACTTCTTGTGATCCTGGGTGTGTATTTTGCCTGCATTTATGGTTATACACAACATGCATGCAGTGCCCATGAAGGCCAGAAGGGGGCATCAGATCCCTTGCAACTGGAATTACAGATAGTTGTACACCATCATGTTGGAACTGGAAGCCATAAGCACTCTTGACTGCTAAGCCCCTCTCTCTCCAGACCCTATTTTTGTTTTGTTTTTCCATTTGAGAGAATTTTATTGTAAGGGAAGTGAGTAAAAGGGGGTTACAGAGACAAAGAGAGAAAAGAGAAAAGAAAGCTTGTTTTGTTTTTTTTTAAATATTCGTTTATTTATGTTTTTTTTCAGTCATGGCCTCTCTACATAGCCCTGGCTATCCCAGAACTCACTACAAAGACCATGCTGGCCTTGAACTCACCTGCCTCCGCCTCCTGAATGATGGGATTAAAGATGTGCTTCACTATATCCAACCTTTTTTTTTTTTAATTGTGTGTTTGTATGTGTCTATGCATTGCATTCCATGTAAATCAAATGATCTCACAGGCCAGAAGAGAGTCCGATCTCCCTGGAACTGGATTTACAGGCAGTTGTGAGCTAACTGACCTGCATGATAGGGTTCAGGTCCTCTGAAGAGCAACCATCCCCTTAACCACTGAGCAGTCTCTCCACCTGCCTCCACCACCCTGTCCTCCTCCACCTGGCCCCACCCCACCCCACCCCCAAGCTCCACAGGGTCGGACAACACACCAGGCCAGGAGTCTCAGACAGACTCTTGCCACCATGGCCTGCGGGAGCCGAACTCCCAGGAGTGATGAGCACGCAAAATTGACCACTGAGTGAGAGAGAGCGAAAGGCCAGTGTTGGAGCAAAGCTACCTTCTGGAACCTTCCTCGTGCTGTGAGCAGAGGGGCCAGGATGTCAGGTCTCCTGAGAAGGTTGGACCTCTGTGGGGAGGGGGGGCTTCCTGTGGAGCCAGGAGAACTTCCTCCTTACAAGACAATGGCGGGAAGGGGGGTCGAGGACAGGAGGTGCCCCAGAGAATACAACAGAGTCCTGCTGGCTCTTGACCCTACTGGGGACAGAAAGCCCCTAGGCCACCAGCACTCCAGCCCTTGTGCCCCCCACTGTCTCTGTGTCTGTCTTGGTTTCTGTGACTGTCTCTCTTCATGTCTCCGCTTTCTTTGTACCTCTCTCTGTCTCTCTGATCTGTGTCTGTTTCTGTCCCTGTCCCTCTGTATCCTCTGTCCCCCTCTCTGTCTCCCCATTCCTCCGGCTCCGGCCCTCCCATGACTTCCCCGCTGTACTATATAGCTCCAGCTCCCACCCTCCCTTCCCCACCATGAACAGGATGCCCCACTGTCTTGCAGGTGGAGTCAGGACTGAAAAGAATGTCCCTTAAGACCATCAAGGAAAGTAGGAACCACAACCGCCTTCAGCCCTCAGCGCTTTAGCCTGCCAGGCTCCTGATGACCCCTCCCCACCTGGCCCTGGTATAGCAGGAAGCTGGGTCAGGGGTAGGGAAGTAGCCCATTCACCAGGTTTGCTGCCCCCCACCCGGGTTAAGAGCCCAGCTTCCCGGGAAGGGCCCATGTCTTGGAGTCACCTTCCTGCACAGCTTCCGGCACTGGTGCATGCTGGGCAAGGGGCGGGGGATGGAGCCCAGGCAGCCACAGCCCTGACTACACATACACACACACACACACACACACACACACACACACACACACACACACACACGCCCCGGAGCCACACCTCAGTTTCCCTGTTGTGATACCAGCCTCCACCTGCCACAGTATTGCTGGTGCCTCAGTTCTAAGAAGATCCCCACAGTTTGCATGCTGAGCTGAGCAGGGGGCAGGGGGCAGGAGGCAGGAGGGTTGGAGCAGTCAAGGTCTCACCCTGTATAGTTAAGGTTTCTGTTGCTGAGATAAAACACCATGACCAAAAGCAGCTTGGGGAAGAAAGTGTTTATTTCAACTTACACATCCTGATCACAGCCCTTCATAAAGAGAAGCCAAGGCAGGAACCTGGAGACAGGAGCTAATGCCGAGATCATGGAGGGGTGCTGCTTACTGGCTTGCTCCTCATGGCTTGCTCCACCTGCTTTTCTATAGCATCTAGGACCACCACCAGCTGGGTCCTCCCACATCAGTCATTTTTTTTTTAAAGATTTATTTATTTATT
>NC_034598.1:44194682-44219190 GCF_900095145.1 Mus pahari
GTCTACAGAGTGAGTTCCAGGACAGCCAGGGCTACACAGAGGAACCCTGTCTCGAAAATACCAAAAGAAAAAATTAAAAGAACACAAGAAAGTAGCCTGCTTTCTCGGCTAGCCCCTCAAGTCTGGGGGTGTCGATGTGCAGCTGGTGTTCCTCAGCAAGGAACCAGGAGGGAAGCGTGGGAGAGGGGGTGTGTTGACCTCAGAGGAAAGTGAGGGAGCACTCCTAAGAATGTATGATACCCTCAGAACTCCAGAGTGAAGCCCAGGATCCACTGGTCCATGTCTGGAGTGTGGGAACAGCCACTCGGGGAAGGCTAAACGAAGAGCGCTAGACTTCATCCACCCTGCGCCACTGCTGTCAGGTGCTGGGCTGGAGCCACTGCTTGTCAGGTGCTGGGCTGGAGCCACTGCTGTCAGGTGCTGGGCTGGAGCGTTGCACCAATACACACCTCAGGGGTGGGAAATTTTAGTCTAAGATTTGGGAGGCCAAAGCTGGGGTTCCCTGACTCCTGGGCATCCAGCCACTGCTGGAAAACCAGCCACACGGAGGAGTCAGAAATGGAGGGCCGTGGGTCCCCAGGGCCTGCATGAGAAGCCCACGGGCTGGGGGCTCCCAAACTCCTGTACATCCAGACAGCACTGTGTCTCGGGGAGTTAGGAACAGAATTGGGGGCCCTTTGGCTGAGGGCAACGGTGAGCCCAGAAAGCTCATAGACGATTGTCCTTGGCTTAGCAGCAGCTGTCTGGGAGCGCAGAGGGGCCTTCTGCAGGAGACTCGGGCTGTGACTCTGTAGTCTAAGGCTTTCTCCATGCTCCCTACTGCGTTCTTGATGAAAGAGACAGTCCTTGGTTCCAAACTGTTTATTGATTGTACGTCGTGGAAAAAGAGTGCAACCCACCTCCTCGGGATGCACTAGAGATTAAATACCTTTCGCAGGGAGGAATGTCGGGGAAGGGAAGTTTATTGGCTAATCCCTCAGGGCCTCTAGATACCTCATTAGCATACAGAACTGTTCTGGGCTACTGTGACCACAGGTCACGTTTCCTATATGGGAAGTGTGGCACGTGTTCCAGGACAGGAATCTGGCATGGAAGAGGGAGCCACCTACCATCTCAGGTGGGCGCCTGGATGCCAGGGACTCTGAACCTGGGATCCACCAAACCGAAGTCTCCAATGTTGCACGTCAAAGTGAGTCAACCCCAGACCCCAGGCTCTGTCAGGCCTGCAACGAAAGGACAAAGACTTAGGGGACAACTGGTGACTTATCCCAGACACACATCGCGTAGAACTCAGGCCCCAGAACAACTCCCGCACCATCCAGAACCAGGCCAGGCCCCTCTGCCGCCCTCATGCGGCCACCTGTGGAAGTGAAGGCACCGCTCTAGTCAGCAGGGTGGGCGGGGCAGCCTAGGACTGGCAGGTTTCCATGCACTTGACCCACCATGGTGACCCACCTCCAGCTTTTAGCTTCACCCTTCCCGTACATAGAACCGGGGCCTGGAACCTTCCCAGACCTTCCCTCCCCATCGGTAATGACTGTGTTCCCGGGTCCCTGCCTCACCTCTTAGCCTCTAATTCTCGCCTCCTACAAAGTGAGGGTCGGGCTGGGAAAGCCCCCTGGGAAATTCCCACAGAGCAGGCAGAAGGGGGAGGAGAGGCAGGGTCTCAGACAGTAGGAAGCTGCCGGCCCACTCTTATTTAAGCTGCTTCCCCTGGCGGACACAAGACAGAGGCAGGCATGGAGTCTATCCTGGCCCTCCTGCTGGCCCTGGCCCTAGTACCCTACCAGCTCAGTAGAGGTAAGCGGGGGGGGGGGGGGGGGGAAGCAGGCTTCGAGAGACAAATGGATACAGGGAGGAGAGATTGGGAGTGCTGTGAAAATCCACGGCTTTGAGAGGCTGGGGATGTGCGGCTCTGGTTGGTCTCTCACCAAGGCCCAGGAACCTGGGCCGAAGGACGAGAGCCCTGGGGTGTCAACCCAGGGTCAGGGCTGGAACCTGGGACCCAGTTGCCCCAACACAGCTTTAATGCTCTTACTCCTCAGGGCAGTCCTTCCAGGTGAACCCCCCGGAACCTGAGGTAGCTGTGGCCATGGGCACATCCCTCCAGATCACCTGCAGCATGTCCTGTGACGAGGGTGTAGCCCGGGTGCATTGGCGTGGTCTGGACACCAGCTTGGGCAGTGTGCAGACCCTCCCAGGCAGCAGTATCCTCTCTGTACGGGGCATGCTGTCAGACACAGGCACTCCTGTGTGCGTGGGCTCCTGCGGGAGTCGAAGCTTCCAGCACTCCGTAAAGATCCTTGTGTATGGTGAGGCCCACTCCGCCTTTCTAGGTGCCACCCGCCCCGGGGGAATCAGGACTTTGCACCATACCAGTGCCACCACCCACCCAAGTCCCCACACTCCACTGCCTCCCCCACACTGTAGACCAACCACCTGAGGCTAGAGGTGCACTCTCGCTCCAAACTCCCCTCTGCCTGGCCCAGACCTGACCCCCAAGCTCAGCCCTGGGCCCACTATCGATCCACAGCCTTCCCAGACCAGCTGGTGGTGTCCCCGGAGTTCCTTGTACCTGGACAGGACCAGGTGGTGTCCTGCACGGCCCACAACATCTGGCCTGCAGGCCCAAACAGTCTCTCCTTTGCCCTGCTGCTGGGAGAGCAGAGACTGGAGGGTGCCCAGGCCCTGGAACCAGAGCAAGAGGAGGAGATGCAAGAGGCTGAGGGCACGCCGTTGTTCCGAATGACACAACGCTGGCTGTTACCCTCCCTGGGGACCCCCGCCCCTCCTGCCCTTCACTGCCAGGTCACCATGCAGCTGCCCAAATTGGTGCTGACCCATAGAAGGGAAATTCCAGGTAAGACTGGGTCCTGCCTGCCTCTAGGCTCAGCAGCTCTGGGGCTTGGATCATGATTGGTTGTCCTCACCTGTAGATCCCCAACAAAACTGTTCAAGGTCTGTGTCACAGGCAGCCAGAGAAAAGATTAACTCAAAAGATAAGGACCGGGCTGGAGAGATGGCTCAGTGGTTAAGAGCACTGATTGCTCTTCCGAAGGTCCTGAGTTCAAATCCCAGCAACCACATGGTGGCTCACAACCACCGTAATGAGATCTGACGCCCTCTTCTGGTGTGTCTGAAGACAGCTGCAGTGTACTTAGATATAATAAATAAATTTTAAAAAAAAAAAAAAAAAGATAAGGACCTACTCTGTGCTAGCCCCAACGTGATATTCCCGTCATTTTCTGTTCACAAATTCTTGGCTTTGCATAGCTTGGTGGTGGCGGCGGTGCACGCCTTTAATCCCAGCACTCAGGAAACAGAGCAAGGCGGATTTCTGAGTTCGAGGCCAGCCTGGTCTACAGAGCGAATTCCAGTCAGGGCTACACAGAGAACCCTGTCTTGAAAAACCAAAGTAAATAAATAAAATAAACAGTGGCCTGGTAGACTTACATAAGAGCCAGTACCGACTAACTGTTCTGGGTCATCAGCCGCTGATCCTAACTACTATGATGCCCCAGGTCTCTTGAGTGATGGGGGAGGGGTGCTGGAAGAGTCCTGAACTCTTCCTCATCTGGGTTGCAGATGAGGAAAACTGAGGCTGCAGGAAGAACCCTGATTCTGTTTGCAGTGCTACAGAGCCAGACCTCACCTAAGCCCCACAACACAACCTCTGCTGAGCCCTACATCCTGACCTCATCAAGTACAGCTGAGGCAGTCTCCACTGCGCTCCACACCACCGCCCTGCCTTCTGCCCCTCCATACTCCAAGCTCAGCCCTAGGACTCTGAGTTCTGAGGGACCTTGCCACCCGAAAATCCACCAGGACCTGGAGGCAGGCTGGGAGCTACTCTGTGAAACATCCTGTGGGCCCGGATTTACTGTGCGCTGGACCTTGGCTCCTGGCGACCTGGCAGCCTACCACAAGGAGGAGGCCGGGGCCCAGGCATGGCTAAGCATGCTGCCCCCAGGTCCCATGACAGAGGGCTGGTTCCAGTGCCGCCAGGACCCTGGCGGGCAGGTGACCAGTCTGTATGTTCCTGGCCCGGTGACCCCAAATCCCTGTGAGTCTGGGGTCCTGGGAGGGAGGGACAAATGGGGCTAAAACACTAGCAGGGGTCTGTGCCATGCCTAGCCTCAGTTTCCCCATGTTCAGTATGCGTTCCTGTCTGAAGACCACTTAGAACTCGAGGCACCTTGCTGACTTTCAGAGACAGGGAGATCCAGTGAAATAAACAGTGAAAAAAAGATTTTAATGTTGGTTTCACATGCCTGGGGCTGGCTTCAAACTTGCTTCATAGCTAAAAGTGGCCATGATCTTGCCGCAGCCTCTTCAGTGCTGAGATAACAGGTGCACACCACTGTGACACATTTTAATGGTTGATTTTAAAAACACGTTAATTGGGTCTGAAGCAAGGGATGTCTCAGAAGTTAAGAGTACTTAGTGGCCTTTCAGAGGACCTGGGTTCACTTCCCATATGATAGCTCACAAACATCTCTAACTCCAGATCCAGGGGATGCAACCCACACTTTTGGCCTCCCAGAGCACCATATGCACGTGGTACACATATGTACATCAACACGAAGGACTCCTGCACATCCAAATAAGACTGCCAGGTGTATTTGTGCATGTCTTTAATCCTGGCACTCCTGGAGGCAGAGACAAGATACTCATAGCCACTTGTAACCCCAGTATCCAGAGACTTGACATCCTCCTCTGATTTCCAAGTGTACCTGCATCATACACACAGACAGACAGACACACACAAACAAAAAATAAACATTAAAAAAATAAACCTAAAGCCAGGTGGTGGTGGTGACACATACCATTAATCTCAGAGACAGGTGGATCTCAAAGTTCAAGGACAGCCTGGTCTACAGAGCAAGTTCCAGGACAGCTAGCCAGGATTACATAGAAGACTCTTGTCTCAGAAAATCAAAACAAAATAGACAAAACACAGAACAGAACAGAACAGAACAGAACAGAACAGAACAGAACAGAGCAGAACTAAGCTGGCATGATGGCACACAGCTATGATCTAAGTACCTGAGCTGCAGAAGCAGAAGGGTCAATGTCAGCCCAAGCTACAGAGTGAGACCCTAACTGAAAAACCAAAGCTTCCCTTTAAGTATATTCATTCTTCCATGCTGTCTTTGAGTATGTCTGGTTGGGTGGCTGTTTTCTACCCAAGTAGAGGCTGGCTAGTTAAGTCCACTTTTGAACTGTAAGGGCCTGTGTACAGCTCCCTCTGTGGAGCCCACAGGCACTGGGACTGATGGCAGCTTTTCTTCCTACTCTTTCAGCCTCCATCGTCGCCCTATGGATTGGCAGCTTGGTGCTGGGGCTGCTCGCACTGGCCTTCCTTGCCTACCGCCTGTGGAAACGCTACCGGCCAGGTCCCCGCCCAGACACCAGCTCATGTACACTCCTATAGAGCTCGACTATGCCAGACTAAAGGGGGCAGAGAGTGACCAGCTGCGGGATTTGGGGCATCAAGATGATAGTGTGGCCCCTTTCCTTGGTGGTTAGCACATCTTTAAGTTTCTCCGAGCTTCTGGGCTTTTCTGCCTGCTGGCCCAGAGCTAAATAAAGGCCCCGTATCTAGCCACTGGCATATTCATTCGTACTGTGAATAGGAAGGCTTTGTGCATCACCTATCCCTACAGCCAGAGTCCCTGGAGACAGGCACACATCCCAGTTTACCTTGGTAGGCCAAGCAACAGGATACTAGGTCGGGAACTGCCTGCATTTAACAAGAGTAACCAAGGAGGTATCCAATGGCTTAGAAAAAGTACTTGGGGGCTGGTGAGATGGCTCAGTGGGTAAGAGCACCCGACTGCTCTTCCAAAGGTCTGGAATTCAAATCCCAGCAACCACATGGTGGCTCACAACCATCCGTAACAAGATCTGATGCCCTCTTCTGGAGTGTCTGAAGACAGCTACAGTGTACTTACATATAATAAATAAATAAATCTTAAAAAAAAAAAAAAAAAGAAAAAGAAAAAGAAAGAAAGAAAGAAAAAAGAAAAAGAAAGAAAGAAAGAGTACTTGGGGGTAACCTGGGAAAACACGAAGAGCGGTATGGACGCCGGACAAGTGAATTAAAAGTTATGTCAGTAGATAAAGAGCCAAAGATTACACAGAAGAGGGACTTGCGAGGATACTAGAGAGCCACAGCAGTTCAGAGTTACAACGAGAGCAGCCCCCTCTGGTGGTCAGAAATGGTAACAGTCTGGGAAAGGAAGGGGAATCTGGGGAAGACTCCGCTCAGGCACCTTAACGCTCGGAAGGAGACCAAGTGGGGCCAAAAACCCGGGAGAGCCCAGGCCGAGTCTGAGGGCAAACGCAGAAAACGGTCTGAACTCCGCTTTCAGCCCTAGATTCCTGGTGAGCTTTGTGGGCTTCTCTGGTACCCAGGGTGCCTGGTTGCTAGGAGACCATGCTTAGGAAGACTTGCCCGCTACCAAGATGGCAAGGGATCGCGCTTCAAGCCAGAAACCAAGCCCTTCCTGGGGGACCATTTTGAAGTCTGGCAAGCTCACAATTCCAGACCGAAGCCAGCAGATGCAGTCATGGAGTAGCAGGAGAGACGCATACAGAGAGAGCCAGGGGCACGGGGGGGGAAGGTCGCCTGCGCTTGTTACTACCGAGACTCTCTGAGAGAGGGGCCGCTGTCTCTGCCCTTAACAAAAATGGTCGTCGAGGGAGGGCGCCTCATCGCGCCGTGAATTATGGCGGCGCTTCCGGTCCCGCTGCCCCCAGCAAAGATGGCGGCAGTGGAGAAACGGCGGCCGGCAGTAGCACCAGCGGCCAATTTCCCGGACAGTGGCCGGACGTCGCTGTCTCAGGCGGCGACGACGGCTGAGAGCGAGGAGGACTTCCTACGGCAGGTCGGCGTGACGGAGATGCTGCGCGCAGCCCTCCTAAAGGTGCTGGAGATCCGGCCCGAGGAGCCCATCGCCTTCTTGGCGCACTACTTCGAGAACATGGGTCTACGCTCGCCGACCAACGGAGGCGCCGGGGAGCCCCCGGGCCAGCTCCTCCTGCAGCAACAGCGCCTGGGCCGCGCGCTGTGGCACCTTCGCCTGGCTCATCACTCGCAGAGGTGCGGACCGATGGCGGGCGGGGGTGCCAGAACTACAACTCCCGACAGGCCCCGCGCGGGAGCAACTCGTCGCCGGCGCGGGGCGTTTCCGGGAGTAGTGGTCCTTCCTCTTTTCCCGGGCCTGGTCGGCTTGAGGCGGTGGGACGGGCAGGTTTAAGGCTTTCGGCACGCCTCGCGCCGATTTCTCCCGCAGTGTGCGCGGGGTGTACTGGAAATTGTGGTCCGGGTAGGAAGTGCTGGGGTTGTAGTCCGTCTATTGCATGAGGCTTCCAGGTGAGGGGGTGCTTTTGAACCTGTGTCCATTTTGTCCTCGCAGCCCAGGGTTTGGGGAGGTCAAGAAGCCCAGCAAGGTAGCATAAATAGCTGTGATGCTTGTCCTGGAGATGGACAGCCTGTGTACTGAGGCCCCAGGCCACAGACAAAAGTTCCTTAAATGCACCCGCAGAGCACAGGCTGGTCTAGAGCCGGACGTGAACCCTGCAGGAGCTCCGCAGTGGGAGCAGTTCCAGTGTAGAAGATGACCAAGGACACTTTTTCATTGCATAATGAATGAGGGAAGCTGATCTCTAAGGCATCATCTACCAGGGGGTGGCCAAATGCCTGAGGTCTCAGCATGGGAGTGGCTTTACAAAGGGTGCTTGGAGGAAGACTGGGGATGGCCAAATGCCTGAGGTCTCAGCATGGGAGTGGCTTTACAAAGGGTGCTTGAAGGAAGACTCCCGGGCGGGGGGGGGGGGGGGGGGGGGGGGGGGGGGGGGGGGGGGGGGGGGGGGGGCGGGGGGGGGCGCAAGGTGGAAGATGTTGGGCAACAGTAGCTCTGACTTTCCCTAGGGAAGTGAAAGTCCAGAGATCATACATTTCCAGCTGAGCAGACCAGACATCTCTGCACCAGGGGGAAGGGGCTCAGTGTCCAAGATGGTAGCCAAGAAGGGAAGGGGAGGGCATAGCGGGCTGATGTGGCCAGGGTGGGAGGGGTACAGGCACAAAGGGAGAAGACCAGCGGGAAGGTGGACGGACAGTCTTCAGCTGGGACAGCATTGGGGGATGTGAGTGGGAGACTGAAGGCATCAGCAGAGAAGTACGCACAGGAGACCACACCGCGAGGTGCCCAGGGGAGGAACAAACTGCTTACAGGGGGCATCCGGAAGATTCTCCCCGGGATGAAGAGCAGTGAACTTAGGGATTTAAAACAGAAGTGTTCTCTGTGAGGTGAAGTCACAGCCTCACCTGAGGATCTGGGGCAGGGTTTGTGATCATGTCACCAGGTCTCTGTGTCCTTCACTACCTGGCTTCCATGCCACCATCCCAACCAGGCCAGTCACAGGATCCATACCTGCCATCCTCTGGCAAGGCCTCATTTTAAACAGCTGAAACCCTGAAAGCTGTGTGTTTACCATATTCTGAGATTCTGTGTGGACACAAACTTGGAGCCATTACTCACACCAGGATCTAGTGTTATACCACTGTCAGCCACATAGGAGAGCAAAGGGCATGGGGGGAAAAGCCAGCAGGCAGGTAGAATCCTTAGAGATGCATCCAGGGATGACCCCAGAAGCCACAGCCACGTCTCTCTTGTGGCTCACAGAGCTAGGCTCTCTCTTCCCCAGGGAAAACCACTGTTCCCCACCTAAGACCCTGTGAGCGATGTGTATGGAGAGAGTGGGTCCCTGTGCAGTGCTCAGCCTGAAGCCTGCACGCATGGCAACCTCGCCACTGAGGCCTGTCAGCAGAAGCCAGTCCAATTCCCAAGACCTGAGGGGCTGAGTTTGTGAGGCCACCAGAGCATCAGAGCTGGGAGGAGTCCCTCCCAGATCTCCACAGGCCACGGCCATGGTGCCCCCACCAGTCACCTCCCTGCCAGCCTGTAAGAGTCACTTAGGGTTATTGTTCAATCCAGAAGATTGTTGGAGTCTTGGCCACTAGAGGCCAAGCCAGGAGTTACACCCGTGGGCTGCAGCCCCTGCAAACCTTCTAGCTACCATGCTGATGATGGTAGCAGGAGAGAGACACTGACCCTACTGTCCCAAAGCTGTTAGGGAGTCATTTTCATGACTCTCTTAGGGCTCTTTTGACCAAGCAAAACTATGTGACTTAAGAGCTGAGTTTCTGGCTGGTCGCATTGAAAGACTAGCCGGCCTACGCTTCCCTCTGCCACGAGCCATTCCTTGTGAGACACCCCAGACCCTGCAGGGTGCTGTCAACATCCTTGCCTCCACCCCACCCCATCCTTGCCAGGAGTACCCTGAGTGTAAAGACTTGGAACAGGAGTATGTGCTCTCATATATCATCCCAGCCCTGCCCCAGGGAAAGCCCCTGGCAGGAGGAGGGACAGAAGCCTTATAGTGAGGTGCACGCCTTCAGTCTCAGCACTGTGGAGGCAGAGGCAGGCAGATTCTGAGAGTTCAAGGCCAGCCTGGTCCACGGAGTATGTTCCAGGACAGCCAGGGCTACACAGAGAAACCCTGTCCCAAAAGAAAGAAAGAAAGGGTGGGGGAGGAGCTCCCACTGCATGTGCACAGTGCTCAACACTGTGAAAGAAGTGTGCTAAGTGGAGCCCCAGCCCAGGCTCCTCCAAAGCTGGAGTTCGCCATTTTTTTTGGGGGGGTGGGGGTTCTTTCAAGACAGGGTTTCTCTGTGTAGCCCTGGCTGTCCTGGAACTCACTCTGTACACCAGGTTGGCCTCAAACTCAGAAATTCGCCTGCCTCTGCTTCCCAAGTGCTGGGATTAAAGGCATGTGCTACCATGGCCACTGGAGCTCACCATCTTGTCTCTGCCTCACCAATTGTCAGTGACTCAATGGTGATCCCCAGGAGCAGATGTGAGCCACCTGAGAGGTGGGTGTCCTTGTTCCAGGCCATAATTATCCATCCTGTGGCTGTAAACAGCCAAAGGCAAAGTGGGTGGGGCCCTCTTCCTCCACCCCCTGTGCTAGCACAAGATCACGTAAGTCACCTATCCTTCCAAGAATCTGGAGTGTAGAATTGTGGTTTGCATCCATCCCATAGGTGAGCAGACCCAGTGCACAGAATCAGTGCCAGAAAGCCAGTGATCCTGGAAGGCAGATCTGGACCTGCTACAGGAGCCAGTCAAGGGCCCAGGCCTTGTGCCCATGGCTGTCACTGTCAGAGAAGCTAGAATCAGGACAAGAGAGCTGATGGCTGTGTGTGAACAGGTTTATCAGTCAGGAAGAGCCATGCTGTGCTGCTGTAACAAAGGGCCTCACCATCTCCATAGCTCTTACCACAGCAGGAACCCTGCTGCATGACCTTCACAAAAGACAGTCTATCCTCTGGGTATGTACTACAGTGGGTAGCATTTATTAACACCTTCTATCCACAACTCCAGAAGGTCAAGCATCCAAGGTGGCCTCCCAGAAGTCAGGGTAGGGCAGACCACCCTCATTGTGTAGCAGAGCCACATACAAACCGGAGTGGGGTCCACTTGCAGACAGTTACTCTCCAGGTCCTGCATTCAGACTATCAGCCAGCACAGAGTCTTAATTTTCTGCAAGGCTGTGTTCATGGTCCCGTCTGTGATCCACTAGGAAGAACCCCATCCTGGGGCCAGAGAAGGAGCTGCCTGACTCAGCACACTAGCTGTCAGATGGGAATGTGATTTAGCCATGGGTTCCTGTCAGGACTGGCCACTCTGTGACTCTGTGTCTCTCTTTATTATTATATGCAAGTACACTGTAGCTGTCTTCAGACACTCCAGAAGAGGGAGTCAGATCTCATTACGGATGGTTGTGAGCCACCATGTGGTTGCTGGGATTTGAACTCAGGACCTTTGGAAGAGCAGTTGGGTGCTCTTACCCACTGAGCCATCTCACCATCCCCCACTCTGTCCCAGTAAAACTTTATTTACAAGCCAGCCATGGTGGCTAAGGCAATGAAGATCATAGGCTCAAGCCTCAGCTACTGAGAGCTCCTTCAAAATAAAGAGCTGGCTTGCCACGGGATGGCTGCATGAAGACACCACACTAAGGCTTAGATGTAAGGGGTGGCAGTAAGGGCTAGTCTTGCCCCCTCAGGCCTTGTGCTGGGAGCACAGTGAATGATCCTTTCATAGATGCCACCCAACACACCTGCCAGTCAGTTGAATGGGCACTGAGCTCGGGCAGGGCTCAGTTGGCAGAATGCAGAAAGGCCTGGTTCCAGCCCCAGCACCATATAAACTGATCATGATGGCACTTAGGAGGTGGGGGCAGGAGGATCAGCAATTAAAGAGCATCCTTAGTGTCAGAGTTCAAGATATCCCAGCTATATGAGACCCTGTCTCCAACAGGTCCCCACAATGGCTCGTCCAGTAAAGGTGCTTGCTGAATTCTGCAGCCCAACTTCAATTCCTGGAATGCATGTGAAGATAAAGGGGACCCAACTCTGAGTTGTCCTCTGGGCCAGGCATGGTAGCATACACCTTCAATCCAGCACACCAGAGGCAGAGTAGGCAGAGCTCTGGGATTTTGAGGCCAGCCTGGTGTACAAAGTGAGTGCCAGGACAGCCAGGGCTACACAGAGGAACCCTGTCCTTAAAAAAAATAGGGGGAAAGACAAAAGTTGTCCTTGGACCACCACAAACACCATGCAAACACATGTATGCTTATTATTGTTATCAAGGCAAGGTCCCACTATATAGATCAGGAAGGTCCTGAACTCAGAGAGATCCACCTGCCTCTGCTTCTAAGTACTGGGATTAAGAGAGACCGTTTTCATCGTAAATGTTATTTAAAATTTGTATATGTATGGGTACTTGGAATGTGTGTCTGTCTGCACACCATGTGCACACATGCATAACACCTGCCTCAGAGGGCATCAGATCATCTGGGACTAGAGTTAGAGATGGTTGTGAGCCGTAACGTTGGTGTTGGAAATCGAACCTAAGTCGTCAAAAAGAGCAGGCCTGCCTATCTGAACTATCTCTGAAACCTCTTAAATAAATTTTAAGAAAGCAGACACTTGGGGCGCCTGGTGCTTTAAAGGGAGAGGCAGACAAATGAAGAGCTGAGGTGAGTCTGGGAAGACCCAGGTGGCCAGCCATACTGGGGGCTGCTGACATCCCACTATCCCTGCAGGACCGCCTTCAACAACAACGTGAGCGTGGCCTACGAGTGTCTGAGTGCCAGCGGCCGCAAGAAGAAACCGGGGCTGGATGGGCGCACGTACAGCGAGCTGCTGAAGCGTGTTTGCAGGGACGGCGGGGCGCCTGAGGAGGTGGTGGCACCCCTGCTGCGCAAGATCCAGTGCCGGGACCATGAGGCTGTGCCTCTGGGCATCTTCAGAACCGGCATGCTGTCCTGCTTCGTGCTGCTGGAATTCGTGGCACGCGCTGGCGCCCTCTTCCAGCTTCTGGAGGACCCTGGCCTTGCGGTGGCCGATCGGCGTGTGGGCCAGGCCGTGCTGGACACACTGGAGGGTGCGCTGAGCGCAGGAGACATGGCAACAGCACCCACGCACTACCTGGAGGCCGGTTCGCGCTTGGGCCCTGACAGCCTGGCACGTGCCCTGGACAGGGCAGCAAGCGGGCGGCGACCCAGTGCGCCCATGGCCCGCGAGGAGTTCCTGGAGAAGGCTGCAGCCCTCTTCATCGCCAAGGTCAAGCCGGTGGGCTAAGACCACAATGCACCCACACCCCACCACCTGCCCAGGACTTGGGACCTGCAAACTAATTACCCGCATTCTGCACAGGGTCATCACCCAGGAAGGGGGACCTGCTTGGACTCTGCAGGACCAGCACCTGCAGCTCAATCCCTTCTGTACTGGCCTGCCTACCCCACTCACAGAAATAAAATCTAAAACAACTCAGCCTTGCTAGTCACCTGTGTGCAGCGCCCTGGCCTTGGCCATGCACTGCAACTCCCCCAAGGTCCCCCGGAATCACCAAAGGCGAGGGGAGACCAGGCCATTTCCGAGTAGAGCATGTCTCTACTGACCCCACGACTGTACCCCTAAGCTCCTCATGGGGGATTCTAAGCTGGGACTCTACTACTGAACACGCCCCCAATCCCTTACTGGGGAACTTGAGGCAGGGGCTCTGTTCCTTAGCCAGGCCTCAGCCTTCTTTCGGGTTTACTAGACCTTTATTCTGTGATGGTCAGAGGACAGCTTGGAGAAATCAGATGTGTCCTTCCACTAACTAAACCCAGGTCAGTTTTGGTAGCAAGTGGCTTTACCAGCTGAGCCACCTCACCTGCCCTTGTTATTTTGAGACAAGGTCTCAGTTGCCTGGGCTGGTTTAAACCCTTGACCCTTCTACCTCAGCTTTCCATCCTCTTGAGTGACAGTGGGAGCTACCACACCCAGCTGCATCTGTGCTTTCTAAATCCCATGTTTGGTCATAGACAAACTGAACCTCTCCCATCTCTTAGCACTGGGACATGAGCCAATGAACACCAACCAGAAAAGAGGTTTCCAGAAACTCTACTTCTCCGCGAGCTCTCCAGGCAGATAACAGGAAGGGAGAAGCTACCCGTGGACCAGGACACCAGAGTGAGGCTGCATGTAGCTCAGGCAGTCTGTCCGTCAGGACTTGGCTAACTGTTGTGATGAAGCCCCTGGGGCAGGAGGAGGAGTGCATTAAGAGTCTGGATGTGTCCCGCTTTCCCCACCACCACTGGTCACAGAGCACCCTGACTTCCTTGACACCAGCTATCTGAGGGAGTCTCTGCAGGTGTCAAACAAGGAGTTGAACTGCTGGAAGTGATAATAATGAAAACCTGGCACCAACTGGCTTCATCATGCTGGGTCAGACTTCCAGCAACAATCACTCTAATTCCAAGTGCACAATAAAGCTTAAGGTGTGACCACATAGAAACTCCTACAAAATACATGTGACCATGACCAAGCCAACTCAGACACCCAGGTCAAGGAAGGGAGGGAGAATTGGAAAGGAAAGGACAATTAGACAACACTGTAGCATGACTCCAGCCTGCTTTTATACCATTCTAAGTACATGCAAAGAATAATGTCAGTCCTAAGGAACAGACAAAGCATAAACAAAGGTCCTCCCTCGATTACTGCACTCAGAGTCTTAACCAGACCCATCCAGATACAAAGAGCACGTTCCTCAGCTGTATTCATCTTGAGCTTTATATTAGCCCAAATGTAAATTTTTTTTTGGGGGGGGGGGTCGAGACAGGGTTTCTCTGTGTAGCCCAGGCTGTCAAATATTCTTATCAGCGCCACTTCCCTGCCCTGGCCCACAGTCAAATTTCTGCCAAGTTTCTAGAAGAGGCCCCAAGAGCTCTCCACATGACTGTGAGGGTGGGTTTTATAGCTGAAAGTAGTGTAGTCTCCTGACAGAGCATGGGGGTCAGCAGAACACAGTCCCTGTGGCATCTCTCCTAAGGATGGAAGGGCTGGAAGAGTCTGGGATAATCATTCTGGGTAATCTGGGTGAGGCCTGCCTCTACAGCAAAAGATGTGTGAGACCTGCTTCCACAGATAGCAAAGAGGTCACCAGGTCATTAACATCCTCTCTTGGCTTTCTGGATGGAAACACTTCCGTAGGTGTTCGACTTTCTCTCCTCCACTGAGGAGACAGCCATGTGTGATTAATATTCCCGCTTCTCTTAGTTCCTCTCTGTATATAATATATAGCCCCAACAGCTATCCCTCGAGTTGCAGCCCTAAGTGGTGGCTCCCATGCCCACAGTCATCCTCTGTGCTGTTCTGGCCTCCTGTTTAAAGATTTATTTTTATATGAGTACACTATAGCCACCTGCCATAGACATACCAGAAGAGGGCATCGGATCCCATTACAGATGGTTGTGAGCCACCATGTGGTTGCTGGGAATTGAACTCAGGACCTCTGGAAGAGCAGTCAGTGCTCTTAACCACTGAGCCATCTCTCCAGACCATTTTTGTTGTTTTTTTGGTTTTGTTTTTTGAGACAGGGTTTCTCTTTGTAGCCCTAGCTATCCTAGAACCAATGTGGCCTCAGACTCCGAAGTATAACCCGCCTCTGTCCCCAGAGTACTGGGATCAAAGGCGTGCGTCACCACCACCAGGCAGACTTATTTTATCCATACGGGCTGTTTCTCTGCTGCACTCCCTTTGGCCCCAGGTACAGGGATTGTACTTGTTGGATGTCTTTTTCACAACCTACTTTAATAAGGGTCCAACCTCTCTTGTAGCCCATCACCCACCAGAGATAATGGGAAAGAAAGGTTATTAAGATATGGGGAAGTGCACCTGTTTAGAAATAATTCTTTGGAGTAATTTCAATCTTTCATTGTTCTCAGTCCAGTCCACTAGCAAACACCAAACAGGAATCGGCAGCTGCAGTCCAGTCCACTCGGCAAATACCACACATGAAACAGAAAGGGGTAGTTCAGTCCACAAGAAACCACAAGGTTCACCAACCAGCCCAAGTCTGAAGCAGCAGCAAGAAGCTGCAGGAACTTCATGAGTTCTTTGGTCTCTCTACAAAGTCACCACAAACGGAGCTCAGCAACGCAGTGTAAGACAAAGCAGCACACACATGTTGTCAGCAAAGAACAGCAAGGCAGAGCAAAGCACCAATGTTTCCACTTCATCTGTGGAGTCATATAGTCTTTCTAAACATCACCTATCCTCTTGCCTGGGTCCGCTTCAGCAAAACATGCTTTACCTGTCTGCCCCAGCAAAACATCATGTGACAACTGAGTTTCCAAGGAAGCCAGAAACCTTCACCTCACTAACCCAGCCACAGTCGGCGCATCGCACATCCAAAGGCAGAGAGGCAACATCTTTGCAAGTGGCTCCTTCCTCCCTCTTGAGCACCTACAGACCATCATCTTACGGTCTCTCTGTCTCACCCTCCTGCCTCCCTCTGAGGGTCCTAGGAGTCTCTAATTCCAGACACTACACTCGGACCCACCTACCAGTTTCCTCCAGCATGTCCATGGAGGTGGCAGGTCCCATGTTCTGGGGACCACACAGAGATTTATTAACAGTCATCTCCTTTGGGCAAAGTTGTCCATGCAAAGCAAGTAGCCCTGCAGCCTCCCTCTTCCTCAAAGAGCCATAGCCGTATGCTTAGCTGTTGCCTCCAAACCCCATCATGTGCATTCCTGTGATATCACTGAGATATAAACACAAGAGAGTTCCACACATTTCTTCTTTAATGAGACAGTCTTGTAGAGCCCAGATTGGCCATCTCATTATGTAGCTGAGGATAACCTTGAACTCCTGATCCTCTTGCCTCCACCTCCCAGGTGCCAAGATATCCAGTCTGAGCCACCAAGCCTGATTTATGTGGTGCTGGGAATGAAATTCAGGATTTCATGCTTGCTGGGCCAGCTCTGCTATCTACAAGCACCAAACCCAGGCCAGCCCAGATCCACCCCAACCCGCACCAGCCTAGCCTCACCCCTGATCCAAGCTAGACCCAGCTCAAACTCACCCCAGCCTCAGATCCAGCCCAGTGCCAGTCTAGCCTCAACCCCAACCCCAGCCCAGCCCCAGCCTATCATCAGCTCCAGCTCCAACCCTAAAGCCCCGCCCTGCGCCAGCAAGAATTTTCTATACTATTTCATTCTTCGCTTCTTACAAATGGGAAGCCTGGTTTTGGAGAGTTACATCCAAGGTTACCATGAACCTAAACTTGAACATAAAGCTGTTCCTTGGGCCGGGCGTGGTGGCGCATGCCTGTAATCCCAGCACTTGGGAGGCAGAGGCAGGTGGATTTCTGAGTTTGAGGCCAGCCTGGTCTACAGAGTGAGTTCCAGGACAGCAGGACTACACAGAGAAACCCTGTCTCGAAAAACAAAACAAAAAAAAAAAAAAAAAAAAAAAAAAAGCTGTTCCTTGGAAGGTGACAAAAGGCCCAATTCAAATGATGCACACCTTTATCCCAGTACTCAGGAGGCAGAAGCAGGTGGATCTCTGAGTTTGAAGCTAGTCTGATCAACAGAGCAAGTTCCAGGTCTGCCAAGACTACATAGAGAAACCCTGTGTTAAAAAAAAACAAACAAACAAACAAAAACTCCACAGCCTCCTGTCTAGGGGAAGTCAGGTATGTTTGTATCCAGGAACACTAACAGAAATGGGGCCTGGGACAGAAGGATCACACATTCTAAACTTATCTAGATTACAGACTGAGTATCCAAGCCCAGTTATGGTGGCACATGCCCTTAATCTCAGCACATACAAGCAGAGGCAGACAGGACTATGAATTCAACTACACACCCTCGACTACACAGAAAGTCCCAGGGCATCCGAGACTACATAATAAAACCTGTCTCAACTGGAAGCACATTTCTCAGCATCTTCCATCCCCTGGGAGGCCTCACCTTTCCAGAATGTCATAGTTTTCAGAGTCTTATGGGAAGAAATGGTCCCACAACCCCTGCCCAGACCTCCTAGCTCTGTTCCTAGGATGTGACCAGGACTAAGGCTTATCTTGACCCATTCCCTGCAGCTTGGGGTGGGGGTAGCCAGAATGTTCTGACTGGATGTCCCCTTGCTTTGAAGAGACCTGAATTATCCTCATCAGATGACCAATGTCTGTGACTGGGGACTTGGGTCATGACATCCATGTCCTAACATGCCAAGGTAGGTGACCCCAGTCACCGGAAGCCAGGCCAGCACCCTTCCCAGATGCTCAACACCCAGCACTCAGGAGGTCTTTGAAGCCCAGGTGCAGGCTCGCCTGGGCTTAGGGAGAAGTATGTTCCATCTGAAGGGAGGGGCACCCTGTCTGTTTATACATCAAGGGCTTCCTAAGTGTAGGCTGTGGGAGTGGTCATCTCAGACACACCAAGAGGAAAGCCTGGGCTACTTGCTATGTGCTGACAACTAGGTGACAGTGTAAGATAGGCAGTCTGACGTGGACAACAGGGGCAGATACTTCTGGAAGTCCTTGGAAAAAGAGCGTGACTAGAAAGCCTTCTAGCCCAAGGGCCCAGGGCTCCCCGGGGGAGGACAATGCCACACGAGTGGCATTGGACCCTGGGCATTTCCCTGGTCATATCAACCAGCCCCACCTTGACACCGTTTCCCTGTCCCCAAACAGGTCTACCTGCTATTCCCGACACGACAGGATGTTGAAACACCTGTGGTGGGGAGCCGCCCTTTCCCAGCCCCAAGTGCTGATGCAGCTGTAGTCCTCCAGAACGCCCACACTCAGGGTGAGTGGCCAGCACAGCCTAGGGCCAGAACCACCCACCCC
Organism: Mus pahari; assembly: GCF_900095145.1. Lineage (NCBI taxonomy): Eukaryota > Metazoa > Chordata > Mammalia > Rodentia > Muridae > Mus > Mus pahari. Next base: position 44,212,937 of record NC_034598.1, read on the forward strand.
TAGAGGTCACAGGTACGCCACACACACACACACACACACACACACACACACACACACTGCTGCAAGGCTTGAATATGCTGCCACCACCAATACTAATGACCAAATGTCCAAGAAAGGAGTTATGGGTGTCTGTGCTGAACAACCTAAGGGACTTTGCGTGTCTGTTCCGGATCCTGTAAACTTTCGGGGGGGATGCCTCACCACTACTTTCTGGTCGATTTAAGCAAGACTAGGGTGTGGTCAAAGGTCAGTCTGACATAAAGATCCTCCCAGGGAAGGGGTTCAGACTCCACCTCCTGGAAGCCCGTTCTGCAAACCCCAAGTCGTCGATTCCGTGGGCCCTCCTACCTGAGCCCATAGAGACCAAATGGGGCCATCTAAAGCTTCATACTGGGAAACAAGGGCGGATCCTGCTCCGTTTCCGCACAAACCACGCCCAATCCCCCACCCACAACCACGCCCCCTGGACGTCACAAAAAAGGCCCCCAAAGCCGCAGCTGCCGGTCCGCAGCGCGCAGCCCTGCCCTGCCCGCCAGCCCGCACACAGGCATCCGCGGAGCTCTTCCGGCCGGAGGCGACGGCGGCCTCCGGGGCTTCGGAAACGCAAGGCGCCTGCGCGGCGGGGCGGGGGACGACGACTACACTTCCCGGTGTGCCCCGCGGGCGGGCGCGCAGACACATTCCGGACCCGGTGGAGGCGTCGCACAGGCGCATTCTAGACCCGGCAGTGGCGCGCAGGTGTATTTCCGGTCCGGCAGCAGCGGCGCGCAGCCGCACTCGAGGTCCGGGTGTGGCACGCAGGCGCATTCGGGGTCGGGAGCCAGTGCGCAGGCGCATTCGAGGCCCGGCGGCTGCGGCGCGCAGGCGCGTTAGGCGCGGGCCGGGTCGGGCCGTAGCTAGCGCCGGGCGGGCAGCGGCGCCAGAGCGAGTGGAGCCTTCGGGGTCCCCGGGTGGCGGCGGCGGCGGCGGCGCAGAGGAGGAAGGCGGCGGCTCTCCCCCTGCCGGCGCGCGACCCGGTCCGTCCCGCGAGCTCGCGCCGGTCCCGCGGCCCGGCCCGGCCCCGGGCCCCTCCGCCGCCGCCGCCACCGCCATGGCCCGGCCGCTGGTGCCCAGCTCGCAGAAGGCGCTGCTGCTGGAACTGAAGGGGTTGCAGGAGGAGCCGGTGGAGGGCTTCCGGGTGACGCTGGTGGACGAGGGCGACCTGTACAACTGGGAGGTGGCCATCTTCGGGCCCCCCAACACCTACTATGAGGGCGGCTACTTCAAGGTGAGCGGAGCCTCAGTTTCCCTTTGCCTGCCCCTCTCCCAGGCTGGCTCCGGCCCCTCGTGCAAAGCGGCTCCTCCCTTTTTTGTTGGGCACGTGCTGACCTTACCCCGGGGACTGGTCTCCCTAGGCTGTCCTCCAACAGGCTACAGGCTCAGGGACAGCTAATGTATGCCGCATGCCCAGGCAACCCCCACCACGAGACGCAGGGGCCTCTAGAGCCTGCTGCTGGTCAGCGTGTTCCCAGGCTGTCCTGCACTGGACTAAACTTGTACTTGGGAAAGGATCTTTCCCTGTCGTCCCCACCCTTTCAGCATGCTTCTGGCGAAGGGTCTCCCCGGGGACAGTTGCTTGCCTCGTCCCCGGGTAGTTCCCCCTACCCCAAGACACAGACGCCTCTGGAGCCCCCTGCTGGCAAGCGTATTCCCAGGTTGTGCCTCGCCCTACCAGCATGTGGTGAAACCTGGAAAGGTTCTTAGGTGGTCCCAAGACATAAAAGACCACGGGCAGCTGCTAGCTGGCATCCCCAGGCCTGTTCCCTACGCTGGAACACAGAACCAGGGCAGCCGCTGGCCGATGTGTCCCCAGGGAAGGGACGTGTAGCCTGGACAGCCACCTGCTTTAGTTCCAGTAGAGGCCTGACAGGGCCTTGGCAGCCGTGCCTGCTTGGACAACAGCCACCTTTAGCCCAACCAGGCTTTATGTAATGCTTTCCAAGGGGGCAGTGGAGGCCCACCCTGAATCTTGGAGCCACACCCTGGGTCCCTGCCATGGGCCCTGGACCCTAGAGCACTCTGTTTGCTCCGCCCTGACAGCCTTTCTCAGGTTCCACTGAACAGGTGGCTTCTTAGGGGCCTGATTTTTCCTTCTAGACAGTGTCGCCTGCCCTCTGGTGGTTGCAGGCTCAATGCACCAGATGTTCTTGTGGTTGGGAGCAGGGAGCACTGGGAAGCCTCCAACACTGGAAATGTGTGGCCAGCTATAGGTACCCACATCTGCACAGTTAGATCATCCTGCTTGCTGGGGGCTAGAATAACTAGCAGAATCACAGAATCTCATGCCAGGGCCAAAAGGGACAAGATGAGGACCGGGTGGATGCACAAATCCCAGCCAATCTGGGGTCCCTAGTAGGACCATGGCAGATACTTGTTCTGTGTCTTCCTTTGTGGCTGATGTCCTCGCCCTTCCTGGTCAGTGCTTAAGAAAGCCACACGTCTACTAATTGAGGGTAATTTTGACTTAGGGTTTCCAGGTACAGCATGTGGAGAATGGGGGGAATACACGTGTGGACACCCTTGCCTCCCACCTGAACGTGGTCTGAATTAAGAAATATTCAGCCGGGCGTAGTGGTGCATGCCTTTAATCCCAGCACTCAGGAGGCAGAGGCAGGTGGATTTCTGAGTTCGAGTCCAGCCTGGTCTACAAAGTGAGTTCCAGGACAGCCAGGGCTATACAGAGAAACCCTGTCTCGAAAAACCAAAAAGAAAAAAGAAAAAGAAATACCCATATGCTCTTAGCACCTTGTCTCCAGGAGCTGCCAGGAGGAAAAGTTCACCTGACCTGTTCCTCATCTGTAAAGGATTGTGGGTAGAGCCTCCTAGGCTCACATTATTCTTAAGATAGCTTATGAGGCTCTGCAAGATGTCAATCAAGTCTGCCAGCGTGGGAGCCTCCTGTATGGTGTGGGTGGCTGAGACATGGGGAGATTCTGTCAGGGGGCAGCTATAAGAGCTTCATCTGGACAACCCAGCCTGTCTCACTTTGGGGCTGTCAGGAAGAGGTTGGGAGCACCCTTCCTGTTCCTGAGCCTGTTTGCTTGTCCTTATCAAGCGTCCGGAGCCACAGACGTGAGGGGTGTTCCAGCAATTCCACTTTCCCCTGCTCTCCTGAAACATCAGGGCTGACATTCCACACTAGGTTTGTGTGTGTCAGGCAGGTCCTCTAGCTTGAATTCCTGGCTAGCTCTGAGATCACAGGCCAGTCTCCCTAAAGGCTCTCCTTGTCCAGGGGACACTAGAAGCTGCCTTTGGGGAGTCCCAAGGCTAGGGTTAACCTCAGGCCTTCTCTACCTGTCCAAAGTCTGGGGGGCAGTTGGCAGGGTGAACTTTAGCCACAAGCAACTGCTGTGGCCAGGCAGATGGTTCCAGTTTGTCTGGTGACTGAGCTTGGGTGGTGTTAGTTTGAGGCCTGAGGCTGTCCGGGAGACCTGCTGACTCACTCCTCTAGCTAGTCCACACCCGTGATACTTACTGCCTGGCCTTTCCTAACCTGGATGTCAGGTCACAGAGGTGCTTTGTGTGTTCCAGTGTACAGAGACTGGGGTTGGCTTCAGGGCCTGAGCACCAGAGTCAGCCTACCACTTTTTGTCCCCGTTGGGCATAACCCCTAACTCCAGTGCTCAAGGGGCTACCATTGAGCCACCCCATTTTCTACCATCTTTAGGCTCGCCTCAAGTTCCCCATCGACTACCCGTATTCCCCACCAGCCTTCCGGTTCCTCACCAAGATGTGGCACCCAAACATCTATGAGGTAAGACACTAGATGCCTGCCTCAGGCACATTCCACCACACACACCTCCTGCCTCCCTTGCACGTGCCCACCCCTCGTCTAACCCATGTCACTCTTACAGACAGGGGACGTGTGCATCTCCATTCTCCATCCCCCAGTTGACGACCCACAGAGTGGGGAGCTGCCCTCGGAGCGGTGGAACCCCACACAGAATGTCAGGTGAGAACTGCCATGGTGTTGCACCATGGGCACCACCACCCCCACACCCTGTACCCTAAGGTCCCTTCTTCCCCGCTCCAGTCTGGAGCCCCCAGAGTCTATGGGGAGCTGAGCTTGCACCCACGGCCCTACAGAACCATCCTCCTGAGTGTAATCTCGCTGCTGAATGAGCCCAACACCTTCTCGCCTGCCAACGTAGACGCCTCGGTGATGTACAGAAAATGGAAGGAGAGCAAGGGGAAGGACCGCGAGTACACAGACATCATCCGGTGAGTGCTGCTCTCAACCTGGACAGTGCAGCTGGGTCTCTACAATAGATGCTGCCTGCTGTGAATAGTGACCTGTGTTTCCTGGGTGGGGTGGGGTTGGGATCTGTTGTATGTTTCCATTCTTGCACCCCCAGCTGAATGTGTGGAGGGCTCTGTGGCCCCCAGAGCACCAAGTTGACCACCTAGTATGGCCAAGATCCTCTCTGCCTTGTGTTTGGCTTAACTCCATGAGTGACTGGGCATTCTAGGCCACGTCCTCACCATCTGCCAGACATCACTTGCATTTGTGCTTCTGAAACTTAGAGCAGTTTTGCAAAGTGGAGAGGTCGCTGAGCCCACTGTGAACCTGTCCTGAGACAGACCCAGGCTGCGGCCTGTGCAGGCTGTGAGTGGTAGTGTCTGTCATCACTTCTCAGCAGCAGCTCCTGGCCTGTCATGGGGTCAGGCAGTCTCCTCTGCACTCCTCAAACTAGGTATGACGTTTCACTTGAGGGATTCTAAGCATGTGATACCCTGCCTCTATCTAGTCAATGCTGTTAGTCTTTATTACTTAGCTTCTTTTTTTTTCCCCAAAATTTATTATTATATGTAAGTACACTGTAGCTGTCTTGAGACACTCCAGGACAGGATATCAGATTTCGTTATGGATGGTTGTGAGCCACCATGTGGTTTTCTGGGATTTGAACTCAGGACCTTTGGAAGAGCACTTGGCACTCTTAACTGCTGAGCCATCTCGCCAGCCCCCTATTACTTAGCTTCTGTGTTTTGTTGTTGGAATTTGGGGTGTGGAGTTGAGACAGGGTTTCTCTAGCTCTGGCTGTCCTGGAACTCATCTATAGACCAGGCTGGCCTCGAACTCAGAAATCTGCCTGCCTCTGCCTCTGCCTCTGCCTTCCAAGTGCTGGGATTAAAGGCGTACACAACCACTGCCCAGCTTGCTTCTATGTTTTCTGAGACAGGCTTTCATGTAACTCCTTATCTCCTCATGTTTGTGTCAGAATGACAGCACATGCTACCTCTTAAGTGACTTAAGTGACCAAGTGCTTGTCTACACAGTGAACCAAACACATGGGCCTGTAGTGTTGCCATGCTTGTCAGCCAGTTGCCTGGAGCCACAGACAAGGCAAGCACTTGCTCAGCAGGAGCCCTGTGACCTTGTCCTGCAGAAGGCAAACCTGCCTTCTCAGAATTAGCATAGGCTGCAACTTGGTATTCAGTGCTGGTCCAACACGTGTAAGACACTGGGGTTAGTCTCTGGCCTTAGAACAAGATGCATGTAGTCACCTTCGTCCTGCATGGAGGTATTATTCAGGAAGGTCTGAGCACTGTACTATGGAGGTGTCACCTTCACAATGGGCAGGTGAGCAAGGGTCCCTTGAAGGCCCTGCAGATCTGTCCCTTTGTTCTCTGTTGAGGCTGGCCTGTAATTTTCTGCCCTCCTGCTCTTCCCCAGCTGGGAAGAAGGCTGACTACCCTGTGTTGTGCTATAGCAGCTCTCCAGTTTCCTGGCAGCCCTTAGCCCAGCTCTCCTGGCTGGTTCCTTACTGTGTCCCTGTCCCAGAACAGAGGAGCCCCAGGCTATTTTTACCATTCTGACACCAGGAGACACTCGCTATGACCGTGAGGCCTGTTCTACTCCTGGGATTCAACCGAGAGCCAGTGTCTAGTCATGTCCCTGCCTGGCACAGGGACAGGAGAGCCGGGATCCTGTGAGAAGGGCCTTGAGGGCAGGTCCGGGCTGTTAGGATGTGCTGCTGTCACGGGCTCCGCTCCAACATTATTTTGTACCCCATTCCCTCTGGGAAGCTAAGACCAGTGTCCGCTCTACTTGCCTTTTGAATTAGGGCCTGTGCACTGCGACTCTGTCCTGAGGATGGCCTGACCTTCTCAGGCACCCGATTTGTCCCAGGCCCTGATTTCTTCTTTTTTTTAAGTTTTTTTTTTTTTTTTTTTTTTTTTTTTTTTTTTTTTTTTTTTTTTTTTTTTTTTTTTTT
>NC_034598.1:44219436-44235622 GCF_900095145.1 Mus pahari
TTATGAACCTTGATAAGTTTTGCCATTTGAAAGCTCATAGTCATGAAGTCTGAAAAAAAAAGAATAGTCAGTGCTCTTTAACCGCTGAGCCATCTCTCCAGCCCCTGATTTCTTTACTTAATTGCTGCCCCTGTGCAAGGAAGCTCTTAAGTGTTGCTTCACCCGTGTCTTTGTGGCTTTGTCCGTGGCCTGGGGCCTGGAACCTCATGAGGTTCTTCTGGGCTGCCCTCATCAGAGTGCCCTTAGGTCAGGCTGCAGTGGGGGGGTTTGATCTTGGTGTGGTATGTGGGTGTGTGTGTGCTATCTGACCTGGGACTAGTGTAGTGACCCCCACAGTACTGGAATTAGAGCATGGATCCTGGTGTGCCTGGCTGTTTCTGTGGTGCTGTGAGCTGGACTTGGGTCCTTGTGCTTACACAACAAGCTCTCTGACTGCATCACCTCCACTTTTTTTTTTTTTTTTTTTTTTTTTTTTTATGACTGTTGTCATAAGACAGATCCTATTACAGCTGAAGCCACCAGAGACTCACAGCAGGCCTCCTGCCTCAGCCTCCAAGTACTGAGTGACAAACCTGTTTCCCCAAGCCAGCTGTGGTTACCTTCCTGCTGGGAGCTGGTCACTGAGCCACTCCTTGTCCCCAGGCCCTTTACTCCATCCCATCTGCTCCCTGCCCTCCATCCAGTGTCTATTTTTGGAATCCCATTGTCCTGGGCCGTGGCCTCACCTGCCCTGTCTCCCTAGGAAGCAGGTCCTGGGGACCAAGGTGGACGCAGAGCGCGATGGCGTGAAGGTGCCCACTACGCTGGCCGAGTACTGCGTGAAGACCAAGGCGCCGGCGCCCGACGAGGGCTCGGACCTCTTCTACGACGACTACTATGAGGACGGCGAAGTGGAGGAGGCTGACAGCTGCTTTGGGGATGAAGAGGATGACTCTGGCACCGAAGAGTCCTGACCCACGTCCCTGAAATAAACTTACAAATTTTACCTCAGCAGGACCCGTGTGGGCCTCAGGCGACAGACTACCTCACCGACGTTCCATGTGGGCTCCCATCCCATGATCCTTAGGTCCTCTTACCCCGTATTCCCCATGGTTTTCCTCGGCTTTGGAGAAGAGCTGTGGTGCAGGGCAGACACCCCACTCAGCCTTCAGATGATGATAAGCCTAGGAGGCTGGGGACCGACTGCCTGGTGGGGAGCCAGAGACTCCAGCCCAGCCCAAGGAGGGCCAGCACCACAGTCTCCTCTCTGCCTTTGGTGTGTGTGAAATCAAATAAAATAGCTTTCTGAGAAGCTGAGAGAATCGGCCAGGACGCCAGTGGCCTTGGGAACTGAGGGCCACCTGGGTAGCCCGGCCAGGGCCGTGGGATGGGCAGGAAGAGGTAGTAATAGTGACTTTGTTAGGTCTCAGTAGTGTACAGGGGCCCCAGGCCCAGAAGCAACTTGCTGCCTGAAGATCCCACCTGCTTGCATCTGGCACTGTGACTGCAGTCAGAGGCCTGGGTCCTGAGATGTGCAGAGGACTAATATCCCAGCAGTCCTTGTGTCCTGGGCTCTTCAGCCCCGGGAGCTCCAGTGCCTGCCTGAGGAATCCCCGTGGCAGGCAGCCTGGTGACTCCTCACAGGAGGGACGGGCTGAGTGATGCTCTGACCACATCATGCTGTGCAGGGTGGCTACAGTGACCCAGTGCTGTAATAGCAAGGGTGCCGTGTAAAGAAAGTGTCACTTTCATCGCGTGGGCCTGTAACTCTCCAGAGTTCCAGTCTCCAGAACAAAGCCATACTCTACTCAATAGCACTTAATGGGACCCGTGCTGCTTATAACTGATTAGAGAAGGACAAGTTGTTGGAAAGGTGATAGTTCGGGCCATCCTCTGCCCATACAATTTGCAGCCAGCCTGAGGTACAAAGATGCAGGGCCAGCAGTAAGGCTCAGTGGGTAGAGGCCTGCCACCAAGCCTAGCACAAGACAGGACCTACATGGCTCAAGGAGAGAACTGACCCTCCGAGTCATCCTCTGTGGGGGTTGAGGTCCCTTGAGACAGACCCAGCCAGGGTTTACCCCCTGCTAAAAGAAGCTGTGCACCAGAATGAGCATCACTGGACTGTAGTTGCTGCCCCCAGGCAGGGGCAGCTTTGACAGCAGAGTTGCTTTCTAAAACCACACAGCAGGGTGTGAAGGAGGAGGAGCTGACACTTGTGTGAGGTGGGTGGTACTTGGAAGGCCACCTGTCCCCACAGGAAGAGAGTAGGGAGCCCCTTCCCCCAAGGACCGTTGATCCTGTGCCAGGATGGAGGTCTGCCGGTCCCTGCTACTCCTGCTGGCCCTGAAGACACTGCGGGCAGGTGAGCATTCAGGAGGGACTGAGGCCCGGAGCCGGGTCTCCAGGGGGCTGTGCGGGGAGGCTGCGTACAGGGAAATTGGCAGGTGAGTCAGATCCCTGAGGTGCACCATCTACAAAAGGAGAGCATACCCTGAGTAAAAGAAAACTAGCCTGGTGACAGGCCTCTGAGCTCAGTATTTGAGGCGTCTGAGGCAGAAGGATTGATGGCCATGAGTTCAGTTAGAGTGAGACCCTATCTGAGGAAACAAAGTAGGGTTAAGGATATAGCTTAAGTTGGGGCATGTGCCTGGTGTACAGAAAGCTTGGGCTCCATATTCCATTCCACCAGGCATGGCAGAGCACACCTGTCACCCTAGCACTGGGGGTGGAGGACCAGGAATTCAAACACTTGCTCTACAGTGAGTTTGAGGCCATCTGTACTGCAGAGCCTCCTGAGCACTGATATTAAAAGTGTGTGGCCGCCAGGTGTGGTGGCACACACCTTTAATCCCAGCACTTGGGAGGCAGAGGCAGGTGGATTTCTGAGTTCGAGGCCAGCCTGGTCTACAGAGTGAGTTCCAGGATAGCCAGGGCTATACAGAGAAACCCTGTCTTGAAAAAAAAAAAAAGTGTGTGGCTAGTGTGTAGCACATGACTTTCTTTCTGTAAAAGTCTTGCCATGTGGCCCTGGCTGTCCTGGAATTTCCAAGTAAATGCCTGCCTCTCAAGTCTGGTCAACGAAAGGCTGTGCTATCATGCTGAGGCCCAGATGGCCTCCAACTCACCGCAGAACTGTGTCTCATGCCTGTAACACCAGCTCCAGAGAAGGAGCCATAGGATCGTTGAGGCTCTGGGAACGTGCTGAATCTGAGCTCCAGGTTCAGTGAGAGGCCTTGCCTCAATTAAGGAGTAGGCTGATGCAGAAAACACCAGAGTTGGTCTCTGACCTCCATATATATCTACATCAATCTGTATGCATATATACATCTGTCTATTTGAGACAAGATCTCACTATTGTAATCCTGGCTGACCTGGAACTCACAGAATCTGCTGGCCTCTGCCTCCTGAGCACTGGGATTGGAGTTACGCGCCACTTCCCAAGTTTTGATGCTTATATTAGCTTGGAATCTTCTAGAACCTCTCCAAAAAAAAACAACGAGGGAGAGAGGAGGTTGGCTTTTGCAAGTATAACAACTTATGGGCTATCCACTGGTCTCTCAGACCACACAATAACTTTTTGTCTTGAGAGTCTGTAGAGACCCTAGCACCACGTAGCCACAACTAATCTCCAACTCCTAGCAATCTGTCTCAGCCTCCCAAGGCCTGCCTTTCCAATGGGATTTTAAAATATGAAGAGAGGCTGGGTCTGCATCTTAGAGGACAGAGCAAGCTCTTGTCTAACATTCAAGAGGTCCTGGGTTCCACCAGGCATCTGGGGAGGTAGAAACAGCATTGGGAGTTCAAGGTCACCCTCAGCTACATTAGTTCCTGGCTAACCTGGACTACTTGAGACATTGAAAAAAAAAAGTTTTGGTTTTTTATGGGGGGAAAATAAAAAAGAAGAAGAAAGCACTTGTGGGTGGGAGACTAACTTGGGTGGTGAAAAGCTATTCAGTTGTTGTTGGTAGCTGCAAGTTCTCTAGACAGAGATCAGCCTGCCAGTTTGTGAAGTGGGCCCCACCAAGTGGCAGGGGTAACACTTTCCCAGAGAACATTTGGTTTCTCTTTAGACTTGGTTTGAGTTTCTTCGTCTTTTTTTTTTTTTTTTTTCCTTCAAGAATTGCTGGGCCAGGAGCCGGGTGTGGTGGCACATGCCTTTAATCCCAGCACTGGGGAGGCAGAGGCAGGCAGATTTCTGAGTTCGAGGCCAGCCTGGTCTACAGAGTGAGTTCCAGGACAGCCAGGGCTACACAGAGAAACCCTGTCTCGAAAAACCAAAAAAAAAAAAAAAGAAAGAAAAGAAAAGAAAAGAATTGCTGGGCCAGGCTGGAGAGATGGCTCAGCCTTTAAGAGCACTTCCAGACTGCTCTTCCAGAGGTCCTGTATTCAATTCCCAGCAACCACATGGTGGCTCACAACCATCCGTAACAAGATCTGACTCCCTCTTCTGGAGTGTCTGAAGACAGCTACAGTGTACTTACATATAATAATAATAAAAAAAAAATTGCTGGGCCAAGGTAGTGCAGCATGCCTTTAATCCCAGCACTCAGGAGGCAGACGCAGGTGGATCTCTGAATTCTTGACCAGCCTGGTCTACAGACAGCCAGAGTGACATAGAGAAACCCTATCTCTAAACTAAAGCTTCAAGAATCATATAAAACAGAGAACTCTGCTCTCTTCTATGTGTAAAGGCCCTGGGATGGGCAGCAGACCCATCAATGTATTGATGAGCCCTTAAAAGCTGCCTCTAACGCCGGGCGTGGTGGTGCACGCCTTTAATCCCAGCACTCGGGAGGCAGAGGCGGGCGGATTTCTGAGTTTGAGGCCAGCCTGGTCTACAGAGTGAGTTCCAGGACAGCCAGGGCTACACAGAGAAACCCTGTCTCGAAAAAACAAACAAACAAACAAACTGCCTCTAACACCTGTGGACTGGCCATGTGGCTTCAGCAAGGCGGGGTCTCTAAAGCGTGATGGAAATCAAGGAGACTCTTGAGTTTGATCACAAATTCTTATCAATATTTATTTTAAATTCTGTTTGTTTTGTTTTGTTTGCGATAGTTTTCTCTGTGTGCTCTGACTGTCTAGAACTCCTGTGTAGACCAAGCTGGCCTCAAACAGAGATGCCTCTGCCTCTGGACTGAGATTAAAGCCTGGCTTATTTAAAAATTTTAATCTGATCCTATTTCTACCTCCCCAGGGCTGGGATGACGGGTGTGCACCACTAGACCTGGATTCTGTGGTTTGGGGGACTGGAACCCAGGGCTTTGTGTATGGTAGGCAAATGTTCACTGAGCCCAGCCTGGCGTTCTGTATCAACCCTTCCAAGAAGTTTGCAGAGAGACAATTCACACCCACAACTCACTGAAATTCAGAAGCCACACCAGAATGGAGACACTCCCACATCCCCCCCAGGAACACTCACACCCACACCCTAGCACCCACAAATCCACATCCTGTCAAGAGTTTCACACTGTGACTTTTTGTGACCGATTCTCCCCCTAAGCATATTCTCAAGGCCCTGCCAAGTGTCAGAGCCCCACTCCTGTCTGTGGCTATGTAATAAGGGTGAGTGCAATGCCCAAAGAGGCCAGAAGAGGGCGCCTGATCCCTGGATCCTATGGCTACCAGGAAAGGGCATATGTTTATATGTGTGTACATATGTATGTACATATGTATATATATGTATGATGGATGTATGTATGGTATGTGGAAGGGTGAATGCAATGTCCCGAAGATGCATTTGATCCCCTAGAGCTGGAGTTCCAGGTAGCTGTGAGCTATCTGGTGTGGGTGGTGGAAATTGAACTCAGTTCTCTGCCAGAGCAGCCAGTTATCTTACCCTCTGAGTCATCACTCAGCTCCTCATTCACACTTTAAGCCTAGCCTCTGACGGCTGAATAGTGTCTGAGCCTTGGGGCCTGGTGGCGTTTGGGCAGGGATCAGTGGGGACTTCAGACTGCTGACCTACCAGATGCAGGGCTTCCAGGCTCAGCAGAGGGTTGGGATGCAGCACCTCCAAACAGCCCTCTCCCCCCCCCCTTCTCAGCAGGCAACAGATTTGATACCCAGATCATTGGGGGTCGAGAGGCAGTCCCGCACTCCCGCCCATATATGGCCTCTCTACAGAAAGCCAAGTCCCATGTGTGTGGGGGAGTCCTCGTGCATCGGAAGTGGGTATTGACAGCTGCCCACTGCCTATCTGAGCCGTGAGTATCCCTCTTCCATGTCCCACTGTGGCTGCAGGCACTGAAGGACTCAGCCCAACCTTCTCTAGGCTGTATAGGCTGTGGGTTCAGGTTGGGTGGATCACATGTTACAGGAAAGGACACCTCCTTCCAACCCTTTCTGTGACACCTGGTAATATTTGAAAGCCAGTCTGCCAGTAAGACAGAGCCAGCCTAGCATGAGGCACCATCGAGAAGCCACTAAATAAATAGATCCATCTTGATAGGGCTGGTAGAGTGACTGCTCATGCCAGTCTCACCCTCAACACTAAAGAAAACAGGAGCCCAGAGCAAAAAGAGGCAGCTCTTGGGCGTGACTACATATGCCTTAGATCCCAGCTCTCAAGGAGCCTGAGGCACATAGACCTCTACCTGAACTGCACAATTCCAGGCTACATAGTAAGATCTTAAAACCAAAAGGGATCGTTAGCTCATGTGTTTCAGAAGGCTAAACTTCAGGTATGGCTCGATCCAGGTATTTACCTGAGGTTCTCTCACGCGGCTTGCAAGTGTGTCGTAGGAGTCTTGTGTAAAGAGGTTATTTCTCTGTAGTGTAGACAATCCAAGAAGTCAACACAAGCCGACTGACTGGCAAGCCTAATCACAGAAGAGAGGCTGCAGGTGGGGGAGGGGCATTAAATCCCCCAATCGGGCGTTGGGTGGGAGCCAGAGCAGGAAGTCTCCTCCCTCAGGAGAGGAGGACAGAGAAGATGGGAGATGACCTGCCAGGAGTGGACTGGGGAGGCTGCCGTGGATGTGTGGAAAGTGGGGAATGGCAGTTCTCAAGCTGTGGGCAGTTGTGGGCAAGGTTTGCTTTGCAGGCTACAGAACCTGAAGTTGGTGCTCGGCCTGCACAACCTCCATGATCCCCAAGATCCTGGCCTCACCTTCTACATCCGGGAAGCCATTAAACACCCTGGCTACAACCACAAATATGAGAACGACCTGGCACTGCTTAAGGTGCGGGCGGGATGGGACAGGGTAACTGAGGGCCTGCCGTAGTAGCCTGGCTTTTATCTGCTACTTACTGGTCCTCCTGTCCCCACAGCTGGATGGACGGGTGCAGCCCAGCAAGAATGTCAAACCACTGGCTCTGCCAAGAAAGCCCCGATCCAGGCCGGCAGAGGGTACCTGGTGTAGTACAGCCGGCTGGGGAATGACCCGCCAGGGTGGGCCCCAGGCCAAGGCCCTGCAGGAGTTGGATCTGCGTGTGCTGGACACCCGAATGTGTAACAACAGCCGCTTCTGGAATGGTGCCCTCATAGACAGCATGCTGTGCTTAAAGGCTGGGAACAAGAGCCAAGCCCCCTGCAAGGTGAGAAGGATGGCCTGTAGGCCTGGCCTGGAGAGCTGCCCCAGCCAGCCTCTGACACCCTGGGGAGTAGAAGGGGGGTGGGACTAACATTCACCTCACTTCTCAGACACGGAAACTAAGACCCTGGGAGGGTAAAACACCCGTGTCTAGGTTGGAAGTCAGGAAGCCAGAGAATTGTGGTTTGAAATCCAGTACCGTAGATTTGTCACCTGGGCCTGGAGCAAAGGCCCTGGGGTACAAAGGAGAGGAGAGAGAAGGGAAGGAAGAGAGAGAGAGAGGAAGGCAGGGGTGCACGTAGAGCTTACAGGAGGCCCCAGCACCTCCCGGATCCCTGCTCCCCAACTGCAGGCACAGAGGCTGACTTGCGTGTCCTTCACCTCTTGCAGGGTGACTCTGGAGGGCCCCTGGTGTGTGGCAAAGGCCAGGTGGATGGGATCCTGTCTTTCAGCTCCAAAACCTGCACAGACATCTTCAAGCCGACCGTGGCCACTGCCGTGGCCCCCTACAGCTCCTGGATCAGGAAGGTCATTGGTCGCTGGTCACCCCAACCTCTAGCCTGATGTCCCAGATCATCTGGGACACCATTCTCGATGGTGGGGGTCGGAAAGGGACTAGGTGTGCCTCTGGGGACCAATAAATCCTAATGTATCTGTTGAGTCCACCCCTGTCTGCCTCTGGCCGCTGCAAACCTCCATTCCCTCTATAATGATGAAGGTGACCCTTCAGGATGGCTGTCAGGAGAGTCCTGGGACACAGGCCTGCTGGGAGGCAGAGCAAGAGCAATGGCAACAGTGTAGCCAGCAGGGGGTGCAAGCTACTCTCTGTGTCTATCCCATGAGGTGGGAGGAGATGGGAGGCTTCACATGGACCGTCCCCAACTTCTGTTTTACTGACATCTCGACAGGAGCAGCCAAAGTGTCACTCCAGTGGGTATCATCAACATACCTAGCATCAGTTCCAGAACATTCCATCACTGTGCTTCCACCTCAAACGATGCCCATCCCCGCCCTGGTCCGCACTAACCTCCCTGGACTCTCCTGCCTGCCGTGTTCGCTTACACTGTGTGGCCTTTGTGTCAAGGTCTACATTGAGCTTGATGTCCTCAAAGTCCCTTTCTATGGTGGTGGGTGTAAGACCCTGACTCCTCTACCCAGTTTCCTTGGGCTCTAAATTAACTCGACAAAAAATGCATTGGCAGGAAAGAAACCATCACAAGTCTATTAAAGAAGTTAGTGCCAAGCGTGCCTGGAAAACATGGCTCTCAGCCCATCCTGTGAGCTCTGCCTTTGGGAGGCTGAGGTAGGGCTTCCTCCATTCCAAAGTCAACCCAGGCCGCCCGTGAGACAGCCTGTCTCAAGGTGAGGGGGTAGCTATCTAAGACAGCCTTCTTCCAGAACATTCTTTTCTTCCTTTGCGAGAGAGTTCCACGCAGCCTGGGCTGGCCTCAAACACCCTGTATCTAAGGTAGCTAAGGATGACCTTGAAATCCTGGTGTTCCTACTTCCACCTCCCAGATGCTGGGGTGACAGGCATGTTCCACAAGCCCTCTTGAGCCTGGTGCTAGGGAGCATGTTCCACTGAGCTAACCCCCTTCTTTCTTGCACAAAAAAAAAAAAAACAGCTTTGTGAGAACAGGAAGTCTGTGAAAGGCCAGCCAGAAGTCAGAGGGTGGAATTACAGCATTGAAGCTTAAAGGCTTTGGACAGCTTATTTTCCAACCTGCACTTTGTCCCAGAATTCTAAATTGGCTCAGCCTCACTCTCTCCCTGCCCCAGGGAGGCTACCACCTGCCTCACCTGGCTTCTGGACTCTGACTGGCCCTGGCTCAGTCAAACAGGCTTCAAAGGTATCAGCAGATTAACTGGGTTTTATAGACAGAGAACGGCATGCCTGGAAGCAACAGATCTGGGAGCCTAGCACGCAGGAGGCTGGGGTGGGCAGGGCAAGAATTCCAGACGAGCCTGGGCTGCAGAGCTGGACAGACCGCTCATTAGTTAGAGCGCTGGCTGCTCCTGTCCCCTTTCACAGGAGAGGACTCAGGTCTGATTCACACGTGGCGCTCAGAACCACTGTGACTTAGGTTCAAGGGGATCAGATACCGTCTTCTGGCCAGCCTCCGAGGCAACCTTCCACCCTATAGAAATAAATCTCAAAAGAGTGAGTGGAGGCATAAGACTCAGAGCTTCAAGGCCATCCATCCTCTGCTACTTAGGGATGTGAGGCCAGCCTGGGCTACGTGAAACCATCATCCTGCCTGCACTTCCCCAGTGGCAGACATATATCACATGCTTTTGCTCTATGGAAGCCCATGATAGTCTAGCACTCCTACCAAGTAAGTCCTAGGCTAGCCCTATCTTTCTTTCTTTCTCTTTTTGTTTAGTTTTTCTTCTTCTTTTGTTTTCTTATTCTTCTGTGATTTTTTTTTTTTTTTTGAGACAGGGACTCTGAATCCCTGGGTGTCCTGTAACTCATCTATGTAGACCAGGCCAGCCTAATTCACAGAAATCCTCCTGCCTCTGCCTCCCCAGTGCTGGGACTAAAGGTGTGTACCACCACACCCCATTCTTTTTCATCTTTGAAATGAAGTCTCCCTCCAGCCCAGGATAATTCTTGCTTATCCTGTTCTCCCACCTTCAGAGGGAGGGGATTAGAAGTGTGAGTCACCAAGTATGGCTCACTTCACCCTCTGTGACATCTGTCACATCTGAGCTCTTCCCTCTGGCCCTTCACAAACACTCACAAACAGTCCCCAACACCCAGGTTGTGTGTGCAAGCTAACCGTGGGTGTCACGGAAAGTTGTTTCAATTTTCTTGTTTTTGTTTGTTTGTTCCAAGACAGGGTTTCTCTGTGTAGCCCTGGCTGTCCTGGAACTCACTCTGTAGCCCAGGCTGGCCTCTGCCTCCATCGTGCTGGGATTAAAGGCCTATGCCATCAGATCCAGCTGGGTTTTTTTTTGAGACAGGGTCTCTTACTGGGACCTGGAACTCTGAATTAGCTAGCCTGGCTGTCCAGCAATTTCTATTCCCCACCCCCACAGTCCCCACCCCAGTACTGGTTTTACAAATCCTTGACACCACTCCAGGCTTTCTCTGTAGAACTGAGCTCAGATCCTTATGTCTGTTGCACAAACACTTTATTCCTTGAGGCTGAGCCAGGAGGTGGTAGCACACTTCCTTAATCCTCCAATCGGGAGGTGGAGGCAGGCAGAAGTCTTGAGTTCGAGGACAGCCTGGTCTATTGAGCAAGTTTCAGGACGGGCAGGGCTACACAGAGAAACCCAATCTGGAAAAAAAAAAAAGAAAAAAGAAAACAAATTAATAAATAAATAGTCGATGCTTATCTGTAAATCCTCAAACACTCATCCATGGCCCCTTCTCCACTTAGACAGAGGTGTGGTGGCCTGAGTGTTTTTCTAGCAAGGTCAGTAAAGCCTAATGTACAGAAGGAAGTGGCCAGTTGGGCCTCAGCCACCAGCCTGAACACTCACAGCCACCAGCCGGCTGGACTTCCTTGCAGCTCTCAGGCCCCCACCAGGGTTCTGGGGCGGCTCCAGCTGGACCCAGATCAGAGGTGCCAGGCCTGTGAGGCAGGCAAGTTGTTTTACTGCTGCTGTCCAAGCCTCCTCAGCTGTTGCTTCCGTCTAAAAGCAGTCCCACCCATCCGATGAGGAGCAGCAGTTCAAAGGCCGACCAAAGACAGGAGCCATACGGGACCTACCTTAGCAGATAAGCAGTAATATGGAGCCCGGAGTTCCTGCCCCACGCCCCACCTGGCAATGCAGAGCACATGAGGTTTTTCTCTTCTCTCTCTCTCTCTCTCTCTGCTTAGTCTGAGCTCACAGTGGCAGCCATTCCCCTGCTTCAGCTTCCCAAGTGTCAGGATGACAGACATGCACCAGCACACCTGGTTTCTCGCCAGGACAGCACCAGTTAGCCCCTCAGCTTCTGATCCCTAGATACCACAGGCTGAGGGCCTGAGGAGGCTGGGGCCAGGGCCTGGGAGGTAGGGGGGCTCAAGAAACATCTCACTGGGAAGAGCCAAATGGAAGAGCACCACGGGACAGCTAGTGGTGTCCTCGCCATAGCAGTGAACATGGCAGAACACAGGTGGCTCCTCAGGGTTCAGCGCACATAAGCAGTTGGCATGGTGTGCAGGCGGGCCATGTTGGCTACTTTTCTGTTGCTGCGATAAAACACCAAGACCAAGACAACTTACAGGAGAGACCGTTTGTTTGGGCTTACAGTTTCCGAGGGTTAGAGTCCACCATGGTGGGTCACCCCGACAATAGGGGCCAAGCATGGCCAGTAGGTACAGGAGCTGAGACAGTGAATGGAATCCCCACACCCACCCATGGTGACATAACCTCCACCAGTACAGTCGCACCTCCTAACCTCCCAAACCATGCCCACCAACCAAGGACCAAGTGCTCAGCTGCAGGAGACTATCAGACAGCTCATTCAAACCACAGCATGCTCGCCCTGCATCTGAGAGGCCGAGATGGGAGGAATCTGAGTTTAGGCCAGCATGAAGACAGAAAGAAACCCTGAGCCAAAGGAAAAGAAAAGAAGAGAAAAGACAAGAGGGGCTGGAGAGGGGGCTCAGTGTAAGGAAGGGCACTTGTTGCTCTCACACAGGAACAGAGTTCCATTCCCAGCACAAGGTGCCTCATCACTCTCTGTAACTCCAGTTCCAGGGGATCCAGCGCTCTCTTCTGGCCTCCCTGGGAACCACTGACAGGGTGCACACATATGTATGTAGGCAAACACACGTACATGTAAGATAAAATTAATAAAATTTGTCTATACATGGATATACACACTAATATAAATAATTTTTTAAATTTAAAATAATTTTTTTCAAAGATTTATTTATTTATTATATATAAGTACACTGTAACTGTCTTCAGACATACCAGAAGAGGGCGTCAGATCTCATTACAGATGGTTGTGGCTATGTGGTTGCTGGAATTTGAACTCAAGACCTCTGGAAGAGCAGTCAGTGCTTTTTTTTTTTTTTTTTTTTTTTTTTTTAAGATTTATTTATGGGCTGGCGAGATGGCTCAGCAGGTAAGAGCACCCGACTGCTCTTCCAAAGGTGCAGAGTTCAAGTCCCAGCAACCACATGGTGGCTCATAACCATCCGTAACAAGATCTGACGCCCTCTTCTGGAGTGTCTGAAGACAGCTACAGTGTACTTACATATAATAAATAAATAAATCTTTAAAAAAAAAAAAAAGATTCAGAATCAGATCTTGTTAAGGATGGTTGTGAGCCACCATGTGGTTGCTCTTCGGAAGAGCAGTAGGGTGCTCTTACCCACTGAGCCATCTCACCAGCCCCAGTCGGTGCTTTTACTCACTGAGCCATCTCTCAAGCCCCAAATTTATGGATCGCTGAGTTCAAGGCCAGCCTGGTCTACAGAGTAAGCCAGGGTGACACAAAGAACCTAGCTTTGCAAAATAAATAAATAATAATAATGATGAAAATAAATTAAAAGCAGCCCAAACAACACGTATATTTTGCAGCTATATCTCAGTAGAGCAAGGGAAGGTTGGTCCTGGGAGAGCCAGAGAACTGCCACCCCAGCACATGCAGGTGGAAAGCCTCCCTGTGGGCTGGGCTGCCCTGGCGCCTGGCGTTTCTTCTGTAGGACCCTTCCCTTCCGCTCCTCAGAAGAGCCCTCACCAGGTGGCAAGTCAAATGTCCACACAAAACTTCAGACAAAAAGTGCTGGCTGTGCTCTCATCTGCCGCCAAGGTTCCAGACCCCGAGCTGTGCAGGTGGAGCCGGGCAGGGCTCACCCTTCCTCTCCCAGAGTCAGGGATTCTGGCTCTGCAGGGCCTGAGGCCTGGCCACTCCAGCCTCTTCTTTACTTGGATTCTTCCCGGTCTCTTTGTCACTTGCCGAGAACTAAGGAGTGGCTGGGGTGGGGGCGGGGTGAGGGTAGAGTGCCTTAGAATTCCACGGGGGAAGGGTCCAGCACTTGGGAGGCAGAGGCAGGCAGAGTTCAAGACCAGCCTGGTCTACAGTGTGAGTTCCAGGACAGCCAGGGCTACACAGAGAGACCTTATCTTGAAAAAACAAACAAACAAACAAACAAAACAAAAAAATCAAAAACAAAGCAACAACCACAAACGATCCTGAATTTCAATACACAACAGATGGTTCTCAATATACCTATGTTGCAAACACTGGGTGGAAAAGCCCTAAACAATGAATCTAAATCTTAAAATTATGACACTCAAATTTATGGGTTGATTTGTGTTTAGTTATCTTTCCTTTTTTTCTTCTTTGATTTCTTTCTTTTTGTTCTTGTTATTGTTTTTGTTGGTTTTTGTTTGATTTGCTTTTTTTTTTTTTTTTTTTTGACACAGGGTTTCTCTGTGTAGCTCTGGCTATCCAGGAACTCACTCTGTAACAGGCTGGCCTTGAACTCACAGAGCTCCGCCTGCCTCTGCCTCCCCAGCGCTGGGATTAAATGTGTGCACTGCCCCCGGTTATTTTCTTTTTAAATTTAATTTCATTTTATATGTGGTGGGTTTCAGACCCGGGACAAGGGGCTGGGTGCATATTTAACATACTTCCAGGTTCTCACAGCATCCCGCAGCAGTTCCTACCTAGTACAGGGCATGGTTACCATATACTGCCCTCTGCCCTGAATTCTCCAGCCCAGCCGGGCTGCCCCTCCCCCGGCAGCTCTTTCCCAGATAAGCCGGGCATTTTGCTCTCTCCCTCTCTCTCCCTCTCTGCACCTTGCACACGTGATTTTTCTCTCTGCCTCCGTCCTTCAGGACCAGTGAACCCATCGGAGAGAGGCTTCCCAGTAAACCTAACCTGCCTTTATATACTCTAATTTGGCTCGAATTGGTTCATGTTGTGGGTGGAGAATAATGCACGGTCCTGTACGGATGTTTTGCCTGTATGCACGTTGGTGCACCGCTTTCTTGCCATGCCTGGTGTTCTCTGAGGAGACCAGAAGCAGGCGTCAGATTCCCCTGGAGCTGCCCTGTGGGTGCTGGAGATAAACCCTGCTGTCCTGGAAGAGCAGTACTCTTAAACAGCTGAGCCTTTCTCCTTTCTTCAGTGTGTGTTTTTGCTTTTGTTTGGTTTTGACAGGGTCTCCTGTAACCCAGGGTGGCCTCAAACTGACTTTTTGCCAAAGGACGCTGAACTCCTGGCTTCCAGCTGCCAAGTTCTGGAATGACTGGGATGCACCACCATTCCAGGCTTTCCACATCTTTATCTGCTAGTCCGGCTGGTCATGGGAGATCAGATGGCTGAGACGGAGTAAGGCAAAGGGTCTTCAGAAGGCTGCGGGCCATGTTGGGTCAGGGAAGACTCTAGAAAGCCAGGCCTGGGAGGAGGTGAGGTTTCACTGTGTAAACACAGGGCAGAGCTTCCTGGCCAACCTGAAATTTCCCAGAGGCCCAAACATGAGGAGTTAGGCATTCCACTCAGTCCAGTCCTGTTTGTTTTGACCCTAAGAGCCTTTGATGCCAGCTGGCAGCTCTCCTGCCCTAACCCTCACTCTGCACGTAGCTTGGAAAGGCCTCTCCGTGGAGGCTTTAGGATTCTGGGTAGTTAGTTCTGAGGTCCTGAGGCCTCTGAGAGGCAGCTGCCGCTCTGTGTAAGTGGGTCACCAGGGTCATAGTGACTTCCTACTGGGTTCTGCTCCTGGACTTGCCTCTCACCCCTGCCCATGGCTCTGGCCTTCCTGGACATTCCCAAAGCCCCTGGCATAGTGTGTACCCCCCTCAAAGGAGCTGCTGACCCCTGAAGCTGCTGCCAAAGCCCTGCTTGCTCCCACCTCCCATTTAAAAAAAAAAATTTATTTTATGTATATGAGTACAGTGTAGTTGTGAGCCTTCATGTGGTTGTTTGGAATTGGATCTCTCTCAAAGGGAGTAAAGAATGTTCTGGAAGAAGGCTGTAGAGATAGCTACCCCCCACCTTGAGACAGGCTGTCTCACGGGCGGCCTGGGTTGACTTTGGAATGGAGGAAGCCCTACCTCAGCCTCCCAAAGGCAGAGCTCACAGGATGGGCTGAGAGCCATGTTTTCCAGGCACGCTTGGCACTAACTTCTCTAATAGACTTGTGATGGTTTCTTTCCTGCCAATGCATTTTCTGTTGAGTTAATCTAGAGCCCAAGGAAACCGGGTAGAGGAGGGAGGGTCTTACACCCACCACCATAGAAAGGGATTTTGAGGACATCAAGCTCAATGTAGACCTTGACACAAAGGCCACGCAGTGTAAGCGAACACAGCGGACCAGGGCGGGGATGGGCTTCGTTTGAGGTGGAAGCACAGTGATGGAATGTTCTGGAACTGATGCTAGGCTTGCTTCGGTCTCGGCCTCGCTCCCTCAGGCCCAAAGATTTATTATAAATAAGTACACTGTTGCTCTCTTCAGACACACCAAAAGAGGGCATCAGATCCCATTACAGATAGCTGTGAGCCATCATGTGGTTGCTGGGACCTGAACTCAGGACCTCTAGAAGAGCAGTCAGTGCTCTTAGTCACTGAGCCATCTCTCCAGCACCCAAATAAATACTTTTTTGAAACAGGGCATTACAACTTAGTTCAGGCTAGCCTAGAACTGGCTATGTAGCCCAAGCTGGCCTAAAAACTCAGATGCCTGCCTCTGTCTCCTGCTGTTGGGGTTAGA
>NC_034598.1:44237203-44240548 GCF_900095145.1 Mus pahari
AATGACTATAATTGGCTTAGGTTTGGGGGAGTTAGGGAAGGTGTGGGACGAGGTGACCCTGATGCTGGAAGACAGTAAGGCTCTGGGGCAACTTAGTTCAGGCTAGCCTAGAACTGGCTATGTAGCCCAAGCTGGCCTAAAAACTCAGATGCCTGCCTCTGTCTCCTGCTGTTGGGGTTAGAGGCCTGCGCCAGTGGGGGAGTGGGGGGCATCCGTAGCCGTAGAGCTATCCCGACCATCTTGGTGTCTCCACCTGGGTACCAGGGCTGGGACGGAACCCTAGTAATTGACCTCCTCCTTGTATTGGGGCCTGGGAGCGTAAAGATAAAAGAAGATGAGGGTTCCACACCTGAGAGACAGGGCTGGAAAGTAATCATGGGCCAGAGGGAACTACAGGACATCTGAGAGAGGTTTGTGGGACCTGGGGTGAGGGACAGCAGTGTTGTAGGTGGCTTCCTCCAGGATTGGAGAGATCTGGGGAATGAGGAAGCTGCCACTTTGGGGAAATCCCAAATTTGGAAGACCTGGGAGTCGAAGGAACTGCAATCTTGGTGTCTCCACTCGGGGAACAGAGTGAGAGTCACAGTCCCTAATTTAGGAGGGCATAGAGTTAGAGAAGCCTGTCACTTTAGTGTTACCATCTGGGCAAGGGGAGGATGTGAAACAGACTTTCCTACAAGGGCTGCCTCCAAGGTTCGGGGGGACTAGGGGACTAGAGTAGGAGGAGCTACCGGGTCAGGGTGTCCATACTTGGGGGGCCAGGCAGGGGGATGATTCAGAAGGTTTACAGAAGTGCCTGGGGAAGGTCCACAAGTTTGGGCATGTGGGTGGAAGTGAGGTGACTAGGAATTTGGGGGAGGTCCTTGACATTCAGTGGTGTGAGGGGGATGGAGAAAGGATTGGGAGGTCTCGGTGGAGAAAGCTGCTGCATTGCTGTTTCTACTTAGTGAATGAGCACAGCACTGCTTGGGGAATGTGAAAGAAGATGCGGGGGGGGGGGAGAAGAAGATGAAGTTGGTGGGGAATAGCATTGCCTGTTAGTAATGTCCTCAGGTCTCAGAGGATGTGGATTGGAAAGGGGGTGAGAGGTGACCCTGTGGGTTCTTCGGGTACAGAGGTGCCTGGGGGTGGGTAGGCTTGGTGGGCTGGGGGTGAGTGGACTTGCCCTCACGTGTGGGGGTTGGATGAGGAGTTCCTTAGTGTCAGTTCCTGCCCCTAGGTTTGGAGGAGTCCCAATCAGATGTCCCCAGCTGTCCCTGTCCTCCTTCGGGTGAGCTTTCAGGTTCTCATAGTCCACAGGTGCTGTATCCCTGTAATGGCCACCTGTCCCTGCCCCTCTTGGCTGAGCCAGAGTTTCAGGCTGGTCCTGGGAGTGAGTGCCTGGGAATGGCCCTGGACCCCAGGCTCAGGCACTTGTCGGATTATCATTCTTGATGGGATTTCTGGTGGCCCGGGCTCTGCACACTCAGCTTGCTCCCACCCTGGAGTCTGGCCCATTCTGGCCTTAGGTCCTTGCCTGATGGAGGCTCAAAGGGGCAGCTGAGGCCCAGGTAGGGGAGGCTGGTATTCAGGGTCATGGCAAGGTTGAACATGGAAAGGCAGTGTGGTAGGCCTCGAACCCATGGACTGCTCTCCTGCCCTCTCCAGACAGCAGGCAAAGGACAGAACTAGAGCTCCACTGGAGAAGTGGGCCATGTGACTGCTGCCCCCATCAGCAGTAGGTACAGGAGGGGCTGTCCCTGGCCGCAGTGCCTGGTGTTAGTCCTGACCCACTTTTTCCAGGCCCTCTTCCTCACCATCGAAACATCTTGAGGTGCTTCCATGAGGCTGGCTCTTGGTGCAGATAGCTGTCCCCTGACGAGATGGCTGCAGTTGATTTATTCTGTCCTGGGTAGGAAGCTTGGCTGGGCACAGGCCCAGAGGCTTTCTGCCTGGGGTTAAGCAGACCTTTGCAATGCCCGAGAGCCAAGCACAGAGTGTAGCTTACGGGCAGGTCCTAACCTTTCCTGGGAACAGACCCACAGCCTACGGCCTGGGCAGGGCCCAGGTCAACCAGTGGTGTGCAGTGAGGGAAGGGGGCTCTGCTCAGAAGGCTACCCTGTGGCATGAACACTTAAGGTTTCCTGGTTACATGAGGCTGAATTTGTTACTAGGGTCTCCTGAGGCTGCTCCAAGCACTTCCCACCCTGATTTCACATGCTTGCTCTGAGTGAGTGACTCGGTTGGCCTCCCAGGCTAGGCCAACTCAGACACTCGCTGCAGGGTGTTGCCCCAGCGGTTACCCAGATCTGATTTAACACTAATAATTCCTCAGGCTTCTGGATGACATGGCGAGAGAGGTGACAAGCCAACAGCCTGGGTCAGCACTGGATAGCAGGAGACTACTGCCTGTGGGCTGTCCTCTAGAACAGCAGGGGGGGGGGGGCTCCCTGCACCCTGTAGCGCTGGCTTATTTCCCACTGCCTCAGGCTGGCCCTGCTCTCACCTGCCTGCCAGTTGGCAGGAAGGAGGGACAAGCTGCAAGCTGTGGGCTACAAGTCACATGGCCAGACCCTGTGGGGGCTCCTGAGGGTGGGGTCATAGTGATTACCCCTAAGCGGTGCTAGCTAGGCTCTATGTGGGAAGCTTGGACAGATGTCAAGGGAGTACCACAGGGCACCCTGCATTCCTGAGACTAGATGGTGGGTCATTTAGTTGGTCCTAAAGGCTGAAATGTGGCCATTAGGCTCCTGGTCCTTGAGAACATGGTAGCCATGTCCCAGACGAATGACACTCACAGTATAGTGTCTCTTCAGAAACCTAGCTGGGGCTGGGGTCTTCAGGGCACCTGTCTTTCCTGACAGCCCTAGATGGAGTGGAGTTGATACAGACATCCTGGAGCGGTAAACAGGGAAGGGGACTAAGGGAAAGTGTGCTACTGTGGCCTCCTCCTGACTCAGCCTACCTACATGCCTGGAACTGCAGGTTGGGGAGTCTGGCAGATCTCAGCTCTGGAATGTAGGTTACCAGGAAACCATCCTCTACCAAAGCAGCTGTGTTGTTCATACCCCAGGGGGCTTGAGGCCTCCTCTGCTCTAGGTGTCACTCTTGGTCCTGGAGCTTATCCTGTCACTGTCCCACCCCCACCCCCACCCCCACTACAGGGCCTAAAGCCTAAGCCTAAACCCATATACTTGTACCTTCAGACAACAACCACACCTGTGTAGGCATGCAAAGACCTGCCTTTCCACGGGACATATGTTTGAGGTAGGCATACAGGCCTGAGTGTCCCAGGTCCCTATGTAATACTGAGAGGCCCTGTCTTGAAGGGTTTTTGTTGTTGTTGTTGTTGTTGTTTGGTTGGTT
>NC_034598.1:44240994-44259899 GCF_900095145.1 Mus pahari
CTGTATAGCCCTGGCTGTCCTGGAACTCACTTTGTAGACCAGGATGGCCTCGAACTCAGAAATCCGAGTGCCGGGTTTAAAGGCGTGCGCCACCACGCCTGGCCGCCCTTTGTGTTTTGTTGTCTACCTAACTTCATACTTCTCCCTGCAAGCAGAAAAGAAATGGAGTTTGTTGTGTTGTGTGGGCCCCCGTGGCAGGCCCTGGCAGCTGTCCTTGCTTGTAGTAATGGGTGCTAACCCTTTCCCATAGCTGGCTTCCTCAAAGCGCCACTGTCACAGGAGCGGTGGGCGGGGGGCAGCGTGGTCCTGCACTGTGAGGCTGTGGGCAGCCCCATCCCCGAGATCCAGTGGTGGTTTGAAGGGAATGATCCAAACGACAGCTGCTCCCAGCTCTGGGATGGTGCCCGGCTGGACCGTGTTCACATCCATGCCACCTACCGTCAGCATGCAGCCAGCTCGCTCTCTGTTGATGGGCTCACCGCAGAGGACACAGGCACTTACGAGTGCCGGGCCAGCAGTGACCCGGACCGCAACCACCTTACTCGGCCACCCAGGGTCAAGTGGGTCCGTGCCCAGGCGAGCGTGGTGGTCCTTGAACGTGAGTGGCCAGGGCACCTGTTTCTGTTTACCTCTCGTGCCACCCAACCCTGGCTCCCACTTTGTAGAACCAGATACTGCTCTGCCCTACCACTCATTGAGACTCACCTGGGTACCTGGGTGAGCTGGACACTCATCAGGGTCCTTGCTGGGTGCCAGTTGGCTCTGCCCCCTTCCAGGTGGGTCCTCGGCTCGCACCCCAGGACTGTGGTCTGCTGTGCACCGCCCTGACCTCCTGTCCTGCTCTGCTCCGTGCACCTGCTCCTGCCTCCCCTGCTTCCCCTGTCTCCCCTGTGATTGTCTGGCAGGAGTGGGGTCTGCTGCCCAAGTGTTCGCTCTGACTGTCTACTGCAAACCTGAAAATTCCAGCCAGACTTTGCAGAGCCTTCTGGGGGTTTAGTGTCCAATTCTGAGTGATGGTCAGATAACCGTGAGGGGACCACATGGCTGTGGGAGCAGCAGGCGGGGCTTGGGCAGCTGCATCTCTTACCTTGAAGTGGACTTGTACTGCGACATCAGCTTGCCTTAGACGTCTGGGGCTGTAGACTCCAGCCCCTGTGATTGCTAAAGCAGACCTCATCGGGTGGGCTGGCGATGATGCTGAGCGTAGACTCTTTCTCCCTGTGGCTTTAGCGGGCACCGTCCAAACCTCTATCCAGGAAGTCGACTCCAAGACCCAGCTTACCTGCTCTTTGAACAGCAGTGGCGTTGACATCCTTGGCCACCGCTGGATGAGAGGTGGCAAGGTACTGCAGGAAGACACTCTGCCCGACCTGCATATGCAGTACAAGTGAGTCCACAGTGCTTAGAGGACCTTGTCATGATGCTGTCCATGGGGAACTGCTTCCATCCTGATGTGTAGCAGTGCCAGGCTCCACACAGCTCTGGAGTGGCTGGATGGCCACCTGTGCAGCATGAGAGAGCCCAAGGCCCTGTGGTGTGCACAGAGAACCCTGGTGGGGAGGTGGCCACCGTGCCTTGGGAGTCCCTTACTTCACCGAGGCTCTGTCCCCTGCAGGGTGGACGCAGATGACCGCTCTGGGGTATATTCCTGCATCTTCCTTCCTGAGCCTGTGGGCAGAGGCGAGATCAATGTGGAGGGTAATCTGTGGGAGTGGTGGGGGAGGGCCAGGAGGTAGCTGGCGTGAAGGCCAGGGACTGGTGCTGGGGCTGAGAGCGGTCTACAATGTGCTTGGGCATCAGGGTTCTTGTCCTCACAGGGCCACCCAGGATCAAGGTCGGAAAGAAGTCAGAGCATTCCAGTGAGGGAGAGCTTGCAAAACTGGTCTGCAAGTCTGATGCGTCTCACCCTCCTATTACGGATTGGTTCTGGTTTAAGGCCTCTGACACTGGGGAAGAAGAGGTGAGGGCTGTGGGGCTAAGGACATGGAGCTTGAGTGGTGCCAAGGGCCAGGCTGCAGTGGGAGCATGGGGTTCTGAACATGGAGGTTGGGGGGCAGGGGCGGCAGAAGGGGCACCGGGTTCTAGGAATGGGAGTGGGAATAAGAGCATCAGAGGGGACACAGGAGGGGGCGCTTTGGTGTGGGGATCAAGGACAGTGAAGGACAGGCTCAGGCATGACGTGACAAGCCCCTCTCCCTAGTCCATCACCAATAGCACTGAAGCCAATGGCAAGTACCTGGTGGTGTCCACGCCGGAGAAGTCACAGCTGACCATCAGCAATCTCGACATAAATGTTGACCCTGGCACCTATGTGTGTAATGCCACCAACGCCAAGGGCAGTACTCGGGAAACCATCTCACTGCGTGTACGGAGCCGCATGGCAGCCCTCTGGCCCTTCCTAGGCATCGTGGCTGAGGTCCTGGTATTGGTTACTATCATCTTTATCTATGAGAAGAGGCGGAAGCCAGACCAGACCCTGGACGGTGAGCAGCCCTGGGTCTGGGTGACTGGGTGGGACGCCCTCAGTGTATCCACCTGGAGGAGAGTGGGGTCTGCTCGTAGCTCACCCTCCTCCTTCCTCCATCACTTGGCCACAAGCTGCTGTCCTCTGGGGAGCTCGCTCCCCTTGTAGCCCAGGCAGCCACTGTGAGGACTTAGGGCTGTGGGTGCCTCCAGCTGGACACCGCATGGCGAGCTGGGGTGGGATGTGTTGGCCTCACCATGTGTTGATCACCTGATGTACGATGACACTTATGCAGCATCATAAGGGTGGCAGTATGGGGCCAGGTTCACATAAGTGCTGACCCATATCTTTCTCTTTCATGTGGCTGCTCCTGATTGCAGAGGATGACCCTGGCGCCGCCCCACTGTAAGTCCAGCCACTGTGGGTTCTGGGGAACTGACTGTGTGTCCCATAGAAATGGGGGGAAGGCTCTGGGACTCAGTGTGTGTGTCCATCTTTCATGGGCCTCAGTGAGTTCAGGGAAGGTGGCTGGCTGGCTGCTGTTGAAATAATGGCCAGATCTCAGTGGGGTTGAGGCCAGCCCCGTGCCTGTCACGAGTGATGATCCCTTTTTTGTATCCTCAGGAAGGGCAGTGGAACTCACATGAACGACAAGGACAAGAATGTACGCCAGAGGAACGCCTCCTGAGTGGTGGGGCAGGTGGGGGAGGGGAGGTGCCGGGGCGCCTGACCCCAGGCCAGCATCTGCCTCCACTCCCGTGTCCCATCCTGTCCCGTCCTGAACCTACCCAACCCAACCTACCCAACCCAAGTGAAGACAGAGCCTCACCTTACAGAAGCCCGCCTGGGAGAAGCCAGCCACTTGTAGCCCCTGATTCTAATTTAATCTAAATGAGGTTTCTCTGCAGACAATCCATTCCTTAGGGGTTTATGTTTTTATTTTTCCTTCCCTTCTGAAGTATTGTCACTACAGCCCTGTGGAGTTGGGGAATGGGGCCTTGTCCTTGGTCAGGAGGGAAGGCTAGGGCATGCTCTGACTTACTGTTGGAGGGGGCTGGGCCTGCTGGAAACCCCCAAATAAAGACCTACCCCACCATGTGTGTGTCACTACTTGAAACTTCAGGACCCCATCTTAAAGGGAGAATGAGTGTTGAGGTCACATACAGAAGGGGTTGTTGATCAGCAGGGCCTAGGGCACGGGTAAGTGCGTGGTCCCTAGACCGGTGGATGTCAACCTTCCTAATGCTGTGGTCCTTTAATAGAGGATATCTGATGTGACCCCTTTGAAAAGCTTCTTCCACAGCACCCCCCCCCCAGGGGTCCTTAGAAGATGAACCTGCAGGTACAGCCTCAGTCCTCATGGGTGTCCAAGAAAGGCTGTCTCTGTAAAAAACACTGCTGACCATCACTGAGGTCCTGTACAGGCCTAGTACTGATCCAGCTGGTGGGCAACGACCCTCCAGGAGATGTGCTTGATGGTGGGAAGTGGACAGTTGGGGGACTTGCTGGTTTTAACTCTAAGTTTTGGGCAGGGGCCAGGAGGGGTGTGTGTAGTAGGTGGTGGTATAGTCTGGCTCCAGAGAGATGGGACCCAGAAGCCAGCTTTGATCCCAGCAGAGTACATCCCAGAGTGGTGGTAGTTAGGGGAGGGGAGTCTCTGGGGGATTGGCAGGCCTTTCTGAAGACCACTGAGGTAAAACAGTCCAGAGCAGGCCCTCTGCTCCAAGCCAAGGTAGTTCCTCGGACACCTCCCTGGCCTTCCAGCCACTAGAGGGTGCTGCACTTTAATCCACTGAGGAAACCGTGCCCTGGACCCAGCCAAATGGCTGGCTTATCTTTAGTACACACATGCAGCTGCATATATCTGGCACCTCACTGTCTTGTGGAGCTCTTAGGAGAACAGGAGGACCTAGATAAGGCTCAGAGTCAGCCCTGACTACACAAATGTCCGCATGGGCCTGTGTACAGAGAAGCCCAGGGCGACTACTCCCAGTAGTGGCTACCTCTGGTGTGTTTGGGGATCTGTCCAAATAAGGACACCCCCACCTCCGCAACTGCAGGTGCAGCCCCAGTCCTCATTGGCTCCCTTGGGGTCTCGAGGCAGGCACTGTGGCTGTAAGCCTGTGGGCCTTAACACCTGGAAGATGGCACAGGAAGTCACAGGAGTTTAGGAAGTAGTTCTATGTAGGGCTCACCTCCAGAGCAGTAATTCCCCCTTGAGAAGCAACGGGGCATATCCACATCTTTCAGGCCGCCCAGACAACCCAACCAAAGCAGATGGTCAAACGTGGCCATAGAGGCTTCTCAGTTCCTGAGATGAGATGGGTACAGGATCAACTTTGTACAAGGACAACAGGACAGCCTGGAAACCACAGGGACCTGAGATCCAGCCCCCAGCTGACAGGCAGAGACAAAGCCCAGGGCCTTTGTAAAACAAAGACTCATTGATGGGGCAGGATCCCACATGGACTCAGCAACTCTCTGATCACTTGTGCTCCAAGCAGACGTCTGTCAAACCCTCTCCAGCCCTTGATCCACCTACTCAGTGCTATCCTAGTCCATAAGGCAGTGTGCAAGTGAGCAGGAGGGCCAGACAGATTACATAGCAGCACTGAGGTTTGTAGAGGCCATCACTGTGAAGTCTCATAGATGGGGGCTCACCGTGAGCCAGCTTCTCCACACCCCAACTGGGGCCTGGGGGAGAAGCACCCAGGCAAACCTTAAGTGAGTAACGACAGGCCGGTGAAGTGACACACACCTATCAGGACTCTGCAAAGTGGGGTCAGAAGGATCAGTTCAAGGTCACCCTCAGCACATACTGACTTCTACAGCCTATGTCACATGAGCCCTTGTCTCCAAAAGACAAAATTAAAATACAGCCATCCTCCCTGGATGTGCATACGCCAGAGAAATTGAGACCCCAGGAAGATGTGTTTCCCCAACTAGTCTATCCCTTCCCTGGCCTGGTCTGGTTCTGACTCCATTCAAAATACCCCAGAATTGTGAATAGGAAATGACTGGTTAGTGTCAGGAGGGCAGGGAAGAGTCTAAAGGAGACCCTTGAAGCTAATGATTTGATCCCTAGGGTTATTGGGTTGCTGGTTTATTGGCTTGTTTTTCCAAAGGTCATGATGTGTATCTGTGTGTGGTGTGAGGAGCTATGGGGCTGAACTGAAGTTACAGGTGTGTATGACCATGCTCAGCCATCGATTACCTGATGGGCAGGGTCCCATCAAGCAGCACTAGTTAGTCTGCAGTTCACTATGAAGATCAGGCTGGCTCGGACTTAGAGATCTACCTGTCTCTAGCACTAGTTAGTCTGCAGTTCACTATGAAGATCAGGCTGGCTCGGACTTAGAGATCTACCCGTCTCTGCCTCCCAAAGGCTGGGTTGAAACTAGAAAGTAGAGAGGGCCCAGCAGTTTAAGAGCATTTATGGCTCTTGCAGGGGACCTAGGTTGGTTCCCAGAATCATTCACAGCTCTAAATTGCCCCAGCTCCAGGAGAATCCAACACCCTCTTCTGGCTTCGTTAAGGACCATGCTTGCATGTGGTGTACATACATACATACGAATAGAATGAGACAAATACATCTAAAAGACAAAAAAAAGTAGCTAAATAGGTAAATAAAGACAGCTCCTGAGGAATAACACCCAAGTGACCTCTGGCTTATGCACACGCACACACACACACACACACACACACACACACACACACACACAATCAGCCCTGAGCCAGTCACTTACTGAATATCAGGAAAAAAAGCTGATAATGAGATCTGACCAATAATGAGATCTGACGTCCCCTTCTGGTGCATCTGAAGCTATAGTGTACTTAAATTTAATAATAAATAAATCTTGAGAGGTAGAGGCTAGCAGGTTTCTGAGTTCGAGGCCAGCCTGGTGTACAGAGTGAGTTCCAGGACAGCCAGAGCTACACAGAGGAACCCTGTCTCTAAATAAATAAATAAATAAATAAATTCTTCTTGAAAGAAAAAAGAAAAAGAAAACACCTGGCTCATGGTAGCAAATCAACAAGATCCCCAAGTGCAGACACAGGCCAAGATCTCTGAGTCCTAGAATCCTTTGTGACCTCTGGGCTGGCTGGCAGAGCAGTCTCCTGGTATGGCAGATCCTCTGACAGCCAGTAGCCATGCTGCCTCCTCCCCTGCACTTAACCACAAGTCCTGGAGCTCTGACAACCTGCCCAGCTGACATCTTCCCAGGGTGAACATAAAAGATCCCCCTTCATCTGGAACAGGCATGTGCCCTGGGGCGGAGCAGTCTGGCACTGTCAACTGTGATGTTCAAAAGTGGAGGCCAGAGGGGTGCCAGGGGCAGCTCCAGAGTCCCCGGCGTCAGGGCAGCCCATCTGTGTCAGATGAAGACATGCAGCTGGCATGGCATATCCAACACCACGGGACACCTACCGTGAGCAGGCAGAAGTCATAGATAGCCCCATTCTTGAGACACTCAACCAATTTGGTATAGCTAATTCAGTATAAGGTCAGGTCAGAAACAGTGAAGGCTGTAGGGACCTTGATGACCCATAAAGGGCTGGAAGGGTCCAAAAGAAGCTAAGAGGGTCCCGGAAGATCTAAATGGGTCTAGAAGGGGTCCAGAAGCATTCAGGGGAGTTTGTAAAAGGTCAGAAGGATTTAAGTGAACTTAGGTTGGTCCAGGGAAATAAAGCAGAATCTAAGGATGCCCAGAGGGGATATAAGAAGGTCCCAAGAGTCCCCTGCATGAGAATTGTCTTCCCACCAGTTCACAGCTATCCTTCCCCTGTATTTCCTCCCTTCTCCCCAACCTCCTGTCATAAAATCCTCTCCACTCTTTGGTGAAGAAGGGTGGGAATCTAGAATCAGATCTAGTGTCACCTGGCTCCAGCCTCATCACATAGCCTCAGGCCACAGCCTTAGGACCCCCAGGAGCCAATGTCTCCCAGACCTGGGGTAAAGTGTAGAATGTAACTGATGCCTGAGTCATGGTGGCAGAGAGAGTAGGGGGCGGGTATATGTACAGAGGCAGAAGTTGAGCCAGGATCCCCTGGAGACCTCTAAGGACTAACTCACCTGGGATCCTCACTTTTTAAGGGAGAAGTCGCCAGAAGCCACAGGAGGTTCTAGCTACTGTTTTTGTTGCCTGACCGTGCCTCAGTTTCCCCACAAGTGGGGCTTGGAGATGGGCTGAGCTTAGAACCTAGAATGATCTCAGTCCTTCCCACAAATATTCGTAGGTTTCTGCCTTGAAGGCAGTGAAAGCGACAGAGCCAGGGATATGGTAGCCTCTGGAAACACACTTTTATTATGGAATCTGCCACCTTGAACCGAGAAAGGGGTTGGCACCCGCGGGGTGAGCGTCAGCGGTTGCCCCGCCCGTGGAGTCCTCGAGACCGCGGAGGAACCCCAGAGCGGACCAGGGCCTGGTCTGCATTGTGCGCCAAGGCAGGGGCCCGCCGGCTGGGTTCTGTGACCTTGGGTTCGTCCTTGGCCTCAGTTTCCCCTGGGGAACCGAGCCTGAGCGCATCTCCAAGGTCTCAAGGGGCTGACTGACCTTGGCCTGCCTGCTGGCCACAGCCTCAGTTTCCCCATCTATCCCTGTGTGGGGTGAGGGTGGCTCAGGTGGAGGCGGGGCTCCCGCCCCCGCCCCTCCCCCGCGAGCAAAGACTCCACCCCCGGCTCCGCCCTCCCTCGGGCTCGGCCGGCGGCGGCGGCGGCCGCTCCGCTCCGCACTGCCCGGCGCCGCCTCGCCATGGATGCGCGCGGGGGCGGCGGGCGGCCGGGCGATAGTCCGGGCACGACCCCTGCGCCGGGGCCGCCGCCACCGCCGCCGCCGCCCGCGCCCCCTCAGCCTCAGCCACCACCCGCGCCACCCCCGAACCCTACGACCCCCTCGCACCCGGAGTCGGCGGACGAGCCCGGCCCGCGCGCCCGGCTCTGCAGCCGCGACAGCTCCTGCACCCCTGGCGCGGCCAAGGGCGGCGCGAATGGCGAGTGCGGGCGCGGGGAGCCGCAGTGCAGCCCCGAGGGCCCCGCGCGCGGCCCCAAGGTTTCGTTCTCATGCCGCGGGGCGGCCTCGGGGCCCGCGGCGGCCGAGGAGGCGGGCAGCGAGGAGGCGGGCCCGGCGGGTGAGCCGCGCGGCAGCCAGGCTAGCTTCCTGCAGCGCCAATTCGGGGCGCTTCTGCAGCCCGGCGTCAACAAGTTCTCCCTGCGGATGTTCGGCAGCCAGAAGGCCGTGGAACGCGAGCAGGAACGCGTGAAGTCGGCGGGGGCCTGGATCATCCACCCCTACAGCGACTTCAGGTGCCGCCTCCGGGAGGGGCCCGTCCTTGGCGCGCCCGGGAGAGGGCGGGGCGCCACGTCCCGGATGGTGACCTCGGGGTGGTAGCATTTCAAGCCACCGGGCCAAGGATGGGAGGTAGTCCCCTCGCGGTGACCTCGGGCGCGACCCGGACCCGCCCCCGAGGGACCCTGGTGTGCAGAGGGTCCGCCCTTTTGGAGGCCTGGAGTGAGGGGGTCCTCGGCGCTCCCCCTCCCGCGCGCCCTAGTTGCAGTGGGCGAGAACCGCGGCCTCAGGGCCAGGGTCTGAGCGCACAGGGGTGGAGAGGACGAATAGAGGGGAACGTGGGTGCCCGTAGGCCGCGGAGCAGAAATGAGGGTGGAAGGATGGGTAGAAAGGAGAAAGGAAGAAAAAGGAAGAGGAAGAAAAAGAAGGGAAGGAAGGAAGGAAGAAATAAGGAAGGACGCACGGGAAAGGACGCGCTCGGGAGGCCTCGGGGAAGGGGTTATTAAGCGGGCGCCGCGCGTTCCCACGGTCTCCACTTGCGCCCGGGGCGGGCGCGTTCCGAGTACCCACACATCCCGGGTGTGTGGCTACGGACGTGGCCTGAGTTGGCTGCTGCGTGCAGCCAAAGGAGCTGGCGCAGGGCCATGACCCGAGTGTTTGCGTCTGTCTCTCCTTTCCGGGCGAGCTTGTGATGTGATGCCAGAGAGGGTCCTGGGGAGGCGTGTGTCGGCGGATCAAGGGGAGGCGTGTCCCTAGGGGTGTGGCTGGTGGGTCTCTAGAAGTACCTGTTGGGATGCTGGCTGTGCGCGCGCGTGTGTCCCGGGTGGGTGTACACCCGAGGGCCATAGGGAGAGCTGCGTGCAAGGGATGCAGGCTAATGCCCCTATCTGCGGTGACAATTAGGGTGCAGATTTGAAGACAGGATGCTTCCCTATCCCGAAAAACTGTAGCTTGAAGTTTCAGTACCACGGACAGCTCCGGGACCTGTGGCGGCTCCTACTTGTCCCTTCTCCAGTGCTTGATAATTGAGCAAATAGAGGCCCACGAACAACCTCCCTGAGATCAGAATGCCACCTTTACCAGGATCCTAGGTGTGGGGAAGATGCCCAGGGGTTAGGGCCAACAGGAATTGTTTTCAAATACCCTAGCCTGAGTGCCTTTATGCCCAGGTTACAGGTGGGGGCATAAGGCCACCCTTAGGCTTGGCTTCTTGTCTGCAGTCCTGATGTGTGGCTGGTTTGAAGGTGTGTGGGAATGGGAGGCTTTGAGAATAAACTGAGCTCCTACATTGGGGCCTTGTGGGTGCAAGTGCCTGCGGGGCCCTGTGCTGTGGCTGTGCTGTGGCTGCCATAGCCCTCAACTATGGAGAGATTCACAGGCCTGGAGAACCAGAGAAAACAGAAGTGGGAGCAAGGGTGCACCTGGGGTTAGAGGAGTCAGTGTGGCCATCAAATTTCAAAGCTGGCACCTGGGGCCACCCACCTTTCATGTCTGGGGACTTGTGGTCCTTCCAGAACTTTCTGATTAAATGTTGACCAAGATGGTCTCCAGAGCCTCTAGGGGCTGTTGGAAACACCAAGCGTGTTGTTGCCTGAAACATTGATTGATTGGTTTTGGCTATCCTGGGATGAAGCCCAAGTTATCCCTCTACTGATGAACCCTGCACACCCTCAGCCCACTTTCTACTTTTTGTTCTGAGACAGGATTTCACTGAGTTGCTCAGTGGCCTTGAATTGAGCATCCTCCTGCCTCAGTTTCCTGAGTAACTGGGATAACAGGTGTGTACCACTAAGCCCAACAGTATTAATTGAACATAAAGAAAAGAAGACAGCCGGGCTGTGGTGGCACACGCCTTTAATCCCAGCACTTGGGAGGCAGAGGCAGGTGGATTTCTAAGTTCGAGGCCAGCCTGGTATACAGAGTGAGTTCCAGGATAGCCAGGGCTACACAGAGAAACCCTGTCTCAAAAAACCAAAAGAGAAAAAAGAAAAAGAAAAAAGAAGATTCACCCCGAGGGTAGGAAAGTCATTCAGACATTATTATGCCCCAGGTGGGCAATATATATGCATATAATATGTGTATTTTTTAATTCCTTATGCAGAGCAGTGGGCAGGGACCTTCCATCCCTATCCAGAGGCTGGGCAGCTCCCCATGTTGGCTCAGTCCTGTGACTTGCCTGGCATCCGGATGGGACTTTGCTGGTCAGTGACTAGGTACTGGGCCTCCCTGCCCAGGCAGGAGGGAGAGGGGGAGCCATTGCAGGCACCAAGGGAGGCAGGGCTGTGGGATGTCAGGGCCCTTGGGTATCCGTTGCCTGTGACATGCAGTCCACAGGGACCCAGAGGAGCCAGGTTCTTGGCAGAATTCCGTTCTAGAGTCCCCTAGGACTCAGGGTGCCTGGAGATCACTTTAGGCCTTTCTGCCTCAACTTCTCAGGATCCCAGGAGGTTGTGGTGTGGGGGACGGGGACAAGTGTCTGATGTGTCTGTTCCAACAGTGCTCAGACAGCTAAAAGTGATTAGTATTTCAATCTTTATTCCATTTACATATTGTGTTTGGGGACAGACACCACGGTACCTATGTGTTGTTAGTCAGAAGGCAGGATGCAGAGCCAGCTCCCAGCCTACCTCGTGGGTCCTAGGAGCCAATCAGTTCATCGGGTTTGGTGTTAGGCGTTTTTATTCAATGAGCTATCTCATTGCTCCCAGGTTTTTTCCTTTAAAAAAAAAATAGGGGTGGTCCTGGGTCTCCTGATGCTCAGGCTTGTCTTAAGCTTACTCTAATGGAGGATGACCTTGAACTCCTGACCCTCCTGAGTGCTAGGGAGGAGGTAGGAATGTTCCACCATGCTCAGTTTCTGTGTTGTTGGAATTGTGACCCTGGCTTTGTGCATGTTAGGAGAGTGTGCTACCCACCAACATCCCAATTTGAGATCTCATTCTGTAGCCCAGGCTGACCTCCCACTTACAGCAATCCTCCTGCCTCATCCTCCCACGTGCTAGGATCACAGATGGTCACCACCTCACCCAGTTTTACCTGCTGCTTCTGAGCATCAGGCCCTGGCCCTGAGAAGGTTCATGGAGAAGCAAGTTTGAGGGTTCTTATGAGGAAGTGTTCCAGGCCTGAATGTCTGTGCTCAAGCTGGGAATCAGAGCAGCAGATACCCGGGGAAGGGAGAGGGGAGAGCCAGGCAGCCTCAGAAGCCCACAGACCCCGCCCAGATCTGTGGATGCTGGTTCTGAGCCTGCCACATCCTCCTCCACCCCCCACTTGATGGCCAGGGGTCAGTGTGAGGTCAGGATATTGGGTCCTGCATGTAAATCCCTGGAAATGTGCCCATTATCAAGGCTCTAGAATAAATCGCATTATCAGGGAGGATATGGGGTTTGGGCATGCACCTGCCTCCCAGATGGGAGTGTTGGGACCTGAAGCTCTCCATGCTATGAAAGAAGTCTCTGGAGAGGGCAAGGCCCTCTCTTCCTAGGACCTGCACTCCAAGGCTGTCACTTCAGGGTTTCCGGTGGAACCCTTCTCCTTGCCCTGGCCTAGTCTGCTTCCAATGTACACTCAAGTACAGTATCAGATCCCCACCCCCACTCAGCACCCTGGCATCATTCCTGAGTGTCACAGATTGTACTCTACCCGATCAGGCTGATATCTTCCACCCCTCCACCTCCACCTGGGAAGCCACACCCACACCCATGGTGAGTGGCCTCAGGGCCTTTTTACCAGCTGTTGTGACTGTCCGGGCACCACCTCTGCCTGAGACCATCAGCTCTCGAATGCCTGCCACCTTCAAGCAGCGTTCCCGAACACTGTACCCAAGCCCATCTCCCACACCCTGGCATCCAGCACAAATCCCACTTGATGGACATTCTCTCCTCAACCAACTCCCATAGGAGCGGGGTGTTGGGGAGCAGGTATGTATGTATGTGGCCATCTACATTTCCTGGTCACTTCATGTCCCTGGTGCTTGGTGTGTGGTGAACCTTTACACATGTGCGCACCTGGGACCTCAGCTGTCTTTGCACCAGGGTTTCCAACTCTAACCCTGACTCCTGCTCCGAGGACTCCAGTGGGCTCAGGCCCTGATCCTCTGTCAGAGCCTGGCATGGAATCCCTGACCTCTGGCCTCTAACCCATCCGGCTTGGCTTGGATCTGTGATCCCAGAGGGCTTTTGGCCACATCTCAGAACCGTCTGGAAGACGTGGCTGTCATTGTTGGTCTGTCCAGGCCTGACCATGGCTTTGAGGGCTCAGCTGTCGGCTCCTAGGATCCCAGCTGCTCTAAGTGGGGGGCGTGACCCATCCCAGAAGAGTCTAGCTAAGCGTGGTGGGTCTTTTCCGTGTTACCCATGGGCCTCAGAGCTCAGAACGGCTGCACAGCTGAGCAGGAACAAGGTTCATTTGGTGAGAGCTATCCAGACCTCACCTATGGGTGGGTGGGAGCTTAAACTGAGACTCAGCAAGGGAGACCTCTCTTGTCTCCCAATGAATCTTCCCTCTGACCCCTGAACTGGGTCCACCGCATGATACTGAGAGTCCTCGCAGAATTAGGCAGTCTTCAGGACTCACTGTTGTTATTGGGGGATTTATTTGTTTCGTTTGAGACAGAGTCTCATGTAGCCTATGCTGGCCTCCAACTCACTATGTAGCTAAGGATGTCTTCCAATTCTCTTACATCAACTTTTAGAGGGTTGGGAGGACAGGCATACAACTTTCAGAGGACTGACCTGTGCACAGATGTCCCTGAGGTCCCTGCTTGAGGCAGATAAGGCCTGGAGCCTCAGAGAAGGTGGGATGCACAGCCTGGGAGAAGAAATCAGAACTATGTCTGGTCCACCCACCATCCCAGGTCCTGTCTCCTCAAGCTTGGTGTCTGTCTCAGGGGCTTGGGGCTGGTGAGGTGGGGGGGGGGGAGGACCTCTGCATAGACCTAGGGATCTAGATGTGCCCGGCTTGTTTTCCCTTGGTGTGGGACTTCTGATCTTTTCCTTTCCTCTCCTGACTGTATCTGTGGGGACCAGGTTGACTGGTGAGGATGAGGGCCAGAGCCACGTGTGTTAGGGCAGGCAGGCCCCACCCTACCAGGGCAGCAAGGACAGCAACCACCTGTTCCCTCTCCTCAGGCCCTTGGGGGGAAAGCAGGCCATACCATGTGACCTGGAGATGCAGCCGCTGAGAGAGGTTCCTAGACAGGATGGCTGCGGGTAGAGAACAGGCCAGTCTGAGTCCTGGGCCCCACTTCCCTGTGAGCAAGCCTCAGTGGGAAGTTTGCCTGGTCCTGACCACCCCAGGAAGGGAAAAGAAGCTTGGGAGTGGCTTCAGCCTAGAAAGAGATGCCTGCTGTAGGTCTTCAGTTGATTCTAGGTCTCTCTGATGGGTTTGTTTGTTTGTTTGTTTGTTTGTTTTTTCGAGACAGGGTTTCTCTGTGTAGCTCTGGCTGTCCTGGAACTCACTTTGTAGACCAGGCTGGCCTCGAACTCAGAAATCCACCTGCCTCTGCCTCCAGAGTGCTGGGATTAAAGGCGTGCGCCACCACTGTCCGGCTTCTCTGATCATTTCTAAGCCTCCTCCCCCATCACCATTGACAGCCCCCATCCCCGGTGGTTTCTAGGTTCCCTTGGCAGTTTCTAGGCCCACCCTGAGTCGTTTTCAGCTTTCCACCGCCATAGGTGGCTGCTGTGTCCACCAATGGCGGTTTCTAGTCTCTGTTGACCTTTGTTTGGTTGCTCTTTCTTGGTTGTTTTACTCAATGGCTCTCTCTCCAAAGAGAAGGCAGACATCCTCAGCCCAGAGAGGAAGAGGTTGGCCCAGACTACACGGCAGATTCTGGAGACGGCAGTTCAGAGTGCCTATTGACGAACAGGATCTCTCGTCATGGTCTGAGCCACCGATGCTGCCTAGATCCATGCCCAGATTGAAAGTGGTTATTTATGGCTGAAAGAGGCCCTGCAGTGCTCTTGAAGAGAAGTGGGGGTTGCTTCCTCCTTGTCAGGCTCCTGGGGAGTCGGACCCCTCCCTCTGGTTCCTCGCACATGCACAGCCACCTCCCAGACAGAGCACACACACACACACACACACACACACACACACACACACGCACACACACGATTTACAGAGAAAAACCAACTTTAAATCTGTTATTTGATCTTGCTCCCAAGGTTAGATGATGTTATCCTGAGCTCTGGGCATCTTATCCCTACCAGGAGTGGTTGTGAGGGACATTACACACGGATAGAATGCCAGAGTCTACCCACTAAAGGGCTTCATCCCGTACCGGCTGAAGACAGAAGAACTTGTCCAAGGTCACTCGTGCATGGCAGGTGCCAGCACGGAGCTGAGCTGAGAGACACTGGGTGTTGCCAGCTGTTGGCTCACAGTCTGAGCTGCTGTAAATGCCCCAGTACAAATCACTTTTTAATTTTTTTTCTCTCTTCTTTGGACTGTTTCCTTGAGCTCGGTTCTCTGAAGTGCTGGTCGCCTGCTGGGCATGGTGTTTATAACTGTGCCCATGAAGTACAGGCCGGCAGAAGGAGCCAGCTCACAGGCCAGCTCTGAGACATCGGCTCCAGACACTGCACCCCTGACACGTCACTCCTTTGAGCTGATTCCGGCCAATACCCCAGGTTTCCTGATCTAAAAACAGTGGGCTCTGTGCCTGTGGGAAGCCCCAAATTCCAAGGGGTGGTGGCAGATCTCAAGGGGTATAAGGGGCTGATACTGTGTGCAGGGACACCCCTCCATTTTTGTTTGTTTGTTTGTTTGATTTAAGACAGGGGTCTCACTATGTATCCCTGGCTGTCCCAGAACTTGCTCTGTAGACCATGTTGGCCTTGAACTCACAGAGAGCCATCTGCCTCCTCCTCTCAAGTGCTGGGATGACATCTGTCTCCACCATACCTAGTTCTCCAAAGTGTTTCTTGAGGTGACCAGCTGTGCCCTATGAGAGCTGCGGCCTCACCATGGTGTGAACCGGCGGTAGCCCGACCCTGTGCCCGCCTGGCTCTCAGCCTCCCAGCCACACCCAGCAGCGTGCCCTCTCCCGGTCCCAGGCACTTCCATCCTTTCTGAAAGCCAGACTTGTGCCAGGCACATTGTCCCTCTTTGGTCATGTGAAGTGTTTGGTCTATTTTGAGCCTTCTCTGCGGTCTGGAGGTACCTTCAAGGCAAGGTCGGAGTGGGTCAGAGAGAGCGACCCTGGCTGCCTGGGGTCAGGAGGCTTCTCTGAGGAAGTCCTGTCCTTGTCATGCAGTAAGATCTGGAGTCCCAGAGGCTATGTTATGATCTGGGATCCCAGGAAAAGACCCCTGAGGGTTGGGGCTCCAGAAAGAGATCCCCTTAGGGCTGGGGTCCCAGACAGAGACCACCTTGGGTTAGGGGGTCCCAGAGGGAGACCACCCTGGGTTGAGGAAGAGGGCCCCACTGACACCAAGGCCAAGAGCTATGAGCATCCTGCCTCTCTCCAGGTTCTACTGGGACTTCACCATGCTGTTGTTCATGGTGGGAAATCTCATCATCATCCCTGTGGGCATCACTTTCTTCAAGGACGAGACTACCGCGCCCTGGATTGTCTTCAACGTGGTCTCGGACACTTTCTTCCTCATGGACTTGGTGCTGAACTTCCGCACCGGCATTGTTATTGAGGACAACACAGAGATCATCCTGGACCCCGAGAAGATAAAGAAAAAGTACCTGCGTACGTGGTTCGTGGTGGACTTCGTGTCATCCATCCCGGTGGACTACATCTTCCTCATCGTGGAGAAGGGAATCGACTCCGAGGTCTACAAGACGGCGCGTGCGCTGCGCATCGTGCGCTTTACCAAGATCCTCAGTCTGCTGCGGCTGCTGCGGCTATCACGGCTCATCCGATATATCCACCAGTGGGAAGAGGTGAGGGGCGGGGAGAGGACCAAGCGTGGGCAGAACCCCAGCAACGTGGTCATGAGTACCTTGCATCTGGGCAGGGTCAAGGCTACAATTGAAGCTAGGGCCACCAGAGGTGTGGAGTCTGAGGATGCTGGGCTTGGGGTGTTGGCGGGGCCTGACTCGACAGGGCAGGAGCATGGTCACGGGATGTTGGAGACTAAGACTAGGGACTGAAGATGAGGCCTTGGGTGTGGGAGCGAAACCTCAAGCTTGGGTGGGACTAAAGTCTATTCTGTGGGAGGAGCCAATGATCTGAGGGTGGGACTTTGGGGAGGGTGGGGCCATGGTGTTAGGACCAGAGCTTTGACTTGGAGTGCAGTTGGGAGACATTTACACCACTGCTCTGGGCGTGGGGTCTTGCCACAAGAAACAGATGGGATCTATAGGTCTAGGGCTTTGGGGTGTAGCTGGGTCAAAACTACAGGGAGAGAACCTCACTCTGGGGCAGGGCCCACATGGCTGCGGATTCCGCCAAGGCGGGGCTTTGGGTTGTGGGTGTGGCCAAGGCTGAGGCCCTCTATCAGGAACTAAGATAGGTTTCAGAGTCAAAGCTGTAGAGTGGGACCTTGAGTGCCACCAGTGGGGGAGCAAGACTTTAAGGAGGAACTGGCCGGGGCATTGGGCAGGACCCTTACAATTAGAGCCTTAAGGGAAGTGGGGGAGGGGGCGCCAGGTATGTCTGGGATAGAGGCCCAGGGTGGGATCCCAGGGAAGTGTGCCAGGTCTGTAACGGGGTCGGGGGTAGGTGGGAGGGTGCTTGTTATTAGATGGGAGATGAGGGACAGGGTGGGGGACAGCTCACACGTGGTTATAGGTTCAGAAGCTCGGCTGTTGGACAGAGAGTCTTGGGGGCCCATGGAACCCCTACCCTATGGAGTCATAGAGCTAGGACCTTCAGGATACTCGGATTTGGGGAGAACTTTAGACAGTCTCACCAAGTGTTGCCGTGCTTCCTCCTATGCCCTGGAAGATGTGGGACAGAGGACTAAGATTTCTCCGGTTACCTACTCCCGAATTCAAGATCTCAGCCCTGAATCTGACCCGTTCCTGATTCTGCGACCATTAGGAGGAACTTAGAGGGGCTGGCATGTGGGGACAGGCCTTGGGCAGGATGGGGAAGGTTATCCGGACAGGTCATGGGTGAGACAGAAGTAGCTGGGAAAGGGTAGAGAGACTTCACTGACCTTGGACGGAGGGGCACAGGATTCAGTAGGCAGCAGTTGGGATTCTGGGATAGATGTTGGGAGGGCCTGGGACTCTCATGGTCACACGCCCTCTCAGATTTTCCACATGACCTACGACCTGGCAAGTGCAGTGATGCGCATCTGTAACCTGATCAGCATGATGCTCCTGCTCTGCCACTGGGACGGCTGCCTGCAGTTCCTGGTGCCCATGCTGCAAGACTTCCCCAGTGACTGCTGGGTGTCCATCAACAACATGGTGGTAAGTGCTCCCTGGCAGAGTCCATGCGC
This sequence comes from Mus pahari, assembly GCF_900095145.1. NCBI lineage: Eukaryota > Metazoa > Chordata > Mammalia > Rodentia > Muridae > Mus > Mus pahari. The sequence continues at coordinate 44,259,147 of NC_034598.1, forward strand.
ACAAGCGCCCCCCCCCCCCGGGGACAGTGCAGCTCCCAGTTGCCCTTGTGCCCTGCAACTGCTAGGACTGCCCAAGGTGCTCTACAGGCAGCAAAGCACCCACCTGCTATGATAGCTCATGGGATTCCGCCAAGGTGGGGCTTTGGGTTGTGGGTGTGGCCAAGGCCGAGGACCTCTATCAGGAACTAAGATGGGTTTCTTAGGGTAGAGTCAAAGCTATAGAGTGGGGCCTTGAGTGCCACCAGTGGGGGAGCAAGGCTGTGAGGAGGAACTAGCCGGGGCATTGGGCAGGATCCTTATGATTAGAGCCTTAAGGGAAGTGGGAGAGCGCCCCACTAGTCACCCCCAGAGACAGTGGCCCTTGTGAGCACTTGCCCCTGTACCCAATATTTGCCCATGCCCCTTGGGATCCTTCAGCCCACATGTCTTAGTATCTGACTCCTGCCAGCATACCTGGGGCCTCCTGAGACAGCTCAGCAGCTATTTTTCCATGTCACACAGATATACTGCTTGGCATCTTCTTACTATAAAAATGTTTTACTTTAAATTTTTTTTTTTATTATTTTAAAGCTAGGCATGGTAGCATATGCCTTTAATCTCAGCCCTCAGGAGACAGAGGTAGGCAGATCTCTGTGCATTTTAGGCCAGCCTGGACTACAGAGCTAGTTCCAGGGCAGCCAGGGCTACACAAGGAAATCCTGTCTTGAAAAACCAAACCAGGGCTGGTGAGATGGCTCAGTGGGTAAGAGCACC
>NC_034598.1:44260608-44278573 GCF_900095145.1 Mus pahari
TGTGTGTGTGTTGTTTAAAAGGTTTCATATTAGGTTTATTTATTGTCATTTTTAAATTACGTGTGTGTGTGTGTGTGTGTGTGTGTGTGTGTGCGCGCGCGCGCGTGCACATGAGTGCAGTGCCCTCAGAGGCCAGAAGGGGGCATCAGATCCCCTGAAGCTGGAGTTCCAGGTGGTTGTGAACAACCATGTGAGTTCTGGGAACCCGACTCAGGTCCTCTGACAAAACAGCCGGTGTTCCTACCTGCTAAGCCATCTCTCTAGTCACTCTTATGTTTGTAGTCATCCTATGTAGCCCAGGCTGGCCTCAAATTCACTAGGTATCTGAGGATGACCTTGAACTCATGATCATTTTGCCTCCACCTCCCGAGTGCTGGGACAGCAGGTGTGCACCTCCACACCAGCTTCCCTTTTCATCTTTATACAAATGCATTTAAGATAAAACAACCTTCAAATGTTAAAGTTGCTTCCACAAGCCTGAAGAAGTAACAACTTCAAGTGCCCCTTGTCCCCGTGTCTGTGTGACAGACAGTTAAGAACCTGTAGAGCCCAGGTAGGAGCCTCTGCCAGCTTCTAAGGGACGCAGGTGCAGGGATAGCCAGTTCAAGGAGAGCATGGGCCAAGTAGCAATTCCGTCTCAAAACAGAAAGTAAAGAGAGGGCTAAAGGTGGCTCAGCATTACAGCCCTGCCTAGAGTCCCCCAGTGAGGGGCTGGGGCATGGTCAGGGATGGAGCCCCTGCCTAGAGTCCCCCAGTGAGGGGCTGGGGCATGGTCAGGGATGGAGCCCCTGCCTAGAGGCCCCCACTGAGGGGCTGGGGGCGTGGTCAGGGATGGAGCCCCTGCCTAGAATCCCCAGTAAAGAGCGAGGCCAAGACTCAAGTGTAGAGTACCTGACTAGAATCCCCCACTAGGGGTAGAAGACATGGCTCAGGGACAAGTACCTGCTTAGTTAGCATCCCTGAGGTCAGAACTGGGAACGTGTGGGGGCAGTCTTCAGGGAGAATTACAGCCCAGGCCAGGGACAGTCAGGACACAGCAGGCAGGCATCAGTGGAGTGAGAAGTGGGGTAGGGAGGACCCACAAGCACCCTTCCCAGGAGCCTGGCACAGCTGCCTCGGCTGAGGGGCCCCATTGTCCTGCACAAGCGGTTCCACTTCCTGCATGGACCCAGCGCCCCATCCCCCTTCTGACGGGGTCAAGTGAGGACGTCTAGGGATGGGCCTCTCCCCCTCTGCTCTCTGGGTTATTATTCCAGTGTCCCAGGACCCTGGAACAGACACTCCTGGCCTTGAGGCTCCTTTGGCCACAATGCTGCCCCTCTGGGGCTTAGTTTCCCCAAAAGTTAAGTGGGCAGTGGTGTCAGGCTTGTTCCTGATGTTGCCTCACAGAGACGTCTGAATGCCCGCGTCCTCTGCCTGAGACTGCCTTGGGTACTTCTGATTATGGGGAGCTAACACCCCTCAAGTGCTCACAGGAGGGTGGGCAGGAAGGTTCCAGGGACTCCTCCAACTGTCTGTTGAAATTGCAGAACCACTCATGGAGCGAGCTCTACTCGTTCGCGCTCTTCAAGGCCATGAGCCACATGCTGTGCATCGGCTATGGGCGGCAGGCGCCCGAGAGCATGACGGACATCTGGCTGACCATGCTCAGCATGATCGTAGGCGCCACCTGCTATGCCATGTTCATTGGGCACGCCACTGCGCTCATCCAGTCCCTGGATTCGTCACGGCGCCAATACCAGGAGAAGGTCAGAGGAGGGAGACCATGCCTTCGGTCTGAGTGGGAAGGTGGCCCTGAGTCTGGGGCAGGGAAGCAGCCCCTCGTTCTAAGGGCTCCTGTAAGAGCTCAGGACAGAGTCAAAGGGAGGACCCAGGTGGGGGTAGATGAGGGGAGGGGAGAAGCCCATGGGGTTCAAAACCAACAAGACCAGTCCCTGGGGTCCAGTCCCGAGTGTTCTTGGGTAGCAGTGTCATGGGAGGTGGTTGAGAAGCAGAGTGAACCTCTGGAGAGAGCAGAGTTGCCAGCCATTCCCATCCCCAGGACTGGGGACAGAAGCAAATGCTTTGGGCTACATGGTAGCCAAAAGGGCAGGAACCTTGGCTTCAGCCGCCTACACCCTTGCTCTCTGCAGTGGGTCTCAGTTCCCCACCCCCATCAGTGCCAGCCGGGTCAGCCGGGCTCTGTGCCAGGTCCCCGTCCGGAAGCCTCCGTCTCACCCAAACATGAGCTGGTGCTGCCACCCACCCGCCGTCACGGGGTCCGCTGAGATAAGGGCAGCTGTGGCTTGGGCAGAAATGGGGCTGGGGCAGCCCTGGGGTACTGTGCTGGGGACAGCCTGGCACCCACCCCCCCATCTCTGATAGGGAGGGGCTGGCTCCGTGTTGGTCCCCAGGTCCCAGGGACAGGGCTGCGGATGAAAGTCAACATGCACAGTGAGGTTGGCACTATATATGGCCAAGTCTCAGAAATAGGAGCCGGACATCTAAGGTGCTCACAGATACACTTTTTTTTTCTCTCCAAAACAGGGTTTCTCTGTGTAGCCCTGGCTGTCCTGGAATACACTGTAAACCAGGTTGTCTTTGAACTCAGAAAGATCCACCTGCCTCTGCCTCCTGAGTGCTGGGATTAAAGGCGTGTGCCAGCACAGCCTGACTCATAATACACATTTTGATAGACATGGTATCACATAGCCTAGAATGGCCTCAAACTCATTATACAACAGAGGGTGACCTTGCTCCTGACCTTCCACTTAGTGATGGGGTTTAAAGTGTATCACCACTGTACCTAATCTAGACTCAGGATTAATATAATTAACATAAATTAATATTTAACATAAATATATCTGTTAGCTGGGCATGGTGTGTCAGGCTGTCATCCCAGCACTTGGAAAGCTGAGTTCAAATTCCAGGTCAGCCTGGACTACCTAGTGAGACCCTACCACACACAATAAAACAAAACATGAGGGCCTGGGGAGGGGACTGAGTGACTTGCAGTGCTGGGGGTTGAATGACTGCAAGTGCTGGGGACTGAATGACTGCAGTGCTAGGGGTTGAGTGACTGAAGTGCTAGGGACTGAGTGACTGCAGTGCTAGGGACTGAGTGGCTGAGGTGCTGGGGACTGAGTGACTTGCAGTGCTGAGGATTGAGTGACTGCAGTGTGAGGGGTTGAGTGACTGAAGTGCTGAGACTGAGTGACTGCAGTGCTGGAGACTGACTGCAGTACTAGGGGTTGAGTGACTGAAGTGCTAGGGGTTGAGTGACAAGTGCTGGGGACTGAGTGACTGCAAGTGCTGGAGAGTGAGTGACTGCATTGCTGGCTTAGCATCCATGAAGACCTGGGTTTCACTCCAGCATCATTAACCTTTTGTGGTGGCACTCATCTGTTATCCCAGCACCTGAGAGGTAGAGACACAGATCAGAAATGTAAGGTTATCCTTGGCTTCTTTGAAGCCAGCCTGGGCTACATGAAACCCTGTCTCAAAACATCTCATTTGTCTTTGTGTTGCTGGGTTTGGCATCCCCCTGGGCCAGGCTGTGTAAAGTGTGTGTCCCTGGGCTGGGTGGCATTAGGGTGGACCTGTCTCTGGGTTGAACACTGATCCACTTCTTCTCCCTTCAGTACAAGCAAGTAGAGCAATATATGTCCTTCCACAAACTGCCCGCTGACTTCCGCCAGAAGATCCATGATTACTATGAACACCGGTACCAGGGGAAGATGTTTGACGAGGACAGCATCCTTGGGGAACTCAACGGGCCACTGCGTGAGGTGAGAGGCCCACGGATGGCCACAGGACCTGGGGAGTCTCAGCCACACCCAGCGTGCCATACATATAACTGTGCCCAGGGTCCATGGACAAACCGATGGGGCACGTGTGGGACCCCTGGGATCAGGTCTGGCCAGCTGGTATAAACCCAGCAGTAGGCGCTTCTGGGCGTCACCTGCTCCACTGCCAGCTTCAGACACCAAACAGTCTGAAACACACATCTGTGCGGCCATGTTCCCTCAAGACCCTCAGGGACGGTCCTTCCTGCTTCTCCTGCCACCCAGGGCCCTTACCTATTTCATATGTGTGATGCTTGGCTTGCATGTGTGTCTGTGCACCATGTGGTACCTGTACAGGCCAGAAGAGAATTGGACCCCTGAATCTGGAGTTACTGACAGTTGTGAACCCCCATGTGGGTGCTGGGAATCAAACCTAGATCCTCTGGAAAGAGCAGCCAAAGTTCTACTGAACTGTCTCTCCAGCTCCCCCACCTCTTTTTGTTTGTTGTTGTTTTTTTTCGAGACAGGGTTTCTCTGTATTGCCCTGGCTGTCCTGGAACTCACTTTGTGGACCAGGCTGGCCTCGAACTCAGAAATCCGCCTGCCTCTGCCTCCCGAGTGCTGGGATTAAAGGCGCGCGCCACCATGCCCAGCTGCTCCCCCACCTCTTAAGATTTCATTTGACGTCTACAAAGTGAGTTCCAGGACAGCCAGGGCTACACAGAGAAACCCTGTCTCGAAAAACCAAAAAAAAAAAAAGATTTCATTTGACGTGTGTGAGTGTGCGTGTGTGTCCACATGTGTGTGCAGATGTTCACAGAGGCCAGAAGAAGGTGTCTGATCCATTAGAGCTGGATCTATACACTGTGAGCCATCAGACATGGCTGCTGGGCTCCAAACCTTGGTCCTCACGACTGAACGGCAAACACTGTCAATCCAGCTCTGTCTTTAAGTGCACGCAAGCATGTGCCCAGGGGCACATGTGCACGGAGCCAGAAGACATCCTTGAGTTTTGCCTGTGAGAGCACGGTCCACCTTTAAGACAGGGTCTTTCGTTGGCCTGGAGCCCAGCCAGGCAGGCTAGCCATCATACCCCAGAGACCCTGCCTTCCAAGACCTGGGGTGCCAAGCATGCGCTGGCCCCCTCAGCTTTTCCACATGTCTTGAGGATGCTTGCGTGGCTCACAAAGTGCGTTGATCAGTATAACTCTTTATTTCTAGATTCAGTCCCATTCACAGCTTCTGGGGCTCAGGACCTGGGCCCCAGCCTTGCCAAGGAAGTGTGGCCAGTGACTGGAGGAACAGTGGTGTAGTGCTCAGGGCTGAGTGTGGGACGGGTGGGCTGAAGCAAGGGCATGGTGTCTAAGTCCCAGATGGAGGGCAGAGCCAGGACAGAGGCCCCCAGGACTGAATTACAGGAGGAGGTTGCCAGGATCAAGAGGCCAGGCACCTATGCAGAGCCTTGGGGGACTCAGAGCTTGGGGCCCAGGGCTGTACGGGGACATCCCAGTTGGCAGCCTTTGGTTAATGACCTTGGAGATATTCAACAGAATTTGACTGTCCCTTTGTAGAGAACATAGCTCACAGGCCTTAGACGTGTGAAGTGTGTAGGAGAGGCATGCATCTCTACTTCCGTAACCTTATCACCAGCCCAAAGGAAACATTTCTTTTTTAAACATTTTTTTTTTCCATTTTACATATATCCAGTGTTTTGCCTGAATGTTTGTCTGTGCCCCACGTGCATTCAGTGCCAGCAGCAGCCAGAAGAGGGCATCAGATTCCCTGGGATTGGAGTTACAGACTCCAGTTGTAATCAACCATGTGGCTGCTGGGAATTGAAACTAGATCCTCTGGAAGAGGAACTGTCTCTTCAGTCATTCTTTTCCATTTTTGAGACAAGTTTCACTCTACAGCACAGGGTGAACTCAAATTCATGGCAATTCTACTGCCTCAGCCTCCCAGGCCACTTGGCCTGGCTTGGATGATCATTTTCGGTGTGTCCCTCTGACTCCCCTCCCACTTGGGAGGGCCTAAGCTCACTGCCCTGTGACTCAAGGTGGCTGGTCCCATTTGTCAGCTTCTGCATATGCCCTTGGCAGTGACCGTGACTAGATGCAGCTGCTTAGATGACACAAGCATGATGCGTCCTGGCGGGAACGACATTGGATAAATGTAGCAAAGAGAGAAAGGATGCCCTGGCGAAGAGGCCAGGGACACACGTGGAGTGGCCTTCTTTCTCTTTAGAAGTGTTTTGTTATGAGACGGGAGCTCACGTACCTCAGGATGTCCTAGATGTCACTATGTAGGTGGTGGGGGTAACCTTGAACTTCTGATCCCCCTGCCTTCCCCTCCAGCCTGCTGTGATGGATAATAGGCTTGCGTGACCTGGTTTATGCCATGCTGGGGATGGAGCTCAGGGCATGCCAGGGAAGAGCTGAGCTCTGGCTTCTCCTTTAATTCCTTTGGGTATTTTTTTTTCTTTTTTTCTTTTTGTGGTCCTGTCACTTTCTCTTTAGGTATAATGGCTTTCTCCAGCCCAGTGTCACTCATCCTATGATGGCATAGGGACAATGGACTTTCCTGTATACCTTAAGCTCATCTCCTGGTCCTGCCTCCAACGTCTGCCTGGGAAGTTAGATGGGGGCTGAGGCTCCACCAAGTAGCCCAGAGGAAAGTTGGGGGTCTGAGTTACCAAGCCAGTCACTTAGCCACCCTCCCTCCCACCCACAGGAGATTGTGAACTTCAACTGCCGGAAGCTGGTGGCTTCCATGCCGCTGTTTGCCAATGCAGACCCCAACTTTGTCACAGCCATGCTGACAAAGCTCAAATTTGAGGTCTTCCAGCCTGGAGATTACATCATCCGAGAGGGGACCATCGGGAAGAAGATGTACTTCATCCAGCATGGGGTGGTGGGCGTGCTCACCAAGGGCAACAAGGAGATGAAGCTGTCAGATGGCTCCTATTTTGGGGGTGAGCACCCTGTGGCAAGGCTGAGATCTGGATGGGATGGGACCTGGGGAGGTCCCAGGAGGGTTTGACCCAGCAGCAGGCGAGCTCTGAGCTCGCTGGGCAGGCAGTGGCATAGTTTGGCTGCTGAGGCATGGCCCTTGTTTTTACAGAGATCTGCTTGCTCACGAGGGGCCGGCGTACGGCCAGCGTGCGGGCTGACACCTACTGTCGCCTCTACTCACTGAGTGTAGACAATTTCAACGAGGTGCTGGAGGAGTACCCCATGATGCGGCGTGCCTTCGAGACTGTGGCCATTGACCGGCTGGACCGCATAGGTGAGCTGCTGCCATCTGTCCGGGAGGGGTCAGGGAAGTAGAGGTGTGTGCTCAGGAGTGTCCAGAGGCCACGGGGGAAGGCCTCTTCCTGGAGCGAGCATGGCAGGCAAAGCCTGGGGTGAAAGGAAGGTCCGGAGGACAGAGGCCAGAAGGGCCAGAATCACAAGGTCTGGTGAGAGCGGCTCAGGCTCAGTAAGTCAGGCACATGAGGGGTGTGGAATAGTCTAGGTTTGTGGGGCAACATCTGAAAGGAGGCTGGAGGCCTGTGTGAGGCCTGTGGGGCAGGGAGAGGTCCCTTGCTGATGATAGGACATAGATCAGATGTGAAGAGTGTGGCACAAATCCAGAGGGGCAGGATGGGTCGGAGGGCATATGCCTGCACACAACAGGCACTCTTTACAGAATACGGTGGGTATTTATCTGTGCCTGTTGTATACAGCAGGCATTTCAGATGCACTTGCTATAGAACAAGCACTCAGTACTTGGAATTTACAGGTCCCACACAACTTCGCACTTTGGGTGCTGAGAACATGCAGCGTGAGCTGGCTGTACACAGTAGGTGCTGCACTCGTGCTTATTAGGTAGGCAGTTGCTCAAGCTAGCGCTGACGGTCTCCCTAACCCCCTGCCCACAGGCAAGAAGAACTCTATCTTGCTGCACAAGGTTCAGCATGATCTCAGCTCGGGTGTGTTCAACAACCAGGAGAATGCCATCATCCAGGAGATTGTCAAATACGACCGTGAGATGGTGCAGCAGGCAGAGCTTGGCCAGCGTGTGGGGCTCTTCCCACCACCGCCACCACCGCAGGTCACATCGGCCATTGCCACCCTACAGCAGGCTGTGGCCATGAGCTTCTGCCCGCAGGTGGCCCGCCCGCTTGTGGGGCCCCTGGCGCTAGGCTCCCCACGCCTAGTGCGCCGCGCGCCCCCAGGGCCTCTGCCTCCTGCAGCCTCACCAGGGCCACCCGCAGCAAGCCCCCCAGCAGCACCCTCGAGCCCTCGGGCACCGCGGACCTCACCCTACGGTGTGCCTGGCTCTCCGGCAACGCGTGTGGGGCCCGCATTGCCCGCACGTCGCCTGAGCCGCGCCTCGCGCCCACTGTCCGCCTCGCAGCCCTCGCTGCCCCACGGCGTGCCCGCGCCAAGCCCCGCGGCCTCTGCGCGCCCGGCCAGCAGCTCCACGCCGCGCCTGGGACCCGCACCCACCGCCCGGACCGCCGCGCCCAGTCCGGACCGCAGGGACTCAGCCTCGCCGGGCGCTGCCAGTGGCCTCGACCCACTGGACTCTGCGCGCTCGCGCCTCTCTTCCAACTTGTGACCCTTGCGCGCCGCCCCGCGGGCCGGGCGGGGCCGTCATCCACACCAAAGCCATGCCTCGCGCCGCCCGCCCGTGCCCGTGCAGAAGCCATAGAGGGACGTAGGTAGCTTAGGAGGCGGGCGGCCCTGCGCCCGGCTGTCCCCCCATCGCCCTGCGCCCACCCCCATCGCCCCTGCCCCAGCGGCGGCCGCACGGGAGAGGGAGGGGTGCGATCACCTCGGTGCCTCAGCCCCAACCTGGGACAGGGACAGGGCGGCCCTGGCCAAGGACCTGGCTGTGCCCCGCATGTGCGGTGGCCTCCGAGGAAGAATATGGATCAAGTGCAATACTCGGCCCGCCGGCTTCCCGCTGCCCCTGGCAAGCTCACGCAATAACCAGCCCGCCCCTGCCCACGCGTCCGTGGTGACCTCCCTCGGGCACCCAGGGGCGGGCTTCACGGCCAAGCCGGCGTGGGGGTGAGGCTGGGTCCCCGCCGTCGCCATGAATGTACTGACGAGCCGAGGCAGCAGTGGCCCCCACGCCCCATTAACCCACAACCCCATTCCGCGCAATAAACGACAGCATTGGCGCCCAGCGCAGCATCTCATTACTTTGGTGGGTTTGCGTGTCACCAGAAAGTGGCGGCTGGCATAGGTAGACACAGACTTTCATTTATTTACATTATGCACAGGTTTAGGGAAGGCATGGCGTGGGTCAGCTGAAAAAGTAGGTGGATCTTATCACCTGCCCCAGATCGAAGGTACCTGTGAAGCCAAGAGTGCAGAACTAGGCTCGGGCCACCGACTCATCCTCAAGGCTAGCGTGCATGCCCCCTTTAAAACCCTTACCTGTCTCTGGCAAGGACCGTAGTGTCTCCTGCAGCTTGGTGACCAGGGCGAGCTCCGAGGGCTTTAGGGACCTGGTGCTGCAAACAGGTTAGGGTAGACATCAGTGAGGCGGCAGGTGGCAGGCAGGGCACCAGGCCACAAGAGGGCTAGCTCACCTGGAGACGGAGCAGAACCGCTTCTTCAGGAACTTAGCCAGGTCTTCCAGGATGGGCTGGCTGTGCAGGCGCACGAACTGTTCACGGCATACCTGAGGGGTTACAGGCTCGGAGTCAGCCATGACATAAATTCCCGGGATCAAGGCCCCATCTTCTACTTGTGGGGCCACAGGGAGTGGGGACCAGACACACCTCGTTCATCACGGGGATGTCAGCGGCATGCGTCCAGAAGCAGTCGTGCACGGAGACGAAAGTCAGGCCCTTCCTGAGCAGGGAGATCCTGAGTGAGGTAGCTGGCTGCTTGGCCAGCTACTGCCTGAACCTCGTTCTGACAGATGCCCTGTCGTCTGCCCCAGCACTGGGCACTCTGCCAGGGTTCCTGATACCTTTGGTTCCCCAGTGCTCCAGGCAGTAGATGCTCAAGTGGATGTCTTGCATTCCCTCAAACAGCTGTGGGGGCTTGGAGGAGTAAAGGGAAGGCCCTGTCTGTGCCAAGGACTCCCGCCACTTCCCAGCAGTGCCTCCGTCCTGTCCTGCCCCTCGTCATGGAGGCACCTACCATGTCCATGTCCCCAGAAAGCAAAACAAGGCTGGCATGCCCAGGCAGCTAAATATCACAGACTGAAGCCTAGACCCTTCATGTATCCCACCCAGCGTTCACCTGAAGCAAGTGCCTGCCTGCCTGCCTGCCCCTCTGGGCCCACACTGCATCCTGGGACCCACCTGTAGCAGTGCAGGGCAGTCAGCATCATGTGGGAGGAGTCCAGGGAGTGGATGAAGTTGGGCGGGAAGCCATTTTTCTGCTTCAGAGTGTTGGGCTTCCTGTAGACCCAGAAATTCTAGGCTGGTACCGTCTGAGCCCAGAGCCCTTCCTGTCCACCCCTCCATCCCCTCCCCTCCCGCAGCACAGGACTCACTGGTTTTCGTCCACCGAGCAGGTGAGGGTGATACTCTGGATGCCGCCTTTTACCTGCAGGCCGGGGTTGGGGGAGGGTGAGTCCAGCCCTTGGCAGGGGGGAGGGGAGTTGAGGGAAGAGGAGAAGGGCATTTCCCAAGTACCTGGACCTTGGATTCGCGGTGATAGGGCTGTATGATGGGGATGCCCAGAGGCGTGACCCACTCCACAGGCCAGCCGGCGTGAGAGATGAGGTTGGCACTCTCAGTCAGCCAGTGCTGTGGGTATGACAGTACACCAGGTTGGGTGGATGAACCGTGGGGTGGACGAACCCCCAGATGGGAGAGGGCTGGCAGGGACATACCTGAATGGCCCGCGTGCTGGTGAACATCTCCTGTAGACTTTTGAAGACCTGGCGCACAAGGTAGTGTGAGGCTTCCCAGACAAACTCCTGTGGGGACATAGCGGTATGAACGGCAGGTGGGCAGGGCCAGAACCCCGGCTTTATAGGACTAGAACTGTTCAGAAGAACCCAGCTCAGGGTCCCTGTGCTGAAGGGAGTCACACTCGGGTGAGGACCGGGCAGGCTGCACACCTGAGGGAAGTCGCTGAGTTCTTGCAGGCGTTTCTCTATCTGCAGGCGCCCGCCATAGCGTGTGACCCCATACACCACTGTCATCACCGTCTGCTTTACCACCTTGCGGCTGATGAAGCCCTCCAGCACCTGAGCCACCCGTAGACCCTCCTTGGCATCCTGCTGGCGGAACTCTTCCACCTGGATGGGATTGGTGCAGGGAAGTCATAACGTGACCTCCCCTCCCCACTAGGCACTTGTAGAAAGGCAACCCCGAGTGGGGACAGGAGGGGTTTCCTGGCACCCACCTGTGTTGCCACCTCCCTGTACACATCTTGGGGCAGGTCGGAGGGCATTAGGTTGACTGAGGCGGCACCTACACTGTCTCGGCCCAGGGCGGCGTAATGCTGTAAGCCATTGCAGGAACCATCCTGACCACAAGGGGTGCCCGTGAGCTGAGGCCAAATGACCCAATACCGACACACAAGTCACCCCAGAAACTTTTCCCACCACCTGGTGCAAGGAGACCCGGGACCAGCCTCCCTCACAAAGCAAAGCCGCTGCATCAAGAGACTAGTCCCACAGGGCAATCCCAGTTTAAGATAAGATCGCACTGCAAATGCCAGTTCCTAAGGCACCTCGGGCTCAGCCATGGGCAATCCACTTGCGTGCCCACCTGGTGAACCGGCAGGTGGGAAATGTAGGCAGCGGGGTCTGGGGACCGGACTGCTTGTGCCACCTCCATGCAGCAGGCCAGGGTCTGCCAGGGCTCATCAGCTTCCATCCACCACTTCTGGCCCTTTGGAGGGGAGGATCCATGGGACTTGAGTCAGTACAAGCCAGCCTGGGCAGCTTAGGGGGACATAGGGACATAGGGACACTAGGCAAGCATGTGTGATGTAGGGGGATGAGGAGGGCCGCTCAGGTGACAGCTGGCAGCTGCTGCTAGGCTAGGGAGCCACTAGTGGCACTGAGAGAGGATGCCGTGGAAAAGGGTTGAAAGCATATGAGGGAGGTGGCCCAAGCCTGAGTGGACGACAGGCTGGCAGGGCCAGAGAAAGACAGGCGGCTGAGATCAGGGCTGCCAGCGAGAGGAGCTCATGACCCCGTACCGTCAAGGGGCTGTCTGCAGAGTCCAAGATCTTCTCCATGACCTCGTCCGCGAAGGCTAGGCGCATGCTCAAGGAGTCTCCCTTCTTGAGGCCAGTCAGGTTGATCAAGTGGATCTTAAGCCAGTCCAGGCCGCGTGGCCCCAGTGGCCGGCCCTCAGCAAACTCCAACAGCGCACGCGCTAGGTCACTGCCCAGGTGGTTGAAGTGTGGCGGGCAGGGGTAAGTGCGGCCACGGAAGTCCATGTTGTGCGGCAACCAGAAGACACGGTGGCGCAGGTGCTGTGCCAGCGACAGGCGATACAGGGCCTCGCTGCGCAGACTGTGCATCTCTCGAGCCACCTTGAGGCAACGCGCCAGCTCCTTCCGCAGCTCAGACTTGTGCACTGGTGTGGAGCCGGGTGGCAGCTGATACCGGGACGGCCGCGGTGCTTCCGAGCACGGGGGAGGCACGCCCAAGGGCATACAGCCCTTGTCTCTGAAGATCTGCAGCACCAGGTCCAGCAGGCGCCCGTTTACACGCCAGGCGCAGTTCCCCAGCTGCGTGAGCGCATCCAGGGCGCCGTGCAGCTGGGCAGGAGGGCATTGCTCCAGCAGACGCTGGTGCTGTGTGGTACCCTCTGTGGCACGCATTAATTTGGTGGAGCTCAGCAAGTAGGCGCCAGAATGCAGCGACGTCCAGGGCAATGGTGGGCACAGCATGGGCACTTCCGTGGTCTCGAAGGTCAGTGTGGGCTCAGCTGCCGTCTCTAGCAGGTGCGTGAAGGCAGGGTGAGGCTTGAGGATGCCCACCTGGGAGAGAGAGGACACAAAAGGTATGCGCCAGAGGCCGAGTGCCAGAGCCCCTGTGCGATGGACCACGCAGGCAGGGAGAACAGAAATCTCTGAGCCCTAGACTAATGGAACCCCTCCTGCTCTGTACACATATCCCAACGCAGAGAGGATGGCAGACATCTGCTGCCCTGTGTCCCATCCAGGTGCCAGCCCTGTGAGCCTCACCTGGCGGTAGCTTCGAAAAGAGTACACGTGGTAAAGCACGGGGATGGAGCGCTGAGCACCCTGCCGGGCCGCCAGGCTGCGCGGCATCTGCACTGCCTGCACCAGCAACTCGGCCAATTGCTTGCCCAGCTGTAGCAGCACCGGCACGGCCCAGGGCTGTTGTAGAGGGGTCTCCAGTGGGCCCAGAGATTCCCAGTACTCCCGAGGAAGGCAGGGTGCCACCTGTAAGGACAGCTGGTCAGGAGAGCTGTGGGGCTGCCCACATTTTCCGGAGGAAACTGAGGCTCAGATGGACTGATGCAGTTGGCAAGGGGCACCTGAGGAGTGTGGTGGAGAGGGACGTGGGTGGGACCTGGAGCAAGTGGCATGAAGTGAAGAGGGAGGGGATGTCTCCAAGGGAGCTACCCAGGTCACCAGGAATCAACCACGTTACCTGGGTATCAGATGCCAGCAGCCGGAGGTACTGTGAGTACCACTGCCCCAGCTTCTGCACATGGTTAGTGATCTGCTTCTGCTTCACCAAATACCGATTTAACACCCGAAGGCCCAGGTTATGGGCCAACTGGATAAGCGACTCACCCTGCGCAGGCAGGACCTTCAGAACCTGAGGTGCAAGAGGAGCGCGAGCTGTGACTGCCTGAACACAGCCGTCTGCCCTGTGCCCAGGAGCCTCCGGACCCAGCCCACCTGCATCAGTATGCTCACAAACTCCCCTTCGCTCATCAGGCACAGGAATGGGTAGAGGGTGGGCTGGCCTTCATAGGCCTGGCGGCCCATCATGGCCTTTGTCTCCTGCAGCACACGCAACAGCTCCACTTCCCACTGCTCCCGCAGGGCCTGCAGGGTCTTCCGCTGTGGGAGAGCAGCTGTCACCACGCTGAGCTTAAAGCCCCCTGCCAAGACTTCCCAGGGCCCCAACTGGGGTCATAGCTCCAACCCCTATTGGCCATGATGGGTACAGCCTCAGGATTAGCATCTTACCGCCTCAATGACCTCCTTGGACATTTCTGGGGCCTTCTCTACCGACTGGACACAGACACTGGAGCTCAGCTCCACATGCAGCTGCTGGTGGAAGAGATCCTGCAGGGTGTCCAGGGGCAGGTGCAGCTTTGGGTAGGACACAGGGCCCTCCTGCTAGGCACAGGAGGCAGTGAGGCTGGGCACTAAACCCTGTCAAGAAGCCCCCTGCCAAACGAGTGTCCACTCAAAGCAAAACCCCAGAGAACTAAGAGTTCAGACACCTGGACACAGACACCTGACTGCCAGTACAAACAGCCAATGCCCCTGAACAGATAGTGGGATACACAGGAGGCCCCACCTACATACTAGAATACTACTGGGCCACGAGTAGGAGCTAGCTGCCAACATATACCACAGCGTGAAGGGACCTTGAGGACACTGTAATCGATGAACCAGTTATAAAAGGCCACAGGAACTAGGGCTCTGATAGCAAATACCCAACAGGAGAATCCAGAGGAAGTGGATTTGTGGGTGCTCCTCTATGAGGGTACCAACCTACCCTGCACCTGATGCAAGGAGGGAATGAAATAGGCTGTCATGGCTTCCTGCCTGGGACTCACCTTGCTATAGATGTCCTTGAGCAGTGCGGCTGTGTTGACTGGGTTTGGGGCCTGTGGCGGTGGACAGAAGGCAGGCTCGGCCTTGACCACTGCTCTCAGGAGCGCGGCCCGGTCCTTCTCTTCCAGGACCAGGTCAGTGAAGAGCAGCTGGGGCTGGAAGCCTTCTTCCATCATCTGCTTCAGACACCTGAGGTAATACAGGGGTGAGGGTGGGGGGTGCAAACTCAGCATGGGGACGCGGGGGGGAGGAGTGGGGCCCCAGCATATTCCTGACCCACCTCTGGATGGTGCGAACATCCTGGTCCCTGCGTCCCATGCACTGGAGTGCAGCTGCATAGGAGCACAGGTCTGGGGAGAAGCCAGCATCCTTCAGCATGATGAACACATAGACCAGCTCTCGGAAGGAGCCCTGGGGACAAGGTGGGGTTAAGAACAACACCTGGACCCTGAACAATGTGTTCCCTAAAATCCTCAGTGACTTGGGAGGGGGGATCTGGCAGTGGGTGAGAGACCCAGGGCATCTTTCTGAGGGGCACTGCATCATTGGGGATTGAACTCGGGCCTCTTGCAGGCCAGGCATATGCTCTACCACCAAGCTACAGCTTCAAGACTTATGTTTTATAGCTGGCTTGGTTTTTGTTGTGGTTCTTTGTTTGTTTGTTGAGACAGTGTCTCACTGTGTAGCCCTGGTTGACCTGAAACTCACTAAGTAGGTCAGGCTGGCCTTGAACTCACAGACCTGCCTCTTGTCTGCTGTTCCGTCCTTTCTTGTTTTTATTTTGTTTTTCTGTCTTTGAACTTCTAGACTGACACTCTCCTATGCTTCTAAGATCAAACCGAGGACACACAGCTCTCACAGCACCAAAGGGACACACAGAAAGAGAAGCAAGCACCCCCACCCTGGAGTGTGGAATGTGTCCCACAAGGCTTAGCAGCCACTGGGACAGCAGGGACTCAGGAGACTCAGAAGTCCTGCACAGAACCACACTCAGGCTCTCCCAATCTCTTCCTTCATTTTAGGGGGTAGCAGGGTTTTAATGTGTTGACTAGCCTGGCCTCTAAGTCACAGAGATCCACCTGCCTCTGCCTCCCAAGAGCTGGGATTAAAGGCATACGTCACCACGCCTGGATCTCCTGATTGGGTTTTGTTTTGTTTTCTGTTTGACTGTTTGTTTTTAAGGAAAGAGTGTTTTCTCTCTGAAAAACCTAAAGGAATTTACCCCGTGGGAAGGAAGCAGCCCTTGGGCTGGGTCTCACCTTGCGAGCCCAGCCAAGCATCACGGTGTTGTACATGTGCAGTGTGAGCACTTGCTGCTTGTCTCTGTTGTTATGGTGAGTGACCAGCACGTGGTGAGCGAGGGGCACTTGGTTGGTACAGACGCAGCACTCAAAGAAAGCCAGGAACTTCTGCTGAAGGACCAGGACCTGCGCCTCCACCGCCTTGGCTTTCTTCCTGGCCAGGGCCCCTGCCTCACGGGAGCTGAGCTTCCCCAGGGCTGCCTGAAGGGCCCAGGCCAGCTGCTTTTCCTCTGAGTTCGTGGGTGTTCCCTTCTTGCTCTGCTGCAGGTAGCCAGCCAGCTTCTTGTTCCAGATCTTGGGCTCCCTGTGAAGGGTCCAGGACTCCTGTGTGTAAGCTTTATTCCGCTGGTCAACTTCCTCTTGGTGCTTCTGCTGCTTCACCCTTTTCTCAGTCTCTAGCTTTTGTGCCCAGCGGCTGTTGTGGTCCTGTGGAGGCCGGTCCACCTGAACCTTCTTCACCCTCATCTCAGGCGTGCCCTCTGCCCGGAGCTGCCGCACCCGAGCCTCCAGCACTGCAGAGAGCAGAGAAGAGTATGGACCACTCCTGCAGCTCAGGATGCTCCAAGCCTATCCCAGGGACAGTCTCCTGGCTGTCACCATGCCCTCGGCTCTGCCTGCCAACCCTCCCATCGCCTCCTGCTGGCTGTTGTCTGCTTCTGCTTCTCCCTCCTTCACACCACCAGCCTTAAGGGCTCCGCCTTCACTGGCCATATATAGTAACCTGCTGTTTGATACAGGCACATACTTGATACAGCTCGGAAGAAACTGCTAACATCTGTGGCTCAGTGCCCTAAGGACCAAAAGGCAATCACTGGCACCATACTGGGAGGCCCCTGCCATATGGCTTTCAGCAGTAACCAAGCTTGCACATAAAAAGGCCAAAGACGTGGTGCACGCCTTTAATTCCAGCACTCGGGAGGCAGAGGCAGACAGATTTCTGAGTTCGAGGCCAGCCTGGTCTACAGAGTGAGTTCCAGGTCAGCTAGAGCTATACAGAGAAACCCTGTCTCTAAAAAACAAAACAAAAAAACACACACAAAAAAACCCCAAAAGCAACAACAACAAAAAGGCCGAAGACTGGCCAGGATCTTGGCAAGCAGACACAGACAGCTATGGTTAGCAGTGAGTGCAGAAACAAGGCAGGCTGAGCCACAAGGCTACAACTTAGGCGTTGGCTGCCAAGACCAGCTGCTTGTCTCCCCTCCCAGAACTCCAGTCCCTGGCCCAAGGTCGGTGTGAGGCAGGGGCCTGGCTCACATGTGTACAAAAGGAAAGTTGGGAGGAGTGCAGTGGATGCAAGAGGATCAGAGTTCTGTGGGAGACCCTGCCTCAGTGAACATCTCGTGGCACTCGGGGTACATCAGAGGCACAGGACACATCTGTGTGAGGCCACCTGCAAAGCAAACGGGTGGCAGGCAGGGACACCGGCTTCTTTCTGAAGGGACCCAAGAGACAAGAGGGTGCAAAAAGGCCCTGGGGCAGAACTGGTTGGTCTGTCAGGAGCAGAGGAGCTACATGACTGCTGTGAGCTCCGTGGCCCACAGAGCACTGCCTTCTGCTCCCGACAGAAAGGAGCCTCAAGAGAGGGAGCATGCACCATGCACTAAGTCTGTAGAACCCTGTGTCTAAATGACAGATTCCAGCGTAAGATACCTCGGAGCGTGAGGCAGGAATCAGCTGCTGCTGAGGGCAGACGGGAGCCACAGTTAGACCACTGTCTTCACCTCCTAACCCATCCCTCTAAGCGTCTCCCCCTTCTACAGCTACCGTGCAGACCTGACACAGGATCAGGAGGGAAACCTGGACATCCTGTCCACTAGACTTGGTGGCGTAACACTTAAAATTGGGTTCCTGGGTTCCAAAGTCAGTGGTCGTGCACGCCTTTAATCCCAGCACTCCAGGGGCAGAGTCAGGTGGATCTGAGTTCAAGGCCAGCCTGGTCTACAAAGCAGCCAGGACTTCCTGCACAGAGAAACCCTGTCTCGAAAAACCGAGAAAGAAAAAGAGAGAGAGAGAGAGGAGAAGGAAGGAATGAGGAGATAAAGAAAAGAAAGAAAGACGAAAGCCGGGCGTGGTGGCGCACGCCTTTAATCCCAGCACTCGGGAGGCAGAGGCAGGCGGATTTCTGAGTTCGAGGCCAGCCTGGTCTACAAAGTGAGTT
>NC_034598.1:44278643-44288438 GCF_900095145.1 Mus pahari
AAAAAAAAAAAAAAAAAGAAAGAAAGAAAGAAAGAAAGAAAGACAAAAGAAAGAAAGAAAGAAAGAAAGAAAGAAAGAAAGAAAGAAAGAAAGAAAGAAAGAAAGAAAGAAAGACAGGTTAGATTCCAGCTGCACCTCGACTCTGCAGGACTAAAACTGGAGACTCCTACGTCAGCATTCCAACAATGTACCTCTGGTATTTGTTCAGGTGTAATTTGGGGCCTCAACTGTCTTCCTAGAAGTGAGAGTCCCAGGAGGGAATCTGGAACTCAGGGAATGGAATTACAGCAGCTCCCAGAACCAGCACGAGGGGACCCACAGGACCACAGACAGGACAGTCACACAACACTGCTCAGTGGACTCTGGACCCCATTTTATATACTCCTTTGGAGTTGTCAGGTACAATGCAGAGCCCACTCCCTCAAGGCCTCCCTGTGGAGAAGGGCTTAGGATACCAACTTACCTTCCAGCAGTTCAGCATGGCCCCACTCCCTCAGGACATGTTGCTCACGGGGACTGGCAGCGGAGCTCCTTCTTGAGCTGCAGAGGCCACCAAGAGTCCCTGGAAAGAGACATGAAGAATAAGAACACAGAAACCACAACATCAAGTGGACACCGTGGCATGCACACTTATTACCCCAGGACTCTGGAGGCTGAGGTAAGAGGGTCTCCAGCTGGATTCCAGCCTGGGCTACAAAGGGAGTTCTAGGCTAAGCTAGTGTGAGTTCTTGCCTCAAACTTACCTCATGCCCAGAAAGAAATGGATCAAAAGACAAGGACAGCCAGGCACGGTAGAACAGGCATGTGATCCCAGCACTCAGGAGGTTGAAGCAGTAGGGCATAAGTTCAAATGCAGCATCCAGCATGAGCCACATGGGAAACACCATGGCTCAAAAAACAAATAACACGCCCCGCCCCCCCCCCCAAATAAATCCAGACCCTGAAAAAGACTAAGTTCAAGGGCAGAACAGGCCAAAGCTATAAGAGTCGGGGAGCAGGATCCAGCAAGAAGTACTCCTAACTAAAAGTAGCCAAAGGTCAATGTCAATATCCGTAAGTCCCCAACAGTGGGTCAGAGACATGGAAAAGCGAGCAACAATCAAAAGTCAAAGTGCCCTGCGGACCTAGAGAGACGTTGCCAACTAGTGCCCAGCTAAATGGATTCCCAGAAACTCCTCTATAGGTCAAAGAACAAAGGTTGGAGGTGACCGGGATCCCAAGGGAAGGAAGATTATAGTCCTGGGTCTGACATTCCTTTACCTTCCTCCGAAGCCGGGCGGTGGGGCCCAGGGGAGCGCAGAACCCGGCCAAGCCCGGTGGCGCCCCGGGTCCACCGGAGCGCCGACATGCCTCCTGCTGCCTGCAGTGCGCACGCGCACGCGACTACTGCAGGGAGTTGTAGTTCTGCGACTGCCGAAAGCGCTCTTGGGATCGGCCTCGTGTGAGGAGCCGAAAGAGAACTACAATTCCCAAGAGGAAGCGGGCAGCGCGGCGGCAAGAGAGCATGCGCAGAAATACTCTTCTGATTCGTTCTTTTCATATCCAAGTTCCCTCTTTAGTTTTTATAATTTTTTTGTTCTCTGATTGACTGGTTTCTGCTTTATTTTATTTGTTCATATATATGTGCGTAACATTTACATATGTGTATATATTATGTATTACATGCACATTTTTGGCACAAAGTCTCACTATGTAACCATGAATGTCCTGGAATTTAACAGGATGCCCTCGAATTCAACAGATATCCTCCTGCTCTACCACCCAGTACTGGGACTACAGGTATGTGCCACCACGCCCAGTCCCTACCCTATTTTGTTTCTCCTCTTCCTCCTCTTCCTCCTCTTCTTCCTCTTCCTCCTCCTCTTCTTTCTCCTTCTCCTCCTCCTCCTTCTCCTCCTCTCCCTCCCTCCCTCCCTCCCTCCCTGTATGTATATGTGTTTGTGCAAATGGAATCCTGGGCCGTAGAAATATGGAAAAGAAGTGTAAATTGCGATTTCATCCATCCATCCATTCACATTCACAGAGTCCCATGTAGCTCTTGTTGGCTTCCAATTTACATCTGGAGATCCTGACCTTGCTGTCTCCTCCTCCAAGTGTTGGACTAAGGGACCTACCTACACTACCACACCTGATTTATCTGTTGCTAGACAAGCACTCCTCCCACTAAGCTACAACTGCTCCCTGCACTGTACTTCCCCCCTCCCCCGAAAGAATGTCTCCTGTAGCCCGGGTTGGTTTTGAACTTCTTAAGTGGTCAAAGACAGTGAATTCCTGATCCTCCTGCCTCCTAACTCAGGAGGTACAGGGATGATAGATACGCGCTATCACACACCAGCATTTTATTTTTGAGACAGAATCTCACTAAATTTTCCAGGCTAATTCTGTAGCTCAGACAGTACCTTCCTGAGAAGACAGGACCTGGGCTCATTTTCTCAGTACTAGGACTTCTACTGTCTGGAGCGCATCAGTGAGAGCTGATTTATAATCCCAGCCCTCTGGAGGTAAAGGCAGGAGGATTCACATAAAATGCACATAAAACCTTGTCTCAATAAGGCAATCAGGCAGGCAAAGAGACAGATGACAGACACACACAAACTCAGAACTGGGTGTGGTGGCACACACTGATTTTGGTTTTGTTTTTGGTATTTTTTTTTTCGAGACAGGGTTTTTCTGTGTAGTCCTGGCTGTCCTGGAACTCACTCTGTAGACCAGGCTGGCCTCGAACTCAGAAATCCGCGTGCCTGTGCCTCCCAAGTGCTGGGATTAAAGGTGTGCGCCACCACGCCCGGCTTTTGTTTTTGTTTTTGTTTTTAAGATTTATTTATTTTATGTATCTGAGTACACTATCTCTGTCTACCAGAAGAGGGCACTGAGTTTCATTACAGATGGTTATGAGCCATCACGTGGTTGCTGAGAATTGAACTCAAAATCTCTGGAAGGGCAGTCAGTGCTCTTAACCCCAGGTGGTGCACACCTTTAATCCCAGCACTTGGGAGGCAGAGGCAGGCAGATTTCTGAGTTCAAGGCCAGCCTGGTCTACAGAGTGAATTCCAGGACAGACAAGGCTATACAGAGAAACCCTGTCTCAGGAAAAAAAAAAAAAAAAGAAAGAAAGAAAGAAAAAAAAACCCAACTAATAAATAAATATCCTTAAGTCTATTTGGAGCTGGAGAGATGGCTAATTGGTTTAAAGCATTGGCTGTTCTTCCAGAGGACCCATAAAATAAAAATAAATAAATTATTAAGAGAGAGACAGAGAAGGGGAGAGGGGGAGAAGGAGAGCAAGCAATGTGGTTAATTCCTGTTCTCAGTCTTTACACTTCAACTGTGAAGGTTCAGAGAACTCCAGGAAACAGCCCAACTACACAGGGCATATTAAGAAAGATGTGTGGGAAAGCCCATGTCTCCTTCAACTTCAGTGGAAAATCCAAGCTATGGTTCAAGATCACGTTTCCACTCATCCTGGCCTCCACAGGACAGGCAGACAGGAACGGAGCAAGAAGAGTGAGCCAGATAGAGATGTGCTATCAGGTGATCTGCTTAGGTGTAGACAGTCAGATTGTGCCCATGTGGGGCTCAGGGAGGACAGCCCCGGGGACTCCAACCAGCTGTTATGTGAAAGACTAGTGTGACAACAGGGACAGAGGCAGGGAGAAATGCCAGCCAGTGCAAAGGCCCTGGGGCATGAGAAGAGTGGCCAAGCCTCCAGGACAGGACTCATGGGACTAGGACTTCCTCTAGTTAAACTCAGGCTGCCACCTGCACTGAAGTTGAGGACCAGACCTGTGGCCCCTCCATTATACAGTTTAAGCTGCCCAAGCAGGCGGGGCCTTACTGATGTCACTGGCTGGGAATGATTTCAGCATCGGGCACTGCCCTCTGCAGCCAGCTCAGATCATTCCCCAGGATACCCGAGGCAGAGTGACCTCAATCCTGACTTCCTCTTGGGGTCACTTTCCTGGTCCCCCCCCCCCCGGGATGAAGCAGCAGGACCTGCAACTCGAATCTCTGCAGGCCAGAAGAATCAGGGGTTCCAGTTCTTTCCGTGTCCCGTATTATTCAAGTTCCTCTGTGATTTACCGGAGCACCAGACTTTCCACATCAAGAGTTTCCATATTTTGCTGAGTCTCAGTCTAAAGATCCTAGACAGGGATATTTTCCCCTAGACAGGGATGTTTTCCCCTAAGCCACACCCCCAGGCAGGGGCTCCACTCCTGACCACGCCCCCAGCTCCTCACTGAAGGCTCCTAGGCAGGGGTCACAACCACAACCCCTTGTGTTTACCTCAGCTCCCCAGCTGTGGTTTAGGGCCAGTGATAGGCTCTCCAAGTCTCTTTCCACTGTAGTCAATAGTCCATTAGAGTCACCGTGTCAAGGGAGAGCGGAGTCACTACTGTTCTGAAGGTGAGGTCAGGTTTCCTTATGAAACAAAGAATTTTGAAGCCTGACCTGGTCCATGCTTGTGGTCTCAGATACTCGGGAGGACGGAAGGTATGAGGAAAAACCTCTACAGCTTATTGAGACCCTGTGTCAATACAGAAACTAGAAACAGGTCTGGAGGCAGTGCTCATAGGCAGAACCCCTGTCTAGACACCCGCAGTAAGGGGTTGGGGGCGTGGTCAGGGTGGATCCCACACCTGGCATAGCATCCCCACCCTGACAGGAGCTGGGGAGTAGTCAGGAGTGCTGCAGAGAGGCAGCTGGGGACCTGGCTCAGGGGTAGAGCCTAGCATGGGAAAAAGGCCTGGGTTCAATTCTTAGTACCTGTCAAGAAAAGACCCCTACTAGTTTCTTGCCAAGAGTAGTGTCAGCTCATGCCCATCATGCCAGACCGGTACTCAGGGTGCTGGGTTCAAGGCCAGCCTGAGCTAGTCTATAGACTGAGACCTTGCCCTGCCTCAAAAACAAAAAAACAAACAAACAAAATAAAACAAAAAACAACAAAAAGTCAGGCCAGCCCACAAGGCAGCTCAGCAACTAAAGGTGCTTATCACTGAGCCTTCAGACCAGAGTTCTGTCCTCAACCCCCATGTAGTAGTAGACAGTTCAGCAGATGACCTTCTACCTTTGAGCTCAATCCAAAGCTAAATAAGAAAGAGCCTGGCTTGGCAACATATACCTTTAATCTCAGCACTCTGGAAGCAGAGGCAGGCGGTTTTCTGAGTTTGAAGCCAGTCTGGTCTACAGAGTGAGTTCCTGGACAGCCAGGGCTACACAGAGAAACCCTCTCAGGAAAGAGAAGAACAGACTGCTGTGGAGTCTGTTCATCTCACACCTGCCATCCTCGCATTCAGGAGACTGAAGCAGAAGTGTTGAACAAAGTTACCACGTGACCCAGCAATTCTCCACCCCACCACACCCCCGCCACCATGTGTGTGCGCCCAGGAGCAAAAACCCACATCCACACCAAAACTTAAAATAGTCATTGCACCCAGAAGGTGGAAATAGTCCAGTTTCCACACACCTGGATGACAGGCACATAGATAGCATGGGCTATCCCAATCTTGGAATATTACTCAGCCAGGAACAGCAGTGAGACTCCCACACATTCCCTTAAAGACATGGTGCTCAGTGAGAGAACCAGCTCCCAAAAGACACCCAGTGGAAATGCCTGGAACAGGAGAATCCAGAGATTTAGCATAGACTTGAGATTACTGGGAGCTGGGAAGAAAATAATGCCAGGCGTGGTGGCGCACTCCCTTAGTCCCAGCACTTGGGAGGCAGAGGCAGGCAGATTTCTGAGTTCGAGGCCAGCCTGGTCTACAAAGTGAGTTCCAGGACAGCCAAGGCTACACAGAGAAACCCTGTCTTGAAAAACCAAAAAAAAGAAAAAAGAAAAGAAAAGAAGGTGACTGCTCATGGGAACAGAGCTTCCTTTGGGATGATGGAACATTCTGGAGTTTGACAGACAGTAGTTGCCCAATGCTTATGCACTACTGAGTTTATACACTAAATGAGTGATTTATGTGGTATGTAAATTATATTTCAATGAGCTATTATTAAATTAAACCATGTCAGACACCTCCCAGGTGTGCGTCCTGGCATCTCATTACAGGGAATCCAAAAATGTCCAGGGGCATGTACAGGGGTGCAGGGGGTTTGTCCTAGGGGAGGAACTTTGAGTTCTGGCCATGGAACAAATGTGGCATAGGGTACTGTATGCCACATTATTTTCCAGCAATCTGCCTAGACTTCCTCAGTACCCTTCCAGACAGACACCCCACCCCACCCCACCCCCTGGCCTTCTTCCTTACAGAGGAAGCATGCAGGTGTGGATGGCCAGAATGAGGCTCAGGACCTTGTGCTATGTGTGTGCTGTGTGAGTTCCAGATGGACCCAGGCATGGGGAAAGGCTGCTCCTTCTTACCCTGGGTACCACCCCCTGCTGTGACCTGCCCAGCCACAGGAAGAGGCAGGATCTACTGAGCCACCAGGAAGGAATCCTGGCATCCCGAAGGACTAGTTGTCTTTCCAGAGGGCTCCCCAAAAGGTAAACTTGCCGGCAAACCTCACCCTGGTGCTATTTAAAGGTGTCACCTGGGGCCAAGGGGAGGGGACTGACACTAAGAACCAGTGTTCCCCAGCACCAGTGACTCTAGACTACATCTGAAGGTTGTTGCGTCTAGCCTCAGAGCCACAGGCTGCCGGGCAGGTGCGGGTGGCCATGGCTGCCCTGCGTGTCTCCTGGGGATGGGTGTGTCTGCAATGAGGAGCAGGTGTCTGGGTGGACACACTGCCCTAGTTCTGCTGCCCAGACGCTGTCCTCTTGTCCTCAGTGCCCCATAACCTGGTGGTGACATATATGTCTGTCTGTCCTTCCTGCCCAAACACAAGTTCTCACATTAGTCGCTGTGCCCACTGTTCACCTCACCCTTCCCTGACGGTTCTTCCATGGCAAAGGCCCTCCCCAGGGGAAGCCTCAGAATCTCTAAGATGAAGAAGTCACATTGTTCTGTGCATGCTCAACCCAGCTGGCTGGACTGACGGTAACACTGAGTTTCTGGGGCTAGAGTAAGACATTTACCTGCGGCTAAGTCTAGAGTTGCATTGCCAGCTGCAGCATGCGTTAAATCTCCAATGCCAAGTGAGCGTTTCTCAGTCTGCATGTCACTCCTTGGCTGAAAGAGCTCGTGCTTTTTGCTGCCGGGCCTCAACCTAGGCCCCCAAGACTGTTTCAGATGGTAAGAAATTATCTTGAATATCTCTCTTGGATCTGCACTCATTAGTCCAGTGGCAACCCTTGCCACATCGCCTGCACCCCCCCCCTGGAAGCCCAGGCCTTCTTTCTGGCTTATATTTAGAAAAGTCATTGTCCTCAGAGATGCCTTGTTCACAATTTTGTTACAAATGACCATATTCCCCACAATTAAAGCACTGGGCAGCCGGGCGTGGTGGCGCACGCCTTTAATCCCAGCTCTTGGGAGGCAGAGGCAGGCAGATTTCTGGGTTCGAGGCCAGCCTGGTCTACAAAGTGAGTTCCAGGACAGTCAGGGCTACACAGAGAAACCCTGTCTCAAAAAAAAAAACAAAAAAACAAAAAAAAATTAATAAAGCACTGGGCATTTTGAAATCTGAGGCCTTTAGCAACTTGGCCAGTCTCTTTGCAAATGACCGTACTTCCTGCAATTGAAGCACCAAGCATTTTGATATTGGAGACCTGTAGCTATAGCTTGATATTAGCTATATTATATTAGCATGGTACATGTTAGAACCAACACTGGTTGGATCCTTTATCTACTGTACATAGATGCTGATGGAGTCTTTAATGGTCTAATAACTCTCTTACATTCCATATTCACATTTTCATGCACCATGGTCTCTACCAACACCTGCCTTGAGTCAGGGTCTGATTCAGCTTTGTTCATAGTTGAGACTAATCTTTGTAAAACATCAGTGAATGCTTCTCCAGAGCCTTGTATAATTTGTGTAAGCGAGGCAGACTTTGTCCCAAACTCTTAAAGAACCTGAGCAACATTGTTCTATAACAGCACCACTAAACTGAATCTGTTCCAGTCCATCAGAGCACCGCCCTTCACCCAGCAACTGGTCTTTTACTATGTCCATTCCCCTCACTCTATTTCACTGTTCAATATTCACAACTTCACCATGGTAACCATTGCAACTTCAGACTGGCCTCTAGTACAGCTGTTACCCATCTCTTCCAGTCTTGGGAATAAGTTTATTTTGAGTAGCCCAGTTATTTAGAATTTGTTTCACATAAGGCAAAGGCATCCCATATGAAATCACAGCCTCTTTAAAAGGCCTTGGATCTATCATTTCTATAGGATCCCATTCTGTCTCCTCATAACCTTGTCCCACCATTAGCAGGCTCATGCTGTATGTGTACTGGGGATGGTGGTCTCCTAACCCCAGCCCACCCCTTCCCTAACTCTGCCAAATCATTCCAGATTAACCCTTTTTTTCCAAATGGGGTATTTCATCAGCCTGTCTTCCTGCCTTTCCAGCTTTTATCTGACCCGACCTTCCTCTGGAGAAGTTTTTCCCTCTTTTCACCTGCAGGAAAAACCTGCCCGCTCTCTTGCTCTCTTTCTTTTGTTCTCTCTTTCCGGTGTTCCTCACTCTCCAAGCCCTTCCATCTCCACCCTCACCCTCTCCAGGTGCACTCTCCAGCGACCCCTTTGTTTTTCCATTTCAGCCTTTCTTTTTTGTTGCTGTTTCTCAGGTCCCTCCATTTCCACCTGCAAGTTTCCCAACTGCTCAGCCGTTCTTCGAACCTTTTTTTTTTCTAAACAGACCATACGAAGAATAAAAGGAAAAACCAGAAAATCCCCTCTGGAAGCAAAGCATGGGATATTCCAGTAGTAACAGCACCAATAAACTTTTGCTGATGTCATGAAAAGAACAATCCATTCCTTCATCCCCCACCATTTCCTCTATGGGCAACTGAAGTCAGATTTCCCATTTTATTATTATTATTTATTTATTTATTTATTTATTTTATGTATGTGAACATAAGACACGCCAGAAGAGGGCATCACATTGCATTACAGATGGTTGTGAGCCACCATGTGATTGCTGGGAATTGAACTCAGGACCTCTGGAAGAGCGGTCAGTGCTCTTAACTGCAGAGTCATCTTGCCAGCCCGAGATTTCCCATTTTTATCCTTACCTTTCAAGCCCCGTGTTAAAGCACCAGGTGTAGCCATCTTTGCTTTGTGGGTTTTTTCCCACCCTTTATCCTGCCCCCAAGTCTCACCCCCCTGTCATTACATAAAAGAGAAAGAAAGACGGGGGGTGGGGGGAGAATCTAATTTCTTTCTTCTTGTTTCTTCTTTGACCACAACTACTAACCAAGCCCCCTGAACAACCAAGAACCAACCTATGCAGGCTCTAGCATGCATTTATTTATTTAGCTGGTTTTTCAAGATGGGGTTTCTCTGTGTAGCCCTGGCTGTCCTTGTGTTTCCTCTGTAGACCAGGTCTTGAACTCACAGAGATCCGCCTGCCTCTGCTTCCCCAAGTGCTAGAATTAAAGGTGTGCAACACCATCACCACCTGACTGGGCACAAACATTTATGTACCCTCTGAAAGGTTCCCAGCATTCCAAATGCCACACAATCTCAGAAACTACCTGCAGCTGGCAAAACCACACCTTTGCTACAGCAGGAGGCAAATCACAGTCAGCTGCTGCGGACAGTCCAAAGCAGCCCCACACCCCACACCTGGGATTAAACAAAAACATATTCTTGTAATATTTCTGTGTTTTTAAAAGAAACCAAGTGGGGCAGTGGCGGCGCACGCCTTTAATCCCAGCACTTGGGAGGCAGAGGCAGG
>NC_034598.1:44288473-44302923 GCF_900095145.1 Mus pahari
GGATTTCTGAGTTCGAGGCCAGCCTGGTCTACAGAGTGAGTTCCAGGACAGCCAGGGCTATACAGAGAGACCCTGTCTCGAAAAACCGAAACCAAACCAAACCAAACCAAAACAACCCCTCCCAAAAAAACCCCAAAATTCCAAAATTGTCACAATTGACACCTTTTGAAATCTAGCATACCTCATTGCCACCTGTCTCTGTCTCTGTCTGTACATCTCTGGCTCCTATCTTTGTCTTTTGTCTCTGTTTCTGTTTTCCCTTCCTTCTGTCTCTCTGGTTTCAGTCTACCTCTGTTTTTCCTCCACCTCTGTTCCTTCTTTGTTTACTCTGTCTTCTGTTTCTGATATCTCTGGTCTCTCCATCTCTAGGCTCTTTGTCTCCAATTTTTGTTCCTCTGTAATCCTGCTCTTCAGTCTCTAGTCTGTATCTCTCTCTAGACGTGCACCTCTACACCCCCCCCCCCCCATGACAACCGGACTAGGGACAAACAGAAGCCCACAGAACCCACAATTGGAGTCGAGGCCCCGCCCCCACGCGCCCATTGGACGGCAGCAGCGATTGCCCCGCCCCCGACCATGCAGCTGGAACACCGCGCGCCGCCAGGCACAGGTCGGGATGCGCAGCCGCCTCTGGCTGGGCCTAGCCTGGCTGCTGCTGGCGCGGGCACCGGGCGCTCCAGGAGGGTACCCGCATCTAGAGGGCGACGTGCGCTGGCGCCGCCTCTTCTCCTCCACCCACTTTTTCCTGCGTGTGGACCCTGGTGGTCGGGTGCAGGGGACGCGTTGGCGGCACGGCCAGGACAGTGAGTGCTGGGGCAGCAGGGAGAGATGGGCACTGCATCCCGTGGGCTCCTAAGCAGAGCAGGAGTTGCTGGGTGGGGTCAGTGGCCTACTTACAGGGCAAACTGATGAAGGGAGATTGCTTCTCCTGGGATCGTGACCGGACTGAATTGGGGTTCCCTCTGTTCCCAGGCATCCCTATTTGGCAAATGAGGTAAGACGGGATGCCCTAATATCAAGGTCTTGCTAAGAGGCCAGAAAGGGAGTGAGCCCTGCTTTACATACAGAAGGCCTTCCATAAGTACTTGTGGCATGTATGTGGCAAAAGGAGAGGCCACTGTGAGGAGGAAGCTGGAGGTGATGGGGAGGCCACAGCCAGCTTCTCTGGTGCTAAACTCAGGCAGAGTTACTGGGAGGGTTTGAGCTCAGCCCTGAGCAGGTGACAGGGCAGTGCCCATCCCAGTGGCTTTCATCTGGGTTCCAAGGCCCTCATTAGGCCACAGAGGACGAGGGCTATGACAGGGGACTGGCTGGGCAGGTCCATCCATGGTAGCACAGCCAGGCGGGGTGGCCCGGGGCTGAGGAAGAGGCCCAGCTGAGTGACCTGGCCCTTCAGTATGTCTGAGATTTAGATCCCACCTGGATAGGGATGGGGGTGACAGATGAAAGGTTCTGTGGAGATGGGGCTCTTCCCTCCTTAACTTGGTAGTTCCTGTGTGGTATTGGCCAAGAGCATGCATTGTGAACCAAGATGGCACACTGTCATGGGTCCCCCTGGGGTGAAGCAAATATACTCCTTTCAGAGCTGAGAGGGATGGTGGAAGAATGGTGTGGCTGATGTCCCCAGCGTGAGGCCTCAAGTTTCCAAAGATGGTCTGGGTCCAGAGGCTTGTGGTGGGATTCAAGCTGTCCCTGAACCCCCTTCCTAGGGGAAAGCTCAGACGCCGAGCCAGCTAGGGCTTGCCGGGCATGTTCACAGAGGTCTGAACAGACAGATGAAGTCCAAAGCTGGCTCTTCCAATTCTGGGCCTCAGTTTCCCTTCTGGAAGTAGGTACGGTTGGCACCCCGCCCCCCTGGGTTGTATAGGCTCCATGAAACAGAGGGCATACAGCCAGTGCCCAAGCAGAAACAGAGGGCATACAGCTGGTGCTTCAGCATGGCCTGGCACTTCAGGTCTTTTCTGGCCAGCCAGGGTCCATGCCAGCTGGGGTTGGAGACACAGTGGTGATGGGAACTGAAGAGCCCACGTGAGGCTGCTGCCTGACCATCTACTCCTGTTTCCACTCAGGTATAGTGGAGATCCGTTCTGTCCGTGTGGGCACTGTGGTGATCAGAGCTGTGTACTCAGGCTTCTATGTGGCCATGAATCGCAGGGGCCGCCTCTATGGGTCGGTGAGTGACTGGCAGTGGGCAGCTACTGGGTGGTAATGGTCAATGGTGCAGACAGCCAGTCTCACGCACCCGCCCTGCAGCGGGTCTACTCTGTGGACTGTAGGTTCCGGGAGCGCATCGAGGAGAACGGCTACAACACATATGCCTCGCGACGTTGGAGGCACCGCGGCCGACCCATGTTCCTGGCACTTGACAGCCATGGCATTCCCAGGCAAGGCAGACGGACTCGACGGCACCAACTGTCCACACACTTCCTGCCAGTCCTGGTCTCGTCTTGAAGGGCCTGCTGATGTTTCAGGAGGCATGGGTGGCACACGGGGCCTGGAAGATCTGGAGCTGAGCAGCCAAGGGCCAGGCCAGAGACCCTGGGCCAACACGTGTCTTTATGTTACAAGCCGGGTGCCTGCTGGTTGCCAGGCATGGAGACATGGCAGGGCCCCTGCAAGTGAAGCCAGCGCTCAGGGGGATACACAGAACTGGCAGTTTCCATCCATCTAGTTTGGAGGTGAGAACACTCTGGGCACAGCATGGAGAGGCTTGGAGGTGGGGACACACCAAGTGGATGAGAGCAGACAGGGAGGACCAGGAAAGGCAGAGGGCAGGGCCCAGGTCAGCGGGAACACAGACATGTTCGCCCATGTGGCCAAAGTTTGGGGCTGGAGTTAAGAGCACTTCTTGTTTTTCCAAGGGGCCTGAGTTTAGTTATCCCACATCAGGCTGCTCATAACAACCCATATCTCCCACCCCAAAGAATCTGACTCCCTTTTCTGTTCTCTGCAGGCACCTGCACTAGTGTGCACATACCCTGCACCCACACACGTAAAAAAAATGTTTTTTTGAGAAAAGGTCTCTACATAACCCTGCTGTCTTGGAATTCACTATGCAGACCATGCTGGCCTGGAACTTAAGAGATCTGCCTGTCTCTGCCTCCCGAGTATTAGGATTAGAGATATGCACCACCATGCCAGGCTGATGTGGGCCCTCTGAACACTATGTGTTCAATGCCTGAGTTCCCTGGAGTCACTGGGAGGGACAGCCTGATCTCACACGGATCAGAGCCCGAGGAGGCTAGTGTCAGGTGGCCATCAACAATAAATGTTTTGAGCCTTTGTGTGCATGGTCGCTTGTCGGTGGCAGGACCCACACACTGTGCTAAGAGCTTTCAGAATGGATGCTCTGGTCCTTGGCAGGGAAGGCCAAGGCTATCATTCTAGCATCTCCAGGGAACGGCAGTCTGCATAGCACCTGTGGGTGGCATCCTTTCTGCTACAGGCTTTCAGGGTGGGATGTGGCTGGCAGCCTTTGTCATTTAACCACCACCGACCTGCGGAAGCCAAGACTTATACACCACACTATGACAGGGTAGGAGGCAGCGATTTCAGCACGGGCCTGAGGTAAGATGATCCTCTAGGCTCTTCATGTCCTAAACTTGAGAACAGGATGGGCAGGTCATAGCATTGCTGAAAGCAGTGACTACTTTAGGCCGTAGGGGTGTTCTGGGTCTTCTCCATGAAGCTTGGCAGCAGGAGGGCTAGGGACTTGCTCAGCCACTGGTAATCCTGGTGTGGCGTATGTAGGCGGACTGTCATACATGCTGCAAGTCCACCACTCCAACCAAAGACAAGTGTGTGGGATGAGACTACAGGCCCACTGCCTGGTCACCCCCTGTGAGACTGCACCAGGCAGCTTCCCACCCAAGCAGCTCTGGGTGCAGTCTTCAGATCTTGCCTCCTACCAACCAATGCAGAGGGCTTTTGCCTGAAGCTCCAACCCACCCTGTGCACTGCCCCACCATGCAGTCATGGGCACCCTGGCTGAAGGAAGACGCCAAGCCATGGGCTCTGCTTTTTTGAGTAGGTGTATTTTAAATAGCTTTCCAGATAACACACATTTCCCTTTAAAAAAAAAAAAAAAAAATTGTCTGCTGGAGCAGTTTGTTCCTGGGTCTGCTGGTCACCCTTGTGGTCCCGAGGCCGGCGCTGGTTGGGTGCTGGGCCCGGCCTCCCAGGGCGTGTGGCGGGCTGGGCCTGGCGACACTTCTGCTGACTCTCCACAGACCATGCATGGCCGCACGTGGCTCAAACGTCCATTTATTTCAAAGCAGTAATAATTTAAAATCATAAAACCCTTCTGCCGCTGAGCATTTGGAGGGTGAGGTTAAGACTGAAGGCGCCCACTGGGGACAGGGACCCACGCGCACACCTCCAAAAAGGAGCGGCCATGGCCACGTCCGAGCCTGCCCGCAGCCTGGGGCCCGCCAGGTGCTGCCGGCCGCCACGGGCAGCACCTCTAGTCCACAGCCATGGCGGGCGGTGCTGGGGCACCTGGGGTGGGTGGGATGACCAAACCCCGGGGGGGATGGCCAGGTGGGACTCAGGAGTTGCTTGTGGCGTTCTCGTTGCTGGGCGAGCTGGAGGAGGATGAGGACGAGGACGAGGAGAAACCTACACCGGTCAAGCCCGGGGGATTGGTGGCTGTGTTCTGTCCAGTGAGGCTCTTACGGCAGACCGGGCAGCTGTCATGCTGGAGAGGAGAGAGGAGTTGTTAGGGGAGGCAGAGAACAGGGCCCAGGATACAATTAGGTTCGGAGTCAGGGTAATGGTTCAAGCAAGAGTTAGGGCCTAGGCTAAAATCAAGGTCACGGGCGGTCTGGCTCAGGGACAGTTTGGATTGCAGTCAGCCATGATTGTGGTTCTCTCAGAGTGAGCTGGGGCAGTTTGGATCTGGGTTGAGGATCTAAGTAAGATGGCTGTATGGCCGCGGCTCAAGGTACAGACAGGCACATCGGCAGGGGCAGAGAAAAGTCAGGGCTACAGCAAAAGAGGTCAGCCTTAGGGTTCAGGTGTACATCAGAGGCCATAGCTGGAGACAGGCATGAGGTAGGCTCAGAGCTAAGAGGAAGAACGGTCCAGTCAAAAGAGTTGTGGCTAGTGTTACGTTTTCAGTTAAGAGTTTGATTGCCGGGCAATGATGGCGCACACCTTTAGTCCCAGCACCTGGGAGGCAGAGGCAGGCGGATTTCTGAGTTCGAGGCCAGCCTGGTCTACAGAGTGAGTTCCAGGACAGCCAGGGCTACACAGAGAAACCCTGTCTCGNGAGAGAGAGAGAGAGAGAGAGAGAGAGAGAGAGAGAGAGAGAGAGAGAGAGAGAGAGAGAGAGTGTGTGTTTCTGATTGTCTTAGAAGGGGGGACAAAGTACCCATGCTAGGAGTTACAGAGACAAAGTGTGGAGCAGATACTGAAGGAAGGGCCATCCAGAGACTCCACAAACCACCAAACCCAGGCACTATTGCAGATGCCAACAAGAGCTTGCTGACAGGAGCCTGATATTAGCTGTCTTCTGAGGCTATGCCAGTGCCTGGCAAATACAGAAGTGGATGCTCACAGCCATCCATTGGACTGAGCACAGGGTCCCCAATGAAGGAGCTAGAGAAAGGACCCAAGGAGCTGAAGGGGTTTCAATATGCACTCACTAACCAGTATCCCCAGAGCTCCCTGGGACTAAACCACCAAAGAAAACACATGGTGGGACTCATGGCTCCAGCTGCATATGTAGCAGAGGATGGCCTAGTTGGTCGTCAATGGGAGGAGAGGCCCTTGGTCCTGTGAAGGTTCTATGCCCCAGTATAGGGGAATGCCAGGGTCAGGAAGCGGGAGTGGGTGGGTTGGGGAGCAAAGGGAGGGGGGAAGGTAGAGGATTTTCGGAGGAGAAACTAGGAAAGGGGATAACATTTGAAATGTAAATAAAGAAAATATCTAATTAAAAAAAAAGTTTCTGATTGGTAGTCAGGCTGGTTAGGTTAGGGTGGGAGTTGCGTCTGTCAGGGTTAGGGTCAGAGGGAGCTTGGCATGCAAGCAGGACGGCCGTCTGAGCCTGCACTGGATAGGCCCATGTGTGCAGGCTGACTCGGTCGTAGGGCAGTCACCTGCTCCAGCCAGGGCACGATGCAGCTGTCATGGAACAGGTGGTTGCAGGGCAACTGCCGCACACTCTCACCCAGCGCGTAGTCTTCTTTACACACTGGGCACTCGAGCCCTGAGCCTGCAGAGGAAGCAAGTCAGTGAGAGGCAGCTGACACAGGGCAGTGCCCAGGGACTCTAGCCACCAACCCAGGGAGCATACCCACGTGCTCCTCTGTGACTGGGACTGTGGGGAGAGCCTGAATCTTCTCCTTGTCTGCAGGTGGGGGGCCAGTGTTCTCAAACTGATTGAGTAGCTGAAAGACAAGAAGAGGGAGCTGAGGTAGGGAGGGCATGGTTCCCAATGGCGTGGTAGGGTGGGGAGTCTCCACCTGCCCAGTTCTGCAGAGTTGCAAATCAGCAAGACCATTAAACCTCAGGGGTGTACAGCTCCGGTACAGGCCACTGCACACCCTAGGACAGCAGGCATCCTTCAGGAGGTGAGGGGAAGGAGGGATTGGCCAGAGCTGTGTGACACCAGAGAACGAGCTGCAGGGGCCTCTGGTGCTACAGAGCAGCACCCATCTGTGTTACTAGGCCAGCCTCTTGGCCCCCCACAGATGCTGAGCGGCCGCTGTACCTGCGTGATGATGGTGTCCAGGCCGTTGGCCCCCCAGGCGTAGTCCATTGGGTTCGAGTGCAGGACGCCCCTGGGGGGAGAGGCCGGGTCAGGGGGCGCAGGGTAGGAGGGGCCGGGCACCCGCCCCCCACTCACCAGGGACCAAGGCCCAGGCTGGGCACAGCGGCCGGAGAGATGATGCCATTCACGAGCTGCTGGATGATCCTGTGGGAGAGACAGTGTCACAGGGCCTGCAGACCACCTCACAAGATAGGCTTGCTCTGCAGCCCACACAAGCTGGCCTCCAACCAACAGCGACTGTTCTGTTCCCCACCACCCAGGTGCTGGGATGATGGCATGCGCTCTTCTACCAACGGTGAGGACGCCATTGGGTGCAGCTATTTCACAGGAATTCCTGGTAGGCAGAGGCCACGGGGCATGCATGACCCAAGGGTGTGGAGCCTAGACTATCCCACTTCCATTTGGAATTGGGAGTGCTACACTCAGTTCTGTGGGTGACCCGGGCTCCCTGGGAGAGAGGTGGCTCCCATGGGCAGCCATGTGAGACTCTTAAGGGAGCATGGAGACTCAGGGTCAGTGGAGTGTGCTTGCCTCCCATGTATTGTATGTCCCAGTGGTAGTGAAGCCCTCACCAGCTACCATAGGCCACTCACCCTTCCAGCGTAGGGACACCTTCATGCCGGCCAGTGGCCCGCCGGGCAGTGAGGCGGGCACGGGGCTGCCGGGCCCCATACCGATGCCGAGACTGGTGTTCTCTCTCCCGTCGGCTCTCAGGGTCCCTGCCATCATCGGCCTGGGCCCCAGGAGGGAACGTGGGAATCTCAAAGCTATCGTCAAAGATGCCAAAAGCAAACTGGCTGTATCCCTGCGGCAGCGTGAACAGGTGCTGGTCCACATTCTGTGGAGAGGATGCAGTGAGCTTGCCAGGCCCACAGACAGCTGAGGCAGAGTCCTTAACCATCCCACAGACGGGAGACAACAGTGGGACCAGCAAGACCCCGACTCACCTCAAATGGCTGCCGGTTCTGGTCGGTGGGGGCTGTGGAGGGGGCTGAGCCATTCTCTGTGTTCCTGCAGAGGAAGAAAGAGCCTGTGAGCTGCTGCTGAAGCCCTACTGGGTCCTCAGGACAGTGAATGCCAAGGTCCTGGCAGCCCCCAGCCCCAGGCACTACCTGGTCTCTTCTGGAAGCTCCTCGATGAAGCCAGACTCGCACCTTGGGCAGATGTAATCCTGTGGGAACGGCAGGGTCAGTCTGGCCACCCATTCCAAGTCACATGTGGCAGTTGTGTGTAGTCAGGGCCTGAAGAACTCAGGGCAGCGAGGACAGTAATGGCCTCCTCCCATAGCCTAGATTGTTCCAGTGACTTGCCAGCACCGGCTTAGACAAGACCTAGTGTGCACCCCACAATGACAGGAACTGGAGTCCCTTCTTCAGACACACAATGGTAGGACATGGACAGCTAGGGACCCATGTAGGGACAGCAAGCCTAAAAACCAGGCACTACCTTCCTAAGACCAGTCACTGGCCACATTTGTGCTTCTTCTGGGCTGTGTCACATCTGGGGACACCACCACACTCAGGAAGTCCCAACAAGAGCAGAGCATGCTTCCCACAAGGCCACAGCTGTCAAGTATCAAGGCATTGGTGCAGGCAAGCAGCCATTACCATAGGCCTCGTATTGACTCAATGGATCCTAAACCACGAGTGGCCACGGGCCCGACCACGGGGCCTCACACAGCACAGGCCACGCTGTGTCCTGCTCCCACCAAAGGCAGCTTGTAAGCTGTTGGACAAGACTAGAGCAGGCAGGGAGGATAGCCCACTCGGCAACCAGCACCCCTGCAGACACACCCCCACAGCTGACCTGCCATGGACGTGTGAAGGGGCATGCCATTAGTCACCAGGACAACTCCAGAGTGACTGAGCTGACCTGACACAGCAAGCAGGCCCAGGGCAGGCTTCATGACAACTGGGTGGTCCCACTATAGGTGGGGCTAACGTCAGACCAGTGCCACCCTCCCTGGCACAGTAAAACACCCGCATACACATGGTCAAGCACCCCCTGCTCCACCCCCACATCCAGCCACCCTCCACTGGCTGCAGCCCAGGGACATGGCTGGGGTCAGCTTGCACCCATTGCCAATCGTCTCTGTCAGGTAGCTACCTGTCCTCACCCCTCGCAGCAGCTACTGCCAAAGTCACCATGCCCTGCCTGACCCTGGTTACTCTGCTCCTGGGAGCAGCTGTCTCCATGGTCCCAGTGACATCCTGCCCAGACAGGACCCCCACTCCTAGCCCCTACAGGCTCAGACCTAACTGTAGGATATCACAGGACATAGGGTGCCGTACACTCGGATGACCTTTGTAACACATACTGAAGGGCTAATCTGTGTGCTTACAGGACGACAGGGGACTGAGGTGGGCTGGAGAGGACTCATTCCCAGGACCTTTGGCCACAGTGTTACTGTCTGCAGACCTCTGCTCTGCCCCTACTCTGTGCAGGATCAGCAGCTTCTGGAACTGACGGGTTGTGAGGCGCGGGGAGCCAAAGACCCAGTTCCCTGCCCAAGGCTCCTAGTGTAAAATCGTCATCTTTGGTCATGTGTGTGTGACATATCTCCAGAAGCCAGCCACTACCCGTCTCACCAGTCTATGAAGCACCTTGAGCGGCACATGGCCTTGCCCTCTGGTCTCCTACCAGAGGGCTGAACACCTCCACTGTGCCTGGGACCCTATCTGTAGGAGTGTCTCTGCCCAGGACCCAGGCCAGGTCCTCTCATGCTTGATCCCATGCCAGGCACTGTGCTCACACAAGCAGCAGGCACCCACTTCCCTTATCTGCTTCCCTGGACCCGTGAGCAGGTAAAACAAGGAGGCAGGCTGCTGGTGCCTGGCCGTGGACACCCCGAGTCCACACCTGTACATCACATGGCCTCCACCATCACATCACACCCAGCAGACGATCAAGTCTAGGCTCGCATTGCCCACACCTCTAGCCGACTCATCTTCCTGCTGACACGTCCCCAGACAAGCCATCTTCCCAACACCCTGAAGCTCTGCACTGCCACAGCCACAGCCGCACAGGCGCTGACACAAGCTACCTATTAGAACAGCTGTTCTCAACCTGTGGACCACAACCTCTCTGGGGTTGAAGGATACTTTCACAGAGGTTCCATATCAGATAATCTGCCAGTAAGATATATTTACATTAAATATACCAGTAGCATAATTACCGTCATGACATAGCAACAAAATAATTGTACAGTTGGGGTCACCACATGAGGAACTGTATTAAAGTGTCCCAGCACTAGGAAAGTTGGGAGCCACTACATTAGAACCCTGCTCATTTGTCTGAGGAGAGCAGCACTATGGGCAGCTGATACACCAAGGTTGTGCTGGGGCTTCAGCTGACAATCCAATAGGCCCTGTGCTGAGACCCATCTGACCCTAGACCAGGGCAGCAAGAGGTAGCACAGGGCCTGCGAAGATGCCACTACTGGAATTGGATGTCCCTGGCAGTGAACTCAGGTGTCTGAGAGGCAGCTGAAACGACAACCACATTGGTCGGCCTATTCTGGAATGTGGGCCATTCCAAGTCTCACTGAACCCTCAGACCTGCCCCTGCTCCCTGACCCACACTGGCTGCTCATACAAAAACCACCCATGCTGGGCAGGTGGTGGCAGAACATGCCTTTAATCTCAATACTTGAGAGGCAGAGGCAAGCAGACCTCTGGGAATTCAAGGCCATCCTGGTGAGTTCCAGGACAGCCAGAGCTGTTACACAGAAAGACCTGTCTGGAGAAACACAACAAAACACCCCCCATGCTCTGTTTAAACACCTGTCACTCCCTGACTGGCTGTAAGAACAAAGACCATGCTGGGTCACTGGGCTTACAGGTAGGCTCTTGCCAGGCACAGTGGCAGCTGAGAGGTCAGGGTCCTCCTTATTCAAGGGCACAGAGCCAGAACCTGGTGCTGCACTGGTCCCAGTAAGTAAGCCTGACAGCTAGGTGCTCACCTGGGTCAGGCCATCTCCCCACAGAGAACAGTTCCCAGACCTCACAATGGTGCCAAGAGGCAGCACAGTCCCCAGTGCAGGGGCGTCAAGGCAGATCTAGGGAGGCAAGGCTGAGGCACAGTACACAGAAGTAGAAATAACAATCAGATTCCTATGTTCCAGGTTCACCTGGCACTCCACATACACTCTCTCCAAGCTGCCCCCCTTCCTAGACAGAGTTCCTGGCTGTCCTGGAACTCACCGGTTGGCCTCAAACTCGGACATCAGCCTGCCTCTGCCTTCCAAGTGCTGAAATAGGTGTATGCCACCACCTGAATTCTTGGAGTTAATAGCCCTGTAGAATGTCATGCTGTCACCACCCAGAAGGGGAGTGTGCAGAGACCTGAAGGAACTACAGCACCTCCTACCACCCACCCCGTCACCCTGATAGACTCTGGCTGATCCAGATGTCACTCCACCACCTTCTCAGCAGTGGTAGAGTGGCTTACACCAGACTAGCTACCACTTCTTCAAGGACCCACCCCGGCTTCCACCCCGAAGGGCAGGAGCAGGCTCCACGCTTGGCCTGGAAAGGCCACAGCAGGTTGCAAGTACTGAGCGATGAACCTTTCCAGGAGTGAGCCGCAAACCTGGGTATGAAACAAGGGATGCCTGGAAGGTGGGAGGTTCTGTCCTGGGAGAGATCTGGGGATACCAGCCTAGTCAAAGTCACTCTCAAGAAACTTGCAGGATCTCTGGCATGCACCTGGCCAAAACCACCTTGAACCGGAGAAGATGCAGGACACCCAAGCGGGGTCCTCGGGATACACACGTCCAAAGCTACAAGGAAGGAGCAGGAGGCCAGGGGACAACCAGGTGGGGACAGGCGGATGCAACTGGTCAAAGCCACACGGAAGCCTTAGCACAAGGCCTGTAACAGGCAAGGAGGTGCAGGAACGTCCTGCCCAGACCCTCCAGCTCCGCCGTGGGATTCGCAGTTCCTCTGGGCGCAGCAGCGAGGCCCGGGGCGGCGCTCGAGGCTGCGCCGCGCGCCCCCGCGTCCTGGCCACGCGCTCGGCGGCCGTCCCCAGCGCGGAGCTCAGCTTCCGAGCCCCACCGGGTCCGACTAAGCCTGCGTCCCTCGGGCGTCCCCGCCGCCGCCCTAGGTTCTCGGACCTGCCCGCCACACTGCCCGCACCCCGCCGGGTCTCGATTTCCCCTCTAGCCAGCTTCGCGCGCACAGCTCCACCGCCCTCCCGTCCGGGTCTCACCGGCAGGCGCGGCACGATCTCCACCGAGCAGCAGTGGCAGAAGTACCGTCCGGGCTGCGGCGACGCCTCGGCCATGACCACCGCCGCCTCCGCGCCGCCCGCCCCCCGCGCGGCGCCTGCCGCCGGCCGTTTGCTGCTCCCTCGCCGGCCGACGCGCCCGCGCACGCTCACGCATGGCACGCACGGCACGCACGGCGGGCGTGGAGCTCGCGGAGGAACTCGGGCAACGCGCTGCGGGGGGCTGACTCGTGGAGAACGGTGGCCGCACTAGGACAAAGTAAGCATTTCCGGAAGCCAGAGACCCGGGTCCAGGGTGTGGGGCGGAGCCTGGGGGCGAGGCGGCGGAGCCTAGTCTCCTTAGTAACCGGGACGGAGGTGAGGGTCAAGACTGCAGAGCATCTTGGGGGCGTGGCCTATCTGTTGTGGGCGGAGTCTAGAGGGTTTGGCAACTGGGGGGGGAAAGGGCGGAGTCACGCTTGAAGAGTGCGGAAGTTCAGGGACAGCGCGAAGGCGGGTCGCCTTAGCGACGACTTTAGGAGGTGATGTCAGACATGGAAGCAGGAGAAGTCAGAGATGGGGAGCCAGCGAGCGGCGGGGCTACGTGGGGGAGGAGACTCTTCTTGGCAACCTGCGTGGGACGGGGCCTCGGGGAAGCCTCAGCGACCAAAAAGGCGAGGCCTTCGTGGGGCCCAGGATATCTCTTTGGCAACCTGGGGTAGGTTATAAACCTGTAGGCAACTGGAAAGCTTTAGGGTCCTCAGGCTGAGCCTGCGCAGGACGGGGCCGGGTTTCTATGGTGACGAGGCACCGACAGACCCAATCCTGGAATCCGCCTAGGAACTTGGCGTTGGCCTGGAGGCGGAGCTCCAAGCTTGCAGGGCGGTCTCCTTGGCAACCAGGACGGGCAAGCCTGAAGGCGGGTGACCATCTCCAGAGCAGGGATGTAGTCGGCAGGGATGAGTTTCTCCAGCATACGGGATTGGATGTAGAGACCCTCGGAAAGCCGAGTACAGCCGCGAAGTGGCGTCCTCGAGGGGCAGGACTTGGTTGCCTTGACAACGGTTGTTAGGGCTCTCCTAAAAAAAAAAAAAGGTGAGGGGCGGGGCCTAAGAGACTCTTCTTGGAACCACCTAGCCCTCGTTTCCCTGCTTCCCTCCCCTCATTTAGCCGGCCAGACAAGCTTACCTGTGGATATTTGTGCCTCTCCAAGTGCTCGGTCCCCCAGACTCCAGAGTCTCAGCTGCAATGCTGCCTTTTCACGCGTTCTCTACAGCCCTCCTACATACACTTATGTGCACCCGATAAACTGTAAAGAGCGCCGGGCAGAAGGGAGTATTATGTCTGGACGATATACATCAGGCGTCCCACATACACCCGACATAAGGATGAAGAAGGGATCCATTCTCTGGTGGAAGGAGGATCCTCTAGCCCGCAGGCATCCTGTGTGGCTCTTCAGGAGTGAAAGAAGCCTGCGTCGTCTTCTAGGCTAGGTCCAGAATGTTTCTGAGGTTAGTTCCTGTATGTATTTACTTAATCGTTCAACATTCATCTAGCGTCTATGAAATGCACACAAACACTCCAGCACCATAAGGCAGGGGAGGCTCGGACTCTAGACTGACCTTGGACATCTCTGATGACACAAGAATGACTTCCTGGGGGTGAGGAAGATACATTGCAAATAGAGTTTTGAAGAATGAATAGGAAGGAGTTCCTCAGAGTTAGGATTCCTGCAAGAAGGGTTCATTCAATCTTCACACCTAGCCTTCTTTCTGTCTCCATTCCCACTCATTCCGGCATTGACCACCAGAGGGCACATGGCCCCCATCAATGGGAACTAGTTATCCCGCTCGAGCCAAGTCGGCTGTGGTGAGACAGAGGCTTCGAAGCAGCCCCTCCGTCGGTCGCTTAAACACACCAGTATAATGGAGATACCTTCCTGGGAGCAGTGGGCATGGGTTGACCTCCCAGTCAGTCCATCGCCGTGTCTTTGGGCAAATAGCTTAACCTCTCTCTGAACCATGGCAGAGCTTGCCTCCTGGGATCCTCCTCATATATACACACACACACCACACCACACACACGTCGGGGTCTAGCCTCAACATAGGATCGAGTTCTCAGCTGCAAGACGCATAATAAACTCACAAGGACAACTTTTTGGGTACACACTGACAGACAATTTTTAAGGCTTAAAGTTGCTCTCTCTCTCTCTCTCTCTCTCAGCTTGAAGCGGTATGTACTCTTCAGGCTGCAGGTTGTGCTCTCTCATTTGCTCCCTTTCTCACACACTCTCACTCTGTGTTCTTGCACACACACACTCCTCATACTCTCTCATACACACCCCTCATATTCTCTCTCCTTTAACTCACTCCACACTCACCTCACACACCTCGAACGCTTCACAAGTACCTCATTCTCACCTCCCTCTCTCTCTCTCTCTCTCTCTCTCTCTCTCTCTCTCTCTCTCTCT
>NC_034598.1:44303791-44326260 GCF_900095145.1 Mus pahari
AACTCACTCTGTAGACCAGGCTGGCCTCGAACTCAGAAATCCGCCTGCCTCTGCCTCCCGAGTGCTGGGATTAACGGCGTGCGCTACCACGCCTGGCTCGTCAAGTTGACCCTTAACTCAGCAGTTCTGCCATCTTTCTGCTTCTGCACATTGCACATAGTGACTCTCCCAGGAGTCACAGTGTTTTGACTTAGTTTTACTAATTTATAATTTTATGTATCCTATACTTGCTTATCGATACATATCCAAAGGAGATCAGGAACCTCTCTCAAATGTTGTGCAAAACTCATTTCATAACTTCAATAGTTTTTTCCTTTCTGAATTAAAGTGTCCCGTGTTTGTATTCCCTTATTCCATTTGTCCCTTATCCCAT
Source organism: Mus pahari (assembly GCF_900095145.1). Classification (NCBI taxonomy): domain Eukaryota; kingdom Metazoa; phylum Chordata; class Mammalia; order Rodentia; family Muridae; genus Mus; species Mus pahari. The sequence goes on from NC_034598.1 coordinate 44,304,165, forward strand.
GATTGTGCCTCTCATATGAATGCCTTTTCATAATCCTAGTAAATCCCTTCACTTTATGATAATGGACTCTGTATGGCTGTGCTTCATTTTCTAATATTTCTAAACATGATTTCTTCAAACTTTTTTTGCAAGTCAAGCATTACTCCAGAACTACCATTGTGCAGTTATTACATTGTTTCCAAGATGAGAGCACACAGTGTGCACCTGGGCCGTCAGGACTGTGCTGTGCTGTGTGTGCTGTGTGTGCTGTACTGTGCTGTGCTGTGCCCCATGCCTCGATTTTTTTTTTAAGATTTATTTATTATATGTAAGTACACTGTAGCTGTCTTCAGATGCTCCAGAAGAGGGTGTCAGACCTAGTTACAGATGGTTGTGAGCCACCATGTGGTTGTTGGGATTTGAACTCAGGACCTTCGGAAGAGCAGTCAGTGCTCTTAATCGCTGAGCCATCTCACCAGTCCCCCATGCCTCAATTTTTAATTGTTTAAGAATCATTGCAGCAACACAGGGTCCCCAATGGAGGAGCTAGAGAAAGTACCCAAGGAGCTGAAGGAGTCTGTAACCCTATAGGAGGAACAACAATATGAACTAACCAGCACCCCCAGAGCTCATGTCTCTAGCTGCATATGTAGCAGAAGATGGTCTAGTCGGCCATCATTGGGAAGAGAGGCCCCTTGGTCTTGCCCCAGTACAGGGAAATGCCAGGGCCAAGAAGTGGGAGTCAGTGGGTAGGGGAGCAGGGGTGGGGGGAGGGTATGGGGAACTTTCGGGATAGCATTTGAAATGTAAATAAAGAAAATATCTAATAAAAGAAAAGAAAAAAAAAAAGGCAGTGGTGGCGCATGCCTTTAATTCCAGCACTCAGGAGGCAGAGGCAGGTGGATTTCCGAGTTGGAGGCCAGCCTGGTTTACAAAGTGAGTTCCAGGACAGCCAGGGCTACACAGAGAAACCCTGTCTCAAAAGAAGAAAAAGAAAAAGAAAAAGAATCATTGCATCAAGGGACATGTAGTTTCACAGAATTCACCAGAGCAGAAGGATAAAGAAATAGGAAAGTCAGATATAATAGAATTATGCACATTAAGGCCAACTGAAAAACTGTCATGCACAAATGAAATCTATACAGCCGTTGTCCAGGGCTAAGGTTAGGAGAAATGGGAACAACTGTTTTTACAAGGAGCTGCCACAGGCTACTAAGATGTCTCCATCCCAGCTGCTGTGTGTGCATACACACACGCATACACACACACACACCACTCTCTGCACCTTGCTGCTTGCCAGTGGCCACCCAGGTTCACATCCACTGTTGCTCTGTAGCGTGGGGTCAAGTGACCAGGCACAGAGGACCTAGCAGCCTGCAGGAGTCCACTTCCTGTTAACCTGGTGGCTTTGTGAATTCTGTGCTGGGTAAAAGAGACCATGGGAGAAGGAATAGTGCATATCCAGGCCTCAGGAGGCTTTGAAAGCCTCTGCTCAACAAGAGACCCAGGTGCCTGCCTAGGTCTTTGACGCCTACTGGGGAAGACTTCAGGAGTTCTATGGTAGGGAACAGAGGCTGGACCTGTGAACCTCAGTGCAAGGATCTCTTCCTTCTTCAGACCAAGGGCTTGCCAGCCTCCTACCTCACAAGAGGCAAGCTCTACCTTCCTTAGCCCTCCCTCATTTGCAGAGGACACATTCTCACTAGGCTTCTCGTACCTGTGCGATGAGTGTCCTGCTCCCAGAAGGACTAAGTGTTCTCTGAGAGAAGCCATATCTGGTGTAGTGGCTCTGACTCCTCACCCTGCTCTCCCTCACCTCTGGCCTCAGTCTCTGCATAGTGAACTCAGCTGCTCAACACCCCACCCTACAGTTTCTACACTAAGCAGGCAACCGGGTTCAAATGACATCCGGAGGTTACTGTCTAGTTCCTTTATTACTCTAGGAGTCTGGGCCAGAGCATCTCAAGCTCAGGGCAGCCTGGGCAGCAACTTAGTGAAGATGTCTTAAAAAGCAGAGTCGAGGACGTGGCCTCTGAGACAGAGCCCCTGCTTAGAAACCCCAGGGAGGCTGAGGGAAGCACTGTTTAGGGGTGGAGGGGTGGAGCACTGGCCTAGGACCCCCTAAGTGAGGGGGTGTGGTCAGGGTCTGAGTGTTAGAAAACAGAAATTGACAAAATTGGAGCCTGTAAAACGACTCTGTGGATTAAGTGTTGCAGAAATCCCTGTCAGTTGAGAACCCTCCGAGAAAAGAAACTTAACTCCTGCAAACTGTTCTCTGGTCTCCACAGGTACGTTTTGACCGACATACCTGTATACATCTGTACCCAAGGAAATATAGTAAAAGTTACTCTCAGTACCCAAACAAACTGGGTTTCAGTGCAGCAAGCCTGAGATTTGTCCCCAGAACTGTCAAGGAATAAAATGGAAAATAAATTTTGCAAGTTTGTTACTTCGGCAAACAGAAGCCATGCTTGTGCCTTTACTCAGCCCTGTGCAGACACTCGGTCCCCCAGAAGCCACCCACCGTGTCACTGGCCAGAGCCTGGCCACATGGCCATGCTGCCTAGTGACTAGCAAGAAAGATGACTGTACTGGATAGCTTTGTGTCAACTTGACACAGCTGGAGTTATCACAGAGAAAGGAGCTTCAGTTGGGGAAATGCCTCCATGAGATCCAGCTGTAAGGCATTTCCTCAATTAGTGATCAAGGGGGGAGGTTCCCTTGTGGGTGGTGCCATCTCTGGGCTGGTAGTCTTGGGTTCTATAAGAGAGTGGACTGAGCAAGCCAGGGGAAGCAAGCCAGTAAAGAACATCCCTCCATGGCTTCTGCATCAGCTCCTGCTCCCTGACCCGCTTGAGTTCCAGTCCTGCATCCTTTGGTGATCAACAGCAGTATGGAAATGTAAGCCAAATAAACCCTTTCCTCCCCAACTCGCTTCTTGGTCATGACGTTTGTGCAGGAATAGAAACCCTGACTAAGACAATGACTGCTGGGACGGTGGTCTTTAACTGACGAGGGAATAAGGACTCACCTCTGACCCTGAGCGTGACCGACCAACTCTCTCTAACAGATGCAGCTGCCAGATTCCCTCAGGCTGAAGAGATGGCTCACTGTTAACAACACAAGCACTTTTACAGAGGACCATAATTTCATTGGCTCTCACTTCTAGTGGCTCACAGCTGCCTACAAGCCCAGCTCCGGGAGCTCTGGCACCCTCTCCTGACCTCTGTGGGTATCTGCACCCACATGTACATATCTACACACAGACATACACGTGGGTGGGGATACTTTTTACAGATGATTTTATATAGACCTGTTTTTGTTGTAAGATTGGGTTCCATATGGGGCACATGAGAGTTGCTATGGGAAGAGGCTGTTATGAGGATGCACACAGGAAGGGCCAGGAACTTTGGTAGGAAAACCTAGACTTTGTGCTATGTCTGTAGGGAGCTGTGGGTGGTGTTGAGCCATGTTGTTGTCCATAGGGAGAGGCACTGTAGACCCTTTAGGCTGTGACTTGGTTTTGAGTATCACTTCTTCCTTGAAGGGGTAAGGCCTCAAGTTCTCATTTCCAGAGAATGGGGCCTGAAATGTCCTGCAGAGAACCACAGCCCACACCCTGGAGAGTTCACACCACCAGGCACGGCTCTGTAGAATCCTAAGAATCTACTGCTCTGTGCCCTTAAGACTCCATTAGAGGGCTGGAGAGATGGCTCAGTGGTTGTGAGCACTGACTGCTCTTCCAGAGGTCCTGATTTCAAATCCCAGCAACCACATGGTGGCTCACAGCCATCTCTTCTGGTGAGTCTGAAGACAGCTACAGTGTACTAACATATATAAAATAAATAAATCTTAAAAAAAAAAAAAAAAAAGAACTTGCCGGGTGTGGTGGTGCACGCCGTTAATCCCAGCACTCGGGAGGCAGGGGCAGGCGGATTTCTGAGTTCGAGACCAGCCTGGTCTACAAAGTGAGTTCCAGGACAGCCAGGGCTACACAGAGAAACCCTGTCTCGAAAAACAAAAAACAAAAAAACAAAAAACAAAAAAGACTCCATTTGAATAAAATGCAGAGCAATTCTTTGGAAATGCTGCAGAAACTTAGCATGTACTAACAACACCAGCTTACTGGGGGGGAGTTCAGGCACAGGTGTGATAAGGACTTCAGATGCCACAGCAGGTGACTCTGTGTCTTGCCTGGCTGGCTTCTGGCCATTGGCAGGAGCAACCTGCAGCTGTGCACTCAGGCTTTCATCCCAGAAAGCTAAAGAGGGATGGGCCTGCCCCAATCTGAAACAGAAACTGAGAGGCCAGGCCTCCTTGTAGGCCAGCCTGGCCTTGAACTCAAAATACAGTCAAGGATGACCTTGGACTGCTGAGCTCCCTGCTTCTGTTTTCTGAATGTTGTATGCACAGCAGGAGGACAGGGATGGAGCCCAGGGCTTCCTGCCAGTCCACCCTGAGCTGTAGCCACGACCCTGTTTGTTTGTTTTGAGGCAGGATCTCACTATGTAATTCAGGCTGACCTAGAACTCTCTGTAGACCAGGTTGGCCTTGAACTCACAGGGATTAAAGGTGTGAGCCAACTCACCTGATTGGTCCTATTTGTTTTTTGAGTTGCAGTCTTCCAAGGCAGCCCAGGCTAGCCAAAACTTGTCATTTTCCTGCCTCAGCTTGGTATGGTTACTTGCATGCCATCAAACCCAAGGCTTTGAAGGTCCTTAGCTTATAGTTTCTTGTAACTAGAGAAAGGGACAGATTCTCCACATTCTGGACTAGGGACCTGGATAACTAGAGGTCATTGTCCTGTTTGCCCCACTTAAACTGTCATATGTCCACCCGAGGCACAAACATTCAGACTTTCAAACTGCACCAGATCATTTCTTTGTGCCTCATTGTAGCAGAAGGATCCTGAGTCCCAGACCCACTTGAGCTACAAGACATTTACATCATAACAAGATGAAGGCTACAGGACGGTTACATCATAATGAGATGAAGGCGAGGATATGAAGACCAGCACCTTTGTTACCCATGGAAAAAGCTAGCTGTGTAGCTATACTCCAGTGCTGGGGCTGTAAACACAGGGTGGTCACTGGGGCTTCCTGGCCAACAGTATAGCTAAGTTAATGACCAGTGAGAAACCCCATTTCAAAACATAAGGTGGAAAGCAGTTGGATGTGGGCCTGGCCCCTGGCCTCCACGCAAACAAGCACGTCCACACAGGTCTCTGGTCAGTCAGCGATGACCTCTTCTGTTGGTCCTAAGCGTGGCTTCATGGTCTAGGAGCCTCTGGCTGTCAGGGGTCATGGCCTGTCACTTCCTCTGTGCTCCTGAGTCTGGGTGAGAGGGACTCTTCGGAAGCTGAGCAGACATCCTGGGGCGTGGCCCAGAACACCTGACTCTGAGAGCTTTGCTGTAGGAAGTGGGCAGCAGGGGAGAGGAGAGAGGAGGCTGAGCTGGGACCAGTTGTGCCAAGGGTGTCCCTGGGGAACTCATGGGTTCCTAGTACGTGGGAGCAGGACAAAGAGGGGACTTGAACCCATGCCAACCACACAATGGTCCTTTGATTCACCCAGCCCAGGCCGCGGTAGTCCAGTGTGAGGGGTCAGGCCTTGGCCAAGGTCAGTGCTGTCCACCCCCTCCACCCTCTCCTGCAAGGTCCTGGTGAGAACACAGGGTCCTGTGCCCTGCCCCAACCTAGGAGCATCCTTGGGGGACTGCCAGGGACCAGGGCCAGGTCAGTATCCTCCCTCACTTGCACTGGATAGTGAGAGAAAAGATGGTTTCTGCAGTCTGTGGATCTGCTGGGGCTCCACTATGTCATGCCAAGACAGGGAAGATGTCCCCTGAAGGGGTCTGGAGTGGATGGAAGGATGGGGGAGGATGGTCTCAGAAAACCCAGTGCACCATCACCCATATTTTCCAGTTATAAATTAATTTATCTGTGTGTTTTAAAAATAGACTTACTTTATATGTATGGGTGCATGTCTGTGCACCATGTGTATGCAGTACCTGAGGGGGGCAGAAGAGGGCGGCAGATCCCCTGCAACCGCTCCATGGGTGCTAGGAACTGAACCCCAGCTCTCTGAAAGAGCAGCCACTACTCTTAACTCCCGAGCCACCTCTCCAGGCCTTTATTTATATATTGTTGTCTAAATCATGAGCTGTGTGAAGACAGGAGTAGGTCAGCCTCCGTCACTGAGATTTCCCAACACTGTGGTTTGTCGACTAAATATCTCAAATCCATGAGAGAACCCATAGACCCAAGGGTGTTTGAAGGGATGGTGACCTAACTACTTTGGAGGCCTCCATAGGAAGTTCTGGGTCTAAGAGACAAGTCCCCAGCCAGACGCGTGCCAGTGTCACCCCACGGGCTGTGGGATACACTGCCTCAGCCGTGCAAGTCCCATGGTGCCTAAGGTCTATCTGTGATGCCAGAGGTGGGCATCCTACCAGGAAGGAAGGGGAGAAGAGGCCTTTCAAGTCTGCATGTGTCACAGCTAGCTATGGGGTCAGAAGGGACAACCCGCAGGAGTCAGGTCTCCCACCAACCACATGAGTACTCATCCCTGCGTCCCTAGGATCAACTCAAGTCGACAGGCCTGGCTGCTAGTGCCTTTACCCTCCGAGACATCTTTTTGTTCTGATGGTTATTTTGAGGCAGGGTCTCAAGGTGTAATTCTGGATGGCCTTGAACTCACAGAGATATGCCTGCCTCTGTCTCCCAAGAGCTGGGGAAGAGAAGTGTAGACCACCAAGCCAGACCACTGAACTAGCCCATCCTGTTTCCTCAAAGTATTTCTTTTTTAAAAAAAATATTTATTTATTATATGTAAGTACACTGTTGCTGTCTTCATATACACCAGAAGAGGGCGTCAGATCCCATTACAGGTGGTTGTGAGCCACCATGTGGCTGCTGGGAATTGAACTCAGGACCTCTGGAAGAGCAGCCAGTGCTCTTAACCTCTGAGCCATCTCTCCAGCCCTTCTTTTTTTTTTTTTTTAAGATTATTTATTTTATGTATGTGAGTACAACGCTGCTGTTTTTAGACACACCAGAAGAGGACATTACAGATGGTTGTGAGCCACCATGTGTGAATTGAACTCAGGACCTCTGCAAGAGCAGTCAGTGCTCTTAACTGAGCCATCTTTCCAGCCTCCATTCTGTTTCTTAGACAGAGTCTTTCTGGCTTGTGCTCTCTCTGTAAACCAGATTGAACTCGAATTTGTGGCCCCCATAAGTGCTGGGATTCTGAGTTACAACTCCTGCCTGATGTTTTTTTCCTTGGGTGTGTGTGGTCTATGTGCACATACCCATTCACAGAGGCCAGAAGATATCAGATGTCCCCTCTCTCACATTTGGCCTTATTCCTTTGAGACAAGAGTCTCTCACTGAAGTGGAGTTAGGTGACCAGCAAGCCGCAGCAATCCTCCTGTCTCCACCCCCACATTCCTGGGATTACAGGCATCCTTGCCCCACATTGGCTTTTTACATGGGTGTTGGAGATTTGAACCCAGGTCTTCCTGTCTCTGTAGCAATCAGTCTTAACCCCTGAGCCATCCTCTAAACTCTGGGTTTGGCTTCGTTTCTCCTTTTTGAGTCAGGGTCTGGGGTAGCCCAGGCTAGCCTTGAATTCCCTGTATAGCTGAGAATGTCCTTGAACTCTTAATCCACCAGCCATTACCTCCTTAGAGCTGGAATGGCAGGTGTGCACCATCTTGCCGGTAGATTTCAGGACCTGTGCGTGCTGGGGGAGCACTCTAGCTCCCACGGAGCTAGCTACAGACAACCTCAACTTTAGTTTGATGCACTCTGAAGCCCTAGCTGGCCTCAAACTCACAGCAATCCTCCTGCTTCAGCCTCCAAAGGCTAGAATGGTAGGTATGAGTCTTCAAACAGTTTGGAACAGCATGGGGACACTCTTTGCAACCGTGGGTACTGTCAGGGTGAAGGTTAGGCGAGAGACTAAAGAGACCAGATGGTAACCTCAGTGCCCCGCTTAGCCCAGGTGGGGCTTCTCACCTGCACCCCAGAGATCCCCAAAGGAACACTGGACAGACACCTGGAGGTGTCCACCTCCCAGGACAAGCCCTCCAGGACACACTTTGTGACCTGACCCCATTGTGGACTGTTCTTCCTAGACAACTGTCTGGTTCCCAGATGGGACACGGCCTGCCCCCGGTGGCCACCCCCGCGCAGGCCCGGGCCCTGCGCCTCGGGGACACGTCCGTCCCGCTGCGCCCCGCCCCGCCCGCCGCCGGCCCCGCCCGCCCTGGGCTTTTATAGGCCGAGGCGTCTGCACTCGCTGAGTCCCCGCTGCTGCCCAACACTCGCCATGCGTTCTGGGGCACTGTGGCCGCTGCTTTGGGGAACCCTGGTCTGGACGGTGGGATCCGTGGGCGCCGTGATGGGCTCGGGGGATTCTGTGCCCGGTGAGTGGGGCTGGGCGGAAGGGGCGGGCGAGCGGGCCACCCACGTGGCCTGAGGAATGCGGCAGGGGGATGTCTGGGGTGTGCTCTGGCTGGGTGGGCGAATGCGGGACTCCACGCCTCCAGCCTCAAAAGAGGACTGACATTTATTTATTGAGCTCTTACTGTTTACGTGCTTTCCCATGAGTCCACAGAACAGCCAAAGCTTGTGGGTACTTTTTCTTCCCCGTTTTCAGGATAGGTAAACTGAGGCCCAGGGTCATGAACCTTTTAAGTGATGTGGTAGGTGGCTCCGTAGGCCCTAGAGCGATATCTCTGGGTGGCTGGCCCTGCTATTGCCACTTAGGCAGAGGGTTTCAGGAGTCTCTGGATGAGATGCCTCAGGTAGAATGGTATACCTGCATCTGGCCGGGAGTGCTCCAGCCTCAGTCTCCCTTTTTGTAAAGCCTTTGCTGAGGTGCTGGGGCCCAGTTCATGGAAGGCATTCAGCAGTGTCTCTTGAGCAACAATGAGTTCTGATGGGGGTGGGGGGTGTGCGGCTGTCTTCACTTAAGGGTGAAGAAAACCAAAGGTTCTGTGTTCTAGCCCCTACTAGCCAGGCAGGGCTGCTGGCCTCCAAGGGAGCCAAGCCCCCTCCCCTAGGGCCGCATACCCTGTCCCTGTCCCAGGGGAGTGAGCTCACGCAGAGGGAATGTTCCCCAGTTGGAGTGAGTAAGAGGCGGGTCAGGCGAGGGGGGGCTGCAGGCCGGGGGCTCGGCTGTCCTGGGCACTGTCTAGACAGAGGGCAGAGGCGGGAAGCCAGTGCAGGCCCACAGACCCTCACATGCCGAGCGCCTGGCATTTGAAGGGGCTGGGCAGGGTGCCAGTTCTCAGGCCTGGAGGCCAGGCGGGAGTTGGTGGTGGAGCACTCGGGTGCGGCTCAGAGGAGAAGGGTTCCCTCCACAGAAGAGCTCGAGCCACAGCTGTGGCTTTCTGCCCCTTCTTCCTGTACAGGGCATTCAGGATGGCTATGGACATCTCTGAATTGGCCGGGGGAATTAGATCTGAGGTGTTGGGGGTTAGTTGGGAGTTTGTTCCACAAAGAACATGCACAGGGATAATTCTTAGGTAGAGATGGGGTCTGGAGCCTCCCCATTCCTCCTCCTCCTCCTTCCCAATAGGTGGTGTGTGCTGGCTCCAACAGGGCAGAGAGGCCACCTGCAGTCTGGTGCTGAAGACACGCGTCAGCCGGGAGGAGTGCTGCGCTTCAGGCAACATCAACACTGCCTGGTCCAACTTCACCCACCCAGGCAATAAAATCAGCCTGCTAGGGTTCCTGGGCCTCGTCCACTGCCTCCCCTGCAAAGGTGAAGCCGCGGGGGCTCCTGATGGCGGACAAGACCCAGAGTGAATGGGGCACTGGGGAGGGGACCCTGGGGCCCATGGCTTGTGGAGGCTCTGAGAAACCCCCTGGTTTCATCATGTCAAGCCCCTAACCTGCGTCCTACCTCACCTGGTGGGGAGGAACTTAGCCTTAAATCCTTACCTGGCACTCAGGCTGTGTCCAAACTGTTACCCTCACAGGGCCCTGAGCACCACACATTTTACATGGCTAATATGCCTGGGGTATCTATCTGTGCTTTATTCTGAGCACGCCACCCGCATCCCTGCTGAGATGAATGAGTAACAGTCCAGGTGACAGAGAGCACCCCTGGCTTCTCTGTGCTCAGGGCTGAACTGGCAGGCACCCTGAGAGACTGGTGGGAAGGATTTGGGGGGAGCAGGCATGAGCTCTAGGGTTGGGGTGATAATTAGGAGTTTGCTGAGTGGAGCCCATACAGAAGAGTGTACTGGGTCTAGGGTTAGTCTCTAGAGGTAGGAGTGACATCAGGCAGCTTACCCAGGAGGAAGCCAGGTAGGGCTGCAGACCCTCAGGGTTAGGAGGATAGGGAGGGAGCCTGCATTGGCCTCAGGGTAGGATTAATCTCCCATCAGCCTGGCTGTGTGGTCCAGAGCCCATTGCCACACTCCCCTCCTCCTCTGGCTTCTGGGAAGGGGAGGGATTTCAAGAAAGGCCTGTCTGGGGCTTGAGGGCCTGATTGTCCGCCCTCCCAGCCTCTGGTCCTGGGGACTGGGGATGGGAGTTTGCCCCCTCCCTTTTCTTTGATTTCCTAAAGTCAGTTCCAGATGTATGGTGGGTGGGCCCTCTGGGGGGTACCCAGGTGTAACCCTGTAATGTGGGTCTCCTCAGATCCTGGATAATCAAGAGTTTAGGGCCAGCCCTGGCTACAAAGCAAGTTTGAGTAGCCTAGGCTACTTGAGGCCATCTCAAAAGAACAAATGAGTGTGTAGCTAGGTAGAAACGCCAACACAAGAATGTCTAGGCGAGCCTCAGTTTCCCCACCTGAGACATAAGGATGTGCGGGGGGTGGACGAACCTCTCCCCCATGCCTCTTTGGGGAGGTCCTAGTGGAAACCAGCAATGGATGCACCCAGTAATTAATTGTGCATCACGGTGCGCCTGGACTCCAGTGACATGTGGGAACCCCACTCGTGTGTACTCTGTGTCCTCAGATACCTGCGACGGAGTGGAGTGTGGCCCCGGCAAGGCGTGCCGCATGCTGGGGGGCCGTCCACACTGCGAGTGCATGCCCAATTGCGAGGGGCTTCCCGCGGGCTTCCAGGTCTGCGGCTCTGATGGCGCCACCTACAGGGACGAATGCGAACTGCGTACCGCGCGCTGTCGCGGACACCCAGACCTGCGCGTCATGTATCGCGGCCGCTGTCAAAGTAAGAGCTGTGGCCGTGGAGGGGCGGGACGCGGGGGCGGGGCCAAGGAATCTGGCAGGACCTGGGGGCGGGGCTAGGAAGGGGAGGACAGGGAGGCATCTCAGGGCTGGGAAAGGCGGAGCCTGGGAAAAGATAGGGCCGGCCGAGGGGCGGAGTCTAGAGAGGGCGGGGCCTGGCAAATAGCAAGACCAAGGTAAGGCCGGCTGAGGGGCGGAGCCTAGGGGAAGGTGTGATTATGCAGGGGCGGAGCCTATCCGGTTGTTGTCCAAGTCCCCACCTAGCCTGTAGAAGGGGCAGGGCCACGCTGGTTGCACTTTAAGGACCCTACTTGTTGCTGATGCTAGGGGTGGGGCCTGAGGGAGGGGCAGGGTTATGCGAAACTGTGGATCAGGTGCGAACCAAAGAAGGCAGGCTGCAAAGATCGAGTCGGAGCCCCCGTTTAGCGCCAACTCTCGGGCGTGTCCAGGAGCAAGGCTGTGCGCGGCAGGGTGTGCCCTGCGGGCCAGCGTGCCCTTACAAGTGCTGACGCGCGGGAGAAGGTGTGCAGCCACGGGAAGAGGCTTGTGATGGACTGAGGAGGGAGAGAATGTGGGTGTGGCCATGAGGGCAACCTGATGGGTGGAGCTTGGGGCAGGGATTGACAGCTGAGTGAGGCTGTCATTCTGGGGGCGGGACTTCTCTGGGGACAGGGTTTAACACTTGAAGGGGCTTTGTTCTGGGGCGGGGCTTAACAGAGATAAGTGGTGCTTGCATTCTAGTAGATCTTGACAATAGGGAGGGGCTAGTATCCCAGGGCAGGACTCGAGGAGTGGCGGTGCGTTTATGTCCTAGGAGTGGGGCTTTCGGGCAGAGTCCTTGTCTGAGGGTAGCAGGACTCACAGGGAGGAGACACCATCCTGAACCTGACCCACTCTCTCTCGGACTTTCAGAGTCTTGCGCTCAGGTAGTGTGCCCGCGTCCCCAGTCGTGCCTTGTGGATCAGACCGGCAGCGCACACTGTGTGGTGTGTCGCGCTGCGCCCTGCCCGGTACCTTCCAACCCCGGCCAAGAACTCTGTGGCAACAACAACGTTACCTACATCTCATCATGTCACCTGCGCCAGGCCACTTGCTTCCTGGGCCGCTCCATTGGGGTTCGGCACCCAGGCATCTGCACAGGTGAGAGATGTGGGTGGGTCTGGGCATCTGATCCCCCAAGGGGCGGTGCGCCATGCTTACTGTTGCCTTCATACCTGTAGGTGGCCCCAAAGTACTAGCAGAGGAGGAAGAGAACTTCGTGTGAGCTGCAGCCACTGGGCCTGGCATTTGAGGTCATCCCGATTTTATTTATTGTTACAGAAAAAGATTCTAATTTATGTCACATAGACATTCCCCAAACCTGGCCTGGAACCACTTGGGGATCCCCTGGGATCCTGAGCACGTATCACAAGAACTGAAGGGAGATTTTTTTTTATAAGAGTTGGTATGTGCCATCACCAGGTACTGGGATCAAAGTTAGAACCCCAGACAACTGGTGCCCAGGGAGGGCAGCTTCATGGAGACCCCCCTGCTTTGATCTCCCCACCTGCGTTCTAGGCTGGAGCTATGTCAGGGCACAGCCGATGAGTTGGTGTTTGCATATGGCTGGCCTCAGACCAGAGCGGGCATCACCAGGTCAGAGAAACACTGGGCTCATTCCTGTTCGGTCCACTCTGGGTGGGACCTGGTAGAAACATTGGGCTCTGGCTGACTCACAGGCCCAGGACAGCCAGTGGACAGCAGGATTCACTGTGCCCAGAGCACCCAGAGTCACTCTAGCACCCATTGCCCTGTTCCCTGGACACCCACATTAGCTTTTGCCCAGTTCCCCACCAGCCCCACTCGTCCCCAAGCCGAGCTGCAGGTGGTGACAACAGTCAGATGCTGTTTGGGGCTAGACTGCTCACCCTTCACCCTGACAGCTGCCGCTGAAACCTGCCCACACCCACAAGTGCCTTCCTGGAAGCCAAGGCGGGAGCTGCGGTGCATTAGGCAGAGTGCTTTTCTAGTGTTCTCCGAGCCCGGGCTCCGTCCCCAGCACCACGTAAACAGACACGTTGACTCAGGCCTGCCGTCCCAGTACTTGGAAAGTAGAGGCAAGGGGATCAGGAGTTCAAGTTCATCCTTGGCCACATTGTGAGTTCAAGGCCAGCCTGGGCTTATACAAAACTTAAAAAGGAAGCCAAGATGTCAGACCACAACAGAAGACCATGGGAAGGTGCACAACCCTCCAGTTTGGGGGCGAGGAGTTGCCAGGGTCTTTCTCGCCACCCTCCAGTTCTCAGCTGTGCCTTTCTTGTAATGTCCCTCAAAGTGTCCTTAACAGGGAGCTATGGTAGCCTCTCTTACCTTGGAGTTCTGCCTCACCAAGGAAATAAAAGACTATAGAAACCACCATGTGTTTTCTGCCTCCTTCCTCTGAACCTGGGACTAGAGTGGAGCGTGGGACAATCCATGAAAGCTTTCAGAGACATGTGGCACGCGTTCAAGAATCCCTGGGAAACGTCGAGCAGAGTGGATGGGAGGGAAAGGAAGTGCGCCCTCTGGGGTCCCGGAGGTATGGGGTAAGAGGGCTTTAAATGGCACCTTGTCTGGGGCTCCAGAGCGAAGGGTTGACCTCAGACCAGGAGGAATGATAGGCAATAAGACAGCTGTTACACTGAGGCTGTTGCCAGGAGTGGAGTTAGGACTTTTTGGATTTTTGTCCTCACTACATATATCAGTCCCTGTCTGTGTTAGTGGAGTTTGTCATGATCCATAGGGGATAGAGCAGGTACAAAGGCCCGGGAGCCACCCAGAAGCGATGACTTCAGGAGGGGGCAGCATAGTGGGTCTTGGTTACAAGGGTGACTGTGGATTAAGGGCAGCGGCTGGAGTTGCCCACATATCAAGCCATAAGCCATGTACCTAGGTAGTCAACCCTCGGTACAGCTGTTCATTTAGGATGAATGCCTGTAGCCCAAGTCCCAAGCCATGGAATACTCCAGATGTGAGCCAATGGGCACAGGTTGCTATTCATCTCTGCCCCAGTAGAGGGCTGAAATTCAAACAGCCCTCACAGAGTGAACCAGGGGATGAACTTGCCCGAACCACGTCCCAGATCCAGGTCACAAACGCTGACACTTGAGTGTAGACATCTGGGGTCTTGGGGTCACCACACCAGAGGCCTGAGAAAGATACAAGGCCATGGGCCCGTCTTCCACAGACCAAGGGTCCCCCAGAATCTGCCTGGAGTGAAAAAAGTTTGAGGTTAAGAGTTGTTCTTGGGGTCTTGTGTCCTTGCCTCCCTAAAGGAGTCTCTTATAAGCAGACAGGTAAGTGGTCTTTGAGCAACGCATAGCCTACATAGCTTTGTGCGATAGCCTTCCGGTGCGTCTCCCCAGGGAGCTGAAGTTCTCCTTAAGTCTCTAGGTGGTACTGTTAGTGTTCCTCAGTATTTAGCCTAAAAAACCCAACTCACTGACTGGCATCACTGTCATAATTGCTATGTAGAAATTGCTATGTTGGTGCCTGGTGAGATGGCTCAGTGGGTAAGAGCACTGACTGCTTTTCCTAAGGTTCTGAGTTCAAATCCCAGCAACCACCCCTTAATGAGATCTGACATCCTCTTCTGGCCATCTGAAGACAGCTACAGTGTAAATAAATCTTTTTTAAAGAAAGAAAGAGATAGAGAAAGAAAGAAAGAAAGAAAGAAAGAGAGAGAGAGAGAGAGAGAGAGAGAGAGAGAGAGAGAGAAAGAAAGAAAGAAAGAAAGAAAGAAAGAAAGAAAGAAAGAAAGAAAGAAAGAAAGAAAGAAAGAAAGAAAAGAAATTGCTATGTCATCTTTTAGGACCCCAGGCCTGGGAGCGATATCTGTTGCGCCCCCTACTGGACGTGCCTCGTATGTTTAGACATACATCTCCTGGGCATTTTTGTGCAGGATATATACAGGCTGCAGAAATGAAAGTAACTCTGTATGACTCTCAATCACCCTTCACTTTCCTGGGCCTCAATTTCTCCATCCAATCAAACATTAATGGGACTCCGTTCTCAAAGGTAGCTTACTTCCAGCTCTGACCCTTTTTGGGTGCCTCGGTTTTCCCATTTAGTAAGCAAGCAGGGTGTGGAATCATACCGAGCAGAAACCACGTCGCCGGCGGTCCCCACTGTGAGTGCAGAGCATGGCAGAACTCAGCTGGCCCTGCCAGGAGCTGTTGCAGACACTCAGATCCAGTATGCGCACCTCGACTTCCATCAGCCCAGGCGGAGGCTCCTCAAAGTCAGACACGAAGCCCCAGCCAGATACGTGGCAACGCGTGCCCGCTGCGGGTGGCTTAGCACCTCTCCGCGGCAATCTTAACAGCCTCACAGCGGGGCCCAGGACAGCAGAGCCATTCAACTGCAGAAAGAATGCTAGATTCAGTGCTACTCACTCTCGCACCTTAGTGTCCTTATGGTGTCTGGAATCAGTAACAGCTGTGGTCCACCCGCCATTAGACACTGCCTCCAACCACACTAGGCAGCTCCATCATGGACCAGGGATATGACCTTCCACCTCATCTCTCAGAGTCCTCCACGCTTCTCAGCCCTCCATAACTCCCCTTGTCCTTGGGGTGAAGGCTCCTAGCTCACCGGTGATTCCAACCTCCTTGAGAGTTTCCCAGCTGGAGCACCTTCCCATTGAGCCTCAATTTGGACATGGCTTCCTTCAGGAGGCCCCCGAAACTCCGCAGTGCAAACAGGCACCTCGGGGACCCTTGTGTACCCAGTTAGCTGTGTAGCTTTGCTGGGTGACTGCCAGGGGCCTCTGCCGGGTCTCCTGCCACTCAGCTGGAGGGTGTAGAAAAAAATGACCAGACTCAAGCACATCTCTATACACCTCTACCTCAGTTTCCCCATTTCCCGGCCTCAGTTTCTTCACTTGTACTGGGGGTCAGGTGACTCTAAAGGGTCCTACCCCCAGCCTCTGGCTGTGGAAACCCTCATTCTCTCCTGTTTTGTCCAAAAACAAAAACAAAAACAAAAAACCACCACACCCTGAAGCCCACAGTTCACGGAGGGCTTGCAAAGGTACCTGTAGGCCAGCTCTGAGAAAGATGCACCCTAGAGAAACAGAACCCAGGGGTTCTTGGCTTTGGTTTTTGTTCTGACAGGTGGGAGCATGGAGGGCTTAAGGCAGTACAGATGGATGACAGGATTCAGGGACCCAGGCATGAGCTCATAGCAGAGCCTTTTCCTAGCGTGCAAGAAAAGGGTCCAGGCTGGTTGTGGTGGTACTGGAGAGGCAAAGGCAGGCAGATCTCTGTGAGTTTGAGTCCAACCTGGTCTATAGAGTGCTTCAGGATGGCCAGAGCTGTATAGCGAGACCCTGCCTCAAAAAGAAAAGAAAAAGAAAACATAGAAAGAAAGAAAAGGAAAGGAAAGGAAAAGAAAAAGTTCATTCCCAGACCCACAAGTAAATGAAATGAATAAACTCAGAAATCAGACAGGCCCTGACCAGCTCACTCTTAGCAATCACCCTGCTGCAGCCCAGCTCACCCTTAGCAGGCAGATATCGTTGGCCTGTGTGGCAGGCTGGAAATCAGGATGGCTGACAGCAGCTGCAATGCTAAATATCTGCTGTGTGGGCTCCGGGGTGAGCAGTGCGTGGGCCCCCAGCACCACCAGCCCAGTGGAGGGGTCCCTGCAGGCCAACAAGAGGAGCAAAGTCACCAAGGCTGCCCTGAAGTCATGAGGTCATACAACCCCACCCTGGCCAGGCAAACTCCAGTCCTCCAGTATTAACTTCCAGAGTTATAAGAATAAGCTTAAATTGAACACAATACAACCTTATTTGTTATAATTCTTAATTCCATCATACTATTTTGTAGCACTGAGTATAAAACTTAAAAACCTCCCAGGCTGGAGAGATGACTCAGCAGTTAAGACCACTGACTGTTCTTCCAGAGGTCGTGAGTTCAATTCCCAGCAACCAAACATCTGTAATGGGATCCAGGGCCCTCTTCTAGTGTGTCTGAAGAGAGCAGCAGTGTACTCATGTACATAAAAATAAATAAACAGCCAGGCAGTGGTGGCACACGCCTTTAATCCCAGCACTCAGGAGGCAGAGGCAGGTGGATTTCTGAGTTCGAGGCCAGCCTGGTCTACAGAGTGAGTTCCAAGACAGCCAAGGCTACACAGAGAAACCCTGTGTCGAAAAACCAAAACAAAAAAACAAAAAAACAAACAAACAAAAAAACAACAATGTAGTCACGTACATAAAATAAATAAATAAATAAATAAATAAATCTTTAAAAATAAAAAGAATTTAAAATAAATAAATAAATCTTTAAAAAGAACTAAAAACCTCATACTTCTCACTAAGCAAGCGATCTACCTGGCCACACCCCCAACCCCTCACTGAGAGACTCTAGACAAGGGCTCCACCAATGGGCAACACCCCCAGACTCTCACTTGGGGATTCTATGTGGGGCTCCATCCCTGAGCCACACTCCAGTTAAGGCCTCTACTATTTCACTACAACCCTATAACTAACTGTCTGTCTGTCTGTCTGTCTGTCTGTCTGTCTATGGAGACGTGGTTCCAGACTGTAGCTAAAACTGAGCTTCAGTTTCCGTCCCCGACCCAGTAGGGATTCTGGGTAGCTGGAATCCCTACTGTGCTGCTCTCCCGACAGCGTGAGGCCAAACAGCAGCACACCACGTTGCTTGTGTTGGAGATGATCATAGTTATTATGTTTGTTATCACCAGAAGTGCCCGGGGGTGGGGGTAGAGAGTCAGTCCTGTCTGTGTCACATCCTGGCTTCCTGATGGCCTTAAGTCTATCCCTCAGTAGCCCCAGCATGTCACCTGTCACTGAAGCAATGGGCAGCTGACACCACCCAATGGGTATGGAACAGGAAGCCTCCGCAGTAGTGATGGCCCTCGAAGCTCACCGAGGCCATATAGGGCCGGGAATGTGGCGTTACCTCGTGGCCTCCAACAATGTAGGACCCACAGCAACCTGGAAGAGGCGGGGCAATGTGAGAGGCAAGGACAGGTAGCTCAAGGGCGATGGAGCACAGCCCAGGAAGGGAGTAGGGGTGGAGGCTGGGCTGAGAGGAAGGGCAAACATAGAGGGAGGCCTCCAGGAAGCAGAGGCAGGAGGATCTCTGTGGGTTCAAAGTCATCCTGGTCTCCATGGAGAGTTACAGGCCAGCCAGGGCTACATGATGAGACCTCACCTAAGTGTGTGTGTGTGTATGTGTGAGTGTGTGTGTGTGAGAGAGAGAGAGACAGAGACACGGAGATAGAGAGAGACAAAGGCAGTCCTAACCACCCTCAGCACCACATAAGCGTGGTGTGGCAGTACAGGCCTGTTATTTCAGAACTCTGGAAGTGGAGGCAGAAGGATCAGGAATTCAAGGTGATTCCCCTTTTCAGCTGCACAGCTATTTCAAGGTGCCCGGACCACAAGAAACCCACTTTACTTAAGAGAGATGGAGGGGGTCAAGTGGTAGCCATGCCTTTAATCCCAATGCTATGAGTTCAAGGCCAGCCTGGTCTACAGAGTGAGTTCCAGTACAGCCAGGGCTACACAGAGAAACCCTGTCTTGAAGCAAACACACAGAGAGACAGACATGGATGGATAGATGGATGGATGGGTGGATAGATAGATAGATAGATAGATAGGCAGATATGAAAGAGTGAGACTAGGAGACCCTTTGGGCCAGTGAGACGGCTCAGTAGGCAAGGCACTTGCTACCAATCTTGACAACCTGAGTTCAATCCCAAGGACCCCTATGGTAGAAGGACAGAATTGACCCCTGCAAGTTATGACAAGCACTGTAGACATGTACCCTCTCAAAATAAATAAATAAACATAAATGTATGGTTTGTTTTTTTTTTTTTTTTAAATAGGAAGCTTGGAGAAATGGCCCGTTATTTACTCTCACTGAGGACTTAGATTCTAATGCCCACACCTACATGGCTGTTCCAACCGACTGTAAATTTCAGGGGCTCTGATGCCACCTTCTGGTCCCTCCAGGTACTGCATGCATGCAAGCATACAGGCAAAACACTAATACATAGAAAAATAAAAACAAAACAAAACAAAAGGCAGGAAGCCCAGACTCCACGATCTTGTACCTGAGCTGGCTGAGGTCCCTGCTGGCTGCCCCATCCCGCCACAGCCTCCTGCCTGAGCAGCAAAAGGGTACACGTGTGTCCTGTGTGGGAGCCTGGTCACCTTGGGTAGGGTTTAATGGCCATTTGGAGTTCTCACCAGGGAACCACATGAGCTGGGTCAGGGCCGCCGCTGTAGTCAGCACCAGGCAGTGCCAGCTTCCTCCCGTCCCAGGCACCATAGTTGTAGACGATGGCATCTTTCTGGTGAGGTCTGCAGGTGCAGGAGGCACCCAACGGTTTAACCCAGAAAGTTGTTCCGGGGCTGTGGTCTGTGGTCAGGAGGTGGAGCAGGAGCTTCTGGGAATCAGGAAAGGCCATGTTACTGTTCCTTGTCCCCAACTGTGCTGCTCATGAAAACCCAGAACCTTAGACCCAAGATCGGTTTGTGAGCTCAAACTCCCCCTGTACCTTCCTATGAGATTACTGCCAGGCTGAACTCGGGTCAGACCTTATGTGTCTGTCCCCAGCCAGGTAGCCCAGGGGCAAGCATCTTGACCCTTGACCTCAGTTTCCCCATCGTGAACCTTAGGTCGCTGAGGACCATAAAGCTAGTTCTTCGGGGAGGGCTCTGAATTGGGCTGCCTTTGTTGCATTTATTGAGGTCCTACTGTATACCATACTTCCTTGGAAGAACTGGGGACCTAACAGAGAGTGACCCTAAAGTCAGGAGCCCAGAGACCACGCATCAGGATATGTGCTGGGCTTAGGCATCCCCGTGGTGGAGACCTCTGGGAAAGAAAGTTCAGTTATCTTCTCATGTAGCCCAGGCTGGCCTCTAATTCAATATGCCCCTTGAACTAGCTATCTAGCTGAGAAGAGCCTTGAACTCCTGCCTCTCCTGCCACTATCCCCCTGCCTTGAACTCCTGCCTCTCCTGCCACTATCCCCCAAGTGCTAAGACTACAGGTGTTATCTACCGTGGACCCACGTAAGGTGGGAACTTAGGCTTCCCCTAGGCTGTGAGATGGAGCCCAGAGCACACACTGGCTGGGCTTGCACTGGTCCATGTTTGTTAGCAGACACTGCAGCTTTAAGTATGCGACAGGCTGTGCCCCTGTTGGCCTGTAGGACCCACCCCAGGGCTGATGCGAATGTTGGGTGCCTAAGAGCAGAGAGGGAGCCTGGGTGAACTCAGGGTGCACAGTGGTCCCAGACAGCTCAGGGAGGAGCAAGGGCTCAGGGTCAACAAGGGCATCCTGCAGGAGAAGACACTGTTGTCATAGCAACAGCCTCCCAAAAGGGTCACTCCATCCCCCACTGAGGATGCCTCACCATGCATCTGCACCATAGGCCTTGGAGGGAGTCAGGGCTCATGAAGGTGGTAGTGACCAGACACAGAGCGGGAGGGGAGGGAGGGACCTCAGAGAGTCAGAGCCAGAGAGCCAGGGACAGAGGAAAATAAGAGAGTAACAGAAACAGATGGAGGTGGAATGAGACAGAGATGGAGGGGAAGACAGAGACAGAGACAAGGACAGAAAGAAAGCCAAGCCTGAAGAGGATGCACACTTTTAACCCCAGCTCTCTGGAGACACTGGCAGATGGGTCTCTAAGGTTAAGGCCAGCCTGCTTTACAGAGTGAGTCCTTGCCAAACTAAACAAACAAGCAAACAGAAAGCGGGTCTGGGGAGAAGGCTCAGCAGTTTAGAGCACTGGCTGCTCTTCCAAAGGACCTGGGTTTGGTTAATAGCACTCACATAGTGGCAGTGGACCTGTCTCCTCTTCTGGCTCATGTGGGTACTGCATGCATATGGTACATACACACAGAAAAACACTCAGAAAATAGCAAATAAAATAAATGAGAGAGAGACAGAAACAGAGATAAAGACAGCTATATAAAGAGAAATCACTGGTGATGATGACGACAGAGAGTGGGACGGTGTGTGACGCAGGGTGGGTGTGGTGGCGCACGCCTTTAGTCCCAGCTCTGAGGCAGAGGCAGGCAGATTTCTGTGAGTTCAAGGCCAACCAGGTGTACAGAGTGAGTTCCAGGACAGCCAGGGCTACACAGAGAAACTGTGTCTCAGGGGGGAAAAAATGGCACAGCAAGTGCAGGAAAAGCTCAGGCTGCCGACTTGGGAGCCCTGTCGCTTCTCTGTTTCCTTCCGCTTTGATGAACAGTTGTGAAACCCTCTTGCGCTCACCTCAACTGCCAACTGCCAAGTTCACAGCAGGCATCTGGACCTTGAGAAACCCAGGAAGGGCTTCCATCTCTGTTCTGGGGCATCTGGGAACCCTTTGAGATATTAATTAATTAATTAACTAATTAACTTACTCACTGCCCGATTTTTGTGTTTCTGAGACACTGAGTGTCTAGAGAGACCCAGTGAAGATCCGTCAGCGGCTTTGACAATGAGAGAGGGGTGCTGTGTGAGGCTCAGACACATCCCCAGGTTACCAACCAGGACGTTGGTTCTCCATTTCCTTCGGCTCTCCTGGAAGTGGCTTTCTCTTTTCTTAGACACAGACTCATGTAGCCAGGTTGCCCCCAAGCTCACTATGTAGCCAAGGATAACCTCGAACCTTTATCCTCTACTTCCCAGGTGCCGAGGTGACAGATTGGTATAGCGACATCAGCTCACTTTGGGGTTTTTGTTTTAACTTTGCTTTTTTAAAGATTTATTTATTTATTTTATGTATATGAGTACACCATTGCTCTCTTCAGACACACCGGAGAGGGCATCAGATCCCATTACAGATGGTTGTGTGTCACCATGTGGTTGCTGGGAATTGAACTTAAGACCTCTGGAAGAGCAGTCAGT
>NC_034598.1:44327130-44331592 GCF_900095145.1 Mus pahari
AAAAAAAAAAGAAAGAAAACCAAGGGAAAGTGGGTGGCTTGGCAGGAAGGCCGCGGAGGATGTCCTGGGACCTCCACATGCACACAAAGTGAGCACACATTCTACAAAACCAAACCAAAGGACAACTACTCTATCACAGAAGCAAGCTTTTGTGACTCACTCTCCCTGTGCTGCCCCAAGGCCCAGTGAGTGTCTAGGGCCAAGGGACTGCAGTCCAGGCAAAAACATGGCAAGTCACATGGTGCTTGTACCCTCTGAGGGAGACAGGCCCTATGTCTTTCTTGCTGTGGCTCTCCAGTGCCCTGGGAACAAAGTCTAAGTTCACCCAACACCCCTTTGCTCAGTCTGGCAGCATTACAGGGCTGACTAAACTCCTGAGTTCAGTAGACCATATCCAGCCACTACTAGCCCAGGCTGGGCCTCGTGCAGGAGCTGAACCCCTCAACAGCTGCTGCTGTGGCTCTCCCGCGGTTCGGGGGTCCGACTTGGGGCCCTGAACTGTACCAGGACTCCTTTCATCCCATGGATAACTGAGGGTGACTGAGTCCGGGATCTCTGCGACGTTTTGGGGTGCAGCTGCGCGGTGCGGGGCGTCTGCGGCCGGCAGGAGGCGCGCGCGGGCGCGCGGGATACAGGGAACGCGCAGAGGCGGCGCGCACACGAGCCCACCCGGCCGCGCCCGGACAATACCCGGCGCGCTGGGGACGATGCCCGCCCCGGTGCCGCCCCCGCGCCGCACAGCCCCGGCCGCCAGGCCCTAGAGTCGGCCCTGCCCCGCGCTGCACCGCCCACGGACCTCGCGGGAGATGGAGTGAGTACCCGGCCGCGCGCGCTCTGCCGCCCCAGGCCCCCAACGGGGAACCCGGAGGCGACGCGGGGAGACC
Organism: Mus pahari; assembly: GCF_900095145.1. NCBI lineage: Eukaryota > Metazoa > Chordata > Mammalia > Rodentia > Muridae > Mus > Mus pahari. The sequence goes on from NC_034598.1 coordinate 44,328,015, forward strand.
GTGCCCAGCTGCAAAAGGGAAGGATAGAGCTGGGCCGCGCACTCCAGGCCTGGTCCCCAATCAAGCTGGAGGGGGCCCACCTGGGTTGCACCCACACATCTCTTGCAGGATGCAAAGGAGAAAGGCCCACGCGCGCGTACGACCCTTTATCCAAGCTGGGCCACCTGTGGGTGGGCGCCCCCCGAGAGCCTGTGGGACTTCGGGAGTAATGGGACCCTTCCTCAAGAGGCAGGGTGCTCCCCGCTTCCCCTCCCCCAGCTTCGGCTTGCAGCTCCTGGCGCTCCTGTCGGTCCTTCTTGCGCTCTGCCCTCCTCGTGGCCTCCTCTGGGTCCGCAGCCTCTTGGCCAAACCAATTCCGACCCCTTAGATGTCCTGAGTTGCCACAGGCTGGAGAGGTAGATTTCCGTGGAGAGCTAGGCGGGCGGTTCCCTGACAGAAGCTTTAATCTGATTTCCCCCTTTCCCCCTAAGAGTATCCCCTCCCCCTTCCCAGAAAAAGCGGGGACCAGATGGTGTGACTCAAAGGAGTGGCTGGTTGAGGTTGAAAATGATGGTGGAACCCAGTTCCCAAACCTAGTCTGAGTGAGCTGGGGTCTGTTTGTGTGGGTCTGAGAAGCGATGAGCAGTGGACGATTTCCTACGCACCGGGGGCCCGTTCGGGCACGCAGCCCTCTCTGGGCAATGTGAGGGTGTCCCCCAAGCCCCTTACTCCCACAGGTGGGAAGAATAGGTGGTCGAGGGGTGCTTGACAAGCCTGGTGGTAAGGAAACATCTAGGTAACAAATCTGCGTGCTTGGTGTCGTGGGGCGTCCCACACAGGGCGTCTGTCCTTACCCAAGCCAGGGCTGGGACAGAGCCGTCTGGCCAGCCCAGCTTGGCTGGTGACCGCTCCCCCTGCCCTTCCCTCTCTGGGTGTGTTTTGTGCAAGACAACTTTCCTCTTGGGATTAACCCGTGACCCGCCACACCCTCCGATGGGTGGGAGCTGTCACATCCTTCCCCGGCCAAGAAGGCTGACACCCAGCCCTTGCGTCCTTTACTTCAGACAAAGGCCTGGCTGCTCCTCCGCCCTGCCCCGGGAGCCCAGCCAGGGGCTCAGGGGAGCCAGGGCCTGCACTTGCCTGCCCCACATCCCCTGGCTTGTTTATCTGTTCTGCTGGCCTGGCCCAAGGGATCTTCTGACAGCCCGGACCAGGCCCAGGGGTGGGGTGTGGCTGTGGTCAGTGGGCTGCACAGACAGGTGACAGAACCTCCCACCCGGAACAGCAGATGAAAGGGTTGTTTCTGGTTAGGCCCCTATTGTTTCCTGTTCTTCTAGTCTTTTTTTTCCACTGGGGATCCTAAGGCTCAGAGGGGACTAGATGACAACCCAGAGCCACACAGCATACCCAGAGGCCCTTAGCTCACACCTGCTGCAAGGCTCTCCCGGGGTGGCCGTCTATCTCTTACAGTAGTGAGAGTGAGAGAAAACCTCTCTTAGGTTTCCAGTTGATACAAGGTGGAGTGAATGCCATCTGGACCAGGCCAGTCTTGGACACCTGACTTCCATCACAATCCTTTTCCACAAGGGCTAAACTCACTGTAAGTCACTCCTTTGATGAACTTCATGGCCCAGAACAAGAGATAGTTGCAAAGGCTAGCGGAAAGAGGACATTCGTGCTGCATTTTAAAGGTCGTGTGTGTGTGTGTGTGTGTGTGTGTGTGTGTGTGTCTGTCTGTGTGTGCGCGGTGTCTGTGTCTGTGTCTGTGTGTGTGTGTCTGTGTGTGTGTGTGTCTGTGTCTGTGTGTGTGTCTGTGTGTGCGCGCACACATGCAAGCCTTTCATCCCTGCACTCAGGTGAGGCAGGCAGGTCTCTGTGAGTTCCAGGTCAGCCAGGGTTACATAGAAAAAACCCAGCTCAGCAAAAAGCATTTTAAATTTAAGAAAGTAAATATATGCATTAAAGAATTAAAGGAGGGAGCTGGAGAGATGGCTCTGTGTGTAAGAAAGCTCACTGCCACAGGCATGGCAGCACACACCTTTAGTCCCAGGAGGCAGAGGCAGGCAGATCTCTCAGTTCAAGGCCAGCCTGGTCTGTAGAGTGAGTTTCAGAACAGCCAGGGCTACAGAGAGAAACCCTGTGTGTCAGGTGAGAGGCGGGGACAGGGAGAGGACCCCAGTTTGATTCTTAGCACCCCCATGGTGGCTTACACCTTCCTGTAACTCTAGAGCCAAAAGATCTGATGCCCTCTTCTGGCCTCCACAGGCATTGCGTGCATATGCACAAACCCACACACAGGCTCTAAAAATGAAATAAATCTTTGAAAACTTTAAAGACCTAATAAAAATTACTTTTGAAGAGAGGTGGCAGATATGGTGACCAGGAAGCTGTGACAGTCCTCCTGCCTCAGCCCCTCGGAGTGCTGGGGCGACAAGTTTGCACTACAGAATGGAGGAATGGGGATGTTCAGAAGTGAAGCCTTCACCAGGCTCTCCTTGGATCCTAACCCCGCCCAGCTACCCCGCCCCCACCTTCCCCTCCCCCTCACTCTGCCTGTCAGTCTCTTGGTGCCAGGTCTGCACTGATAGTTCCAATTCCAGAGCAATCTTTGGTTCTATTTGTTTCTATTTGGTCCCTGCACCTTCATACCTCTAGCCGAGCGAGTCTGCCAGGACTACTCTTGTAATGTTTTTCTACAATATAAGGGAATTTAGTTTGAAATGCGAGTTGTTGGGTTTTTTTAAATGATTATTTGTGTGTAGTGTGGGAGAGTGTGTGGGCAAGTAAGCAAGTGGGAGGGTCTGACTTTCAGAAGTCAGTTCTCTCCTTCCACCACGTGGGTTCTGGGGATCGAACGCAGGTCGTCAGGCATGACAGCAAGCCCTTCTACAGCCATCTCGCTGGTCCCCTAAATGTGGGTTTGTAAGGAAGGAGTTAAGACTGGCCGGCCAGCCTCAGAACAGGGAAGGTGGCTGGAGAAATGCTGAGTTGAATTGCTTCGTTTAGAGCTTTCTGTTGCTGTGTTTTTAGTTTATTTATTATTGTGGGGCATGACACATGTCAGGGGGTCAGAGGACTTGCAGGTCAACCTGTCTGTCCAACCGATGGGTTCTAGGAATTGAACCCAGGTCCTTCGGCTCTGTGGGAAACACCTTCACCTCTTGACCCATCTTTCCAGCCTTGTCCTTGCTGTTTTACAGCGGCTCTTTGTTTTTCTTAAGACATGAAGCCCAGAGTGGCACCAACCTCAATTTCTTAATCCTCCTGCCTCAGCTTTCTGACTTTTTTTTTTTTTTTTTTAAAAAAGATGTTCCCCTCTCCAAGGCAGACTTTTACTTTGTAGCACAGGCTAACTTCAAATTCTCCACCGTCCTGCCTCAGTCTCCTAGTCTAAGAAATGTTTTTGTTATGTTTCGGTCTATTCATCTGAGCCTTTTTTGTAAAGGATTCTCAAGGATCTGCCACACAGACAGACTGACGCACCTGCTGGCCAGACTGGCGGTGAGCTTGGGTCCCAACGCCGGCAGGCTAAGCTTAGCCGCGGTTGGTGTCTGAGCAAAGAGCAGCAAGGGCGGGGTGGGTCGAGGCCCGGGGGGGGG
>NC_034598.1:44331637-44342478 GCF_900095145.1 Mus pahari
TGGGGGGAGGGGTTGGGCTCAGGCTGGGCTCCGGGAACCAGGGAACACAGCATCAGAACGTGCGCGCCTGACCCTGGGTCAGACTGGTGATAGAGGAGCCCAAGTCCGGGCTTCGTTTTCTGGGAGGAAGCAGCCCGGTGGAGCCAGCTGTGAGAAACAGCTGTGGAGGGTGTGGCCAGGCCTTTGGCGCCCAACAAGAAGGCGGAGAAGGCAAGATGGAGATGTGGGGAATCGGGGAGCACAGAGGCTGGAGTCTAACACCTACCACTGAAAGATGAGACCACATCCTTTGTCTTATTTCTTTTTCTCATTTGTTTTGTGGGTTTGTTTTTTTTTTAATTACTGTTGTTTGGTTGGTGTTTTTGTTTTGAGACAAGTTCCTTCTATGTTCTGGCTGTCCTGGGAAACTTGATAAACAGACAGGCTGGCCTCAAACTTACAGAGATCTGTCTGCACGTCTCTGCTTCTCAAGTGCTGGGATCAAGGCGTGAGCCACCGCCTTACTTTTTGAGACAGTGTCTCTCATTGGGCTGGAACTTATTAGTTAAGGTGGGTCGACTGGCCAAGGGGCTCCAGGGATTGTTCTCTTTCTGCCTTTCCAGGGCTGGGACGACAAGCCCCTACCACCATACCTTGTCTCTTTTATGTGGGTGCTGGGGATTTGAACTCGGGTCCTCGTGCTGTGCAGCAAGCCCTTTTCACACCACTTTGTCCATTTGTGTTCAAACCCTCTGTCCATAGAGTCTCCGGGCAGTACCAGGAGATGGGTGGAGAACCAAGCCTGTCTTTGCTCGGGCCTTGGAGGAAGGGATGACTTTGTACCTGTAAATATGAGCTGATAAGCCATTGTTACACTAGTGTCCTGTCTCACGTCTGGGAAAAGCAGCTTAAGAGGGTTAACACTGACCACAGTTCCTACTGTCCATCTTGTGAGAGAGAGCGTGGCGGCAGGCGTGGCAGGGGCGGAGTCCACAGTCAGGAAGCAGAGAGAGGTGATCACCCATCACCCAGGCTCAGTTTCTGGTCTCCTTCCTCCTTGGTTGAGGGACCTAACCTGTGATGGCCACAGTCAGGGCGGGCCTTCCCACTCTGTTAACCAAGTGTAGAGACTTTCGTTCAGTCAGCCGGAAGCCTGTCTCCTTGTTGATTCTAGATACTGTCGGCTGACAGTATTAACCATAACAGTCACCGTCAGCCCCTTCTCCACAACCTCCTATTCAAAGGATTTGTTCAGGTTTTGTTCGTTTGTGTGGGTTTTTGTTTTGTTTTGTTTTGTTTTGTTTTTTGAGGGAAAGTCTTACTGTGTATTCCCTGGCTGAGCTGGGACTCACAGAGATCTACCTGCTTCTGCCTCCCAAGTGCTGGGATTAAAGAAGTGCACTACCATGCAGACTTTTTAAAAATGATTTGTTTGTTTTTATTTTATGTGCATTGGTGTTTTGCCTGCATGTATGTCTGGTCCGCCCGGAACTGGAGTTACAGGCAGGTGTGGCCAAGTGGTTACTGGGAATTGAACTTGGATCCTAAGGAAGAACAGCCAGTGCTCTTAACTGCTGAACCATATATCCAGCCCACACAGATTTATTTACTTATTTATGGGTCTGGAAAGGCTGTTGGGCGGTTAGAGCACTGGCTGCTCCTGCAGAGGACCCAGCCCCCACATGGTGGCTCACAACTGTCTCCAGTTCCAGGGGACTTGACACCCTCTCTGACCTCTGAGGGTGCTGTATGGACTTGGTGCACAAACAGACTCGCAAGCAAAACACTCATATGAATAAAAAAACAAATCTAAACAATAAATGTGTGTGTGTGTCATGTGTCGGTCTGTCTGTCTCTGTGTGTGTGTCTGTATGTGTGTCTGTGTGCGCATGTACATGAGTGCTGTGCACATGACACTACTGCCAGAAGCCAGAAGATGACATTGGCTCCTCTAGGGCTGGAGTTACCCATGCTGTGAGCTGCCATGTGGGTGCTGAGAACTGAGCCCAGGTCCTCTGGGTCCTCTGGAAAGGCAGCCGGTGCCCTAATCACAGAACCTTCTCCCAGCTTCCTAAAAGCATTTTTTTTTTTTTGGTTTTTTGGTTTTTGGTTTTTGGTTTTTGGTTTTTGGTTTTTGGTTTTTCGAGAATAGCCTTGGCTGTCCTGGAACTCACTCTGTAGACCAGGCTGGCCTTGATCTCGGAAATCCACCTGCCTCTGCCTCTGAGTGCTGGGATTAAAGGCGTGTGCCACCACGCCCGGCTCCTAAAAGCATTTTTTAGTTACATTTTATTTGTGTGTGTGGAATGGGCATGCATGACTAAGTCCATGAGCAGAAGTTAGAAGAGTCTGTTTTCTGTGGGTCCTGGGGCTCGAACTCATGTTGCCAGGCTTGACAGCAAGCTCCTTTATCCACTGAGCCCTCTCCTTGGTCCCAAAAGTGGTTTTTAGTCTGAACTGAACTTCTGGACTGGAAGTCTAAAAATTTCTAAATCTGAGTCTCTTTTTCTCCCCACCCTCCTTGAGATGGGCTAGCCTGGGGTGCATACATACACCGCCTCCTGCTGCCTCAGCCTCCTGCGTGCTAGGGAACCAGGGTGCATCAAAGCTGGATTAAAATCTAAAACTTTGGTCCTGGAGGGATGGCTCAGGGGTTAAGAGCAAGCACTGCTCTTCCAGAGGACCTGGGTTTGGTTCCCAGCCCTTACCTTAGGCAGCTCACAGGACCCCGCAGCCTTGGTCCCACAGGATCCAGTGCCTCAGCCAGTCAGCAGCTGTACACACGTGGTGCACATACTCTCACACAGACATACACAGAAACGTGAGAAACCGCACTGCATTTTAAGTGGAATATTTTGCACCTGGCCCTGCGGTGGTCCCTCCTGAAGCAGGTCAAGTATGCAGCATGAAGTGCTTCTGGGGCTCAGGTCCCTTGGAGAGGCCACTCTCCTGGCATCACATGACTCTGGGCTCCATTCCCTGCATCACAGAAAGCAGGCCTGGATGGGACACAGGCAGGAGGGTCAGGAATTTCCCGGTCATCCTTGGCTGCGTACAAAGTCCAGCTGTGCCCTGGGTTACCCGAGACCCTGCCGCAGAGAAAAGATGGCGTTCTGTATATACCTGAATCAAATGCATTTTGTGTTGAGTTGATCCCTTCCATTCCCCATAAAAGGACATTAACCTACATATTGATGCAATGTATTCGACCATAACCCTTATCTGCTCTCCAGCAGTGGTTCTCCACCCACGGGCACAGCCCCACAAACCTCTCACAGGAGTCGCCTAAGACCATGGGAAAATGCAGATGCTGATATTATGATTCCTGACAGTAGTGAAATGACAGTTATGAAGTAGCAATGAAATAAGTTTATGGCTGGGGTCACTCAACCCTCACCCAACATGCGGGACCATATGAAAGTGTTGCAGTAGTAGGAAGGTTGAGACCCATCGCTCTACAACAGCCCATTACCCCAAAATGAACCCCACACCCAGCAGTAGTCACTCCACCCTAGGTCTCCAGCATCCCTGAATCTGCTTCCAATCTCTGAATCGAGTCCCACACTGTGCGGCGGTGCTGTCACTCTGTCACTCCGTGCTGTGACTCTTTGCGCTTTTTGTTCTTTTTTTTTTTTTTTTTAAGATTTATTTATTTATTTATTTTATGTGTATGAGTACACTGTAGCTGAACAGATGGTTGTAAACCTTCATGTGGTTGTTGGTAATTGAATTTTTAGGACCTCTGCTTGCTCCAGTCAACTCCGCTCGCTCCAGCCCAAAGATTTATTATTACACATAAGTACACTGTAGCTGACTTTAGACACACTAGAAGAGGGTGTCAGATCTCATTATAGGAGGTTGTGAGCCACCATTAGGTTGCTGGGATTTGAACTCAGGACCTTCAAAAGAGCAGTCCGTGCTCTTACCTGCTGAGCCATCGTTCTTACAGGACACGGAAGATAATGAATTGTCATGCGTCACAGAGGTTAGGGCTAAGGAGTGTTTGAGCTGAGAATTAAGGTGGTCAGGGGTGGCCTGGGTGAGGAGATCTGGGGGAGACTGCACCAAGTGGCAGAATGGCAAATTACCATAGGTGCTGGGGTCACAGCAGACTCCAGGTGTTTGAGGATCGCTCCTGGAAGTGTTGGGGGGGGCGTGTCTGTGGAAACTGATCTCTGCGTTAGAACATGCCTGAGTTTTCATTCTCCTGTGAGGATCCAAGGCAGGGTCCAGCTTCTCATCCAACCACAGGTTAGTGGCCAAAGCCTCCGTTTCCCTGGTAAGGGCCTGCCCTGCGGGGAGATGACTGAGTCCCTCCTCCAGCCTGAAGCTGCGTGTGGTGCTGGTCGGGGGGGGGGGGGGGGATCAGGAGACTCCCTGGAGGGCTCCCTGGGGGAAGAGGCTGTGCCCAGCTTAGTTGATGAGAAGAAGGGAAAGCCAGCCTGAGGGATAGGGTGAGGTTAGGGTTTAGAGTCAGCTGGGAAACGCCTGCGAAGGGGGGGGGGGGTGTTCTGAAGGTGTCAAATACTAAGAGCCCAGGAGACAAGGGTGCTCCGAGAGAGGGGGGCACCAGACAGGTGGATTGGGCAACCCCACGCTGGAGGCCTCAGTGGGGGAAGGGCTGCCCTGTCAGTCCCCACTCATCCCCTGTCACCGCCCCCTCCCCTCCCGGCCAAGGTTACCATCAGCACTTTCCTTTCATTTAGCTTCAGGAATGTTCTGGTCTCTGGGCTCCATGCCTGACCAGCTTGATCGCTCTTATTGCTGTCCTGCCGGACACTGGAGCTGCCCAGGCTGTGGAAGGAGGAGCGTGGTCAACATCCCCTGTGCCCCTCCCCCACCCCTATCCCTGCCAGGGCCGCCCTGGCCGCTGGGTGACCTTGGGCCTGTTGCATAACCTCTCTGGGCCTTGCAAAAACAAAACTGGAAGCCAAGGCTTGGGCTGGGCTGTCGCTGTCTTCCCATTATCTCATCTGGAGCTGAATTATCTCAGGAGCTGGGAGATGAGCCCCTCCCTGGTCCTTAGCCGCCCACACAAAGCAGCAAAGGAGCCCAGATCCTCCACTGGGTGCCTGAAAATAATCCCCAGAAGGTGCAAGTCCTTGGGTGGCAGCCTGAGTGGGCATGGGGTGTCCCGAGCTGGTGCCCACTGTCTCCATCTCCAGAGGCACCAGAACAGGCTCAGAGACCACAAGTCACCTGGTGGGGGACACACAGCTGGCAGTGCGCCTTCCATCTCACTAAAACGAAATGTCAGCTTCTCCATGCTTATGCAAGACCTTTGTAGATACAGCCTCTATTTGGCGGTTCCCAGCTCCTACCCCAGTCCAAAAGGTCATTCCACGGGAGTTTCTCTCAGTGTGTATGTAGCCCAGGCTGGCCTCAAGCTTACTGAAAGTTCCCTTCCTTGGCTTCCCAAGCACAGGGGTGGTAGACATCCGCAACTATTTGCACACACACAATTTGCACACACACATATAAAATACAAGTTTTTTGTTTTGTTTTTTGAGACATTGTTTCTCTCTCCCAGAAGAACTTGCTCTGTAAACCAAGCTGGTCTCAACTCAGAGGTTTGCCTGCCTCTGGGGTGCTGGGATTAAAGGCTTTTGCCACCATGTCCCTGCTTATTTTTATTTTTGGAGATAGAGTCTCACATAGCCCAGGCTGCTCCCAAACTCTCTATGTAACTAGGGATGACCTTGAACTGATTCCGGGAACCCTATCCTCCTGAGTGCGGTGATGACCTGGGTCTCTTACATGTTTGGAGCAACTCCCACCATCTTTACCTCAGCCCCAAAGTCTCTTTTCACTCTGTATTTTGATAGCGGGTCTCACCAAGTTTTTCAGGCTGGCTTTGAACTCACTATCCTCCTGCCTCAGTGTGCTGAAATCACAGGCCGCGCCTATAGATATGATTTGGGCTTAATGATTTGCATATTTCTTCCCTCTTAACCTTCATTGCCTGGTCCAGACCCTTTCTAGGGAGATGCGTGGGCACGCCAAAACCAAAATAGGAGAAAAACGCCCTCTCCCTGCACCCCTCAAAGCTACTGGATGTCTCGCAGCCCCCTAGCACTGGGTTGGGGGTGGATGCTCAGCGCAGGCCCCACCTCCACACTCGGGGCCTCGCGTTGCCATGGGGACAGCGAGGTTGCCAGGGCGACCGCCTCCCGCGGGCCCGCCATCCACCGCGGCAGTGGCGCCCGGGGGTGGGGAGGGGTGCGCAGGGAGGGCTCAGCTGCGCCGGCGACAATATGGAGAAGGAAGGGACCGAAGGATGGAAGTTGTCTTCGTGGGACATTGTCTCTATGTCTGCTGGCTGTGTCCGCCTGACTTTCATCAGGCCCTGGACTGGGGACAGGCCGTCCAGCTGAGGACACTGACAGCTTTGTTGTCTCACCCGCCCACCGGCGACACAGCTGTCCCTGTGTCCCGCCTGTGGCCACCTGATTCTGTGGTGGTGGGGAATTACACACTGGGTGGGTAGTTCAGCGTGGCCCTTCTTCCCGAGGGTCTTTAATCTTTTCGATTTTATATTTATTATATGTAAGTACACTGTAGCTGTCTTCAGACACTCCAGAAGAGGGCGTTAGATCTCATTGCAGATGCTTGTGAGCCACCATGTGGTTGCTGGGAATTGAACTCAGGATCTCTGGAAGAGCAGTCTCTTAACCACTGAGCCATCTCTTTAGCCCCTGGATTTTATTTTTAAACAGTCTCGCCATGTAGCTCTAGCTGGCTGGGAACTCACTATGTAGCTGCCTGCTGCCTCCCGGGTGCTGGGATTAAGAGATGTAAAAGTGCCACTACTCTTGGCCGGGGAGAAGGACTTCTCACCTCTCTGCTCTTCCTAGAAGGACGAAGGAGGGAGTGCTGAGTGACCTCTGCCTGCATTACAGCCCCTCTGTGTCTAGCCCCTCTGCACACAGCATTCTGCCCTGAGAAAACTCAGCAGGTGGCGGCTCCCAGGAGATGCAAAGGGTCTGGGTGAGGGGAGGGCGGTGACCCAGGCAGTAGGGCCACATCAGACCCACATCAGACCCGGGCTGTGAGTGAAGGAGAGGGGCGGGGTCGGATTGTTGCTGTGAGAAGGTAGTTTGGGTTGTTGAGGGGTGTTTGTGGGGAGGCAGAGAAGTGGGAGGGGACAGTAAAAGTCTGGCTTGGGCAGGGACATTTGGGGCTGTAAGGAAATAAGAAGTGAGCCTCATAGGAAGAAAGTAGCCAAGGAAGACTGCCCCCATGGATCCTGTAAGGTCCTCAAAGCCAAGTTGGGTCCAGCCTCTCCCGAAACCCACTGTGGAAGCCAGTCTCACTGGAAAGCCAAAGCTAACCCAGGTGACTCATGGATTTAAAAGGCTGAGGCAGGAGGATTGCATGTTTCAGATGCTATCTCACTATAACAGTGAGAGGCAGTGGAAGGACTTCAGTTGGTAGTGTTGCCTGTGCACTAGGACCTAAGGTCAACCCTGGCTCCCATGTTAAAGCCAGGTATGGCCATGTGGTGGCCTGTGCTTTTAACCCCAGTAATGGGGGTGTGGGTGACAGGTGGCTAGCCGACCTAACCTCACCAGGGAGCTCCTCGCCAGTGACAAACTGTCTTAAAGACCAAGCTGGGTAGTGACTGAGGAATAACTCCCAAGATCCGCCTCTGGCTTCCACACCTATGTGTCTACGTGTGTACAAATGTTCACGCACACAAAGTAAGAATTGGGGCTGTGGGCGTGGTCAGAGATTGGGTCCCCGCCTAGAATCCCTCAGTGAGGGGGCTGGAGGTGTGGTCAGAGATGGACATCCTCCCCTACCTCACGCCTAGAATCCCCCCAATGATGAGCTGGGGGCGTGGTCAGGTGTAGAGACCCTGCTTATCAGGTAAAAAAAAATTCCTGGATTCCATTCCCAGGCCTGTAAAAATAGATAAATCAGTGTAGGCTCACTCTACTAGGCCCCCAGGGAGGCACTGAGAGCCAAGGTGCTTCCTGCCAGGAAGGGAGCAGGCTGTCCAGGGTCACCTGTCAGGGCGTGGGAGCCGGTCACTTCACAGGCCTTAGTGAGGTCAGGAAACTAAACCCCAGAGTTGGGGGTGGGGAGATGTCGCTGGCTCCAGGTTGTCTGGGTGGACTTGGGTGGAGGTAGCTCGAGGGTGGGGGTTGCAGGACCGCCTCCCTGCTGCGGTCCTAGGCCAGCTCAGAGTTAGATGCGTCTCCCACTCCTGAGTTGCACAAATGGGGAAACTGAGGCCCCGAGAGGTACAGAGAAGCCTTATGCGGGCATTCTGGGAAGCTTCACCCCAGGCCAAGGGTGTTGAGCATCGCTGTGACTTCAGTCTGTGGAGATAAGGCATCAGGAAAGTCGGGGAGCTGGGCCAGCTGTCTCAAGAACAAGGTGGAGATGATCTTGGCTTTGTGGGCGCTTTGCTGCGTGTCCGATCTTCGCCTGCTTTGAGATCCTACCATTCTGTCATCTACTTTGCAGGGTCAAGAGGCTGATGGGGGATGGGGGTCCCTGATCCTTCCTAAGCTTGACCTGGTTAAGGGGAGGGTCCCTGGGGGTCATTTCGACATGTCTTCTAGTCTGTCTCGGAGGTGACACCCCTCTTTAATTTTGCTGCCTGGTGAACTCCTATGTATTCTTCAAGCCCCAAACCTAATGCCCCCTTTTCCTATATTCATCCCAGGTCTCTAGGCAGAGCCTCTGAGAGAGCCCGGGAGAGGTCCACTTGATAGGGAATCTAGGGTTAAGGGTGGCCCTGCATCGGCTACTGTAAAGGACCTGACTCTGTCTCCTATATGCAGGGTCCTGGCAACAGACACGGCGTCCCAGCAGGAGCGGCTTCAAGCCATCGCTGTGAGTTCCTCCCATTTGGGTCCAGGGGTTACGACCAGGGTGGGCAGGTGGAGGTTTCGGGGTCCTTGATGCACAGTCTAGGCTTCAGAACTTGGATGCAGCTAGTAGTTCCCAGAAATGAAAATAGGGGTCCTCTTGTTTTCATGTGACCTTTGGTCCCCTTGGGGGATAGATGGGGAAACTGAGACTGGCATTCGTCACAACCCAGGCTTACAGTCTGCAAATGCTCCCATGTCCAGGTCGCCGTGGCAGTGCTGGGTACGGTTCGCAGGGGTGCTGAGTCTCCTGGGTCACACAGGGGTGGTTGTGGTCCCGGGGACTGGGGCTGCCCTGACCTGGTCTGCACCCACAGGAGAAGCGTAGGAAGCAGGCAGAGATTGAGAGCAAGCGGAGACAACTGGAGGATGACCGAAGACAGCTGCAGTACCTGAAGGTAGGGTCTTAGTGGAGAGGGCGAAGCATGTGGGGCCTTGGATGGGGTCTGTAGGCAGGGCCTTGGGTGGAGCATGTGGGCGGGGTCTATGAGCAGGCCCATGGGCGTGGCCTTGGTTGGAGATTGTGGGCGGGGCCTGTGGGTGAGGCGTGGGGCGGGGCCTGGAGGGACACTTTGGGCTCCAGATCCATTTGAGCCCTGATCTTTGGGATGGACCCAGACCTATTCGGGCTGTTTCTCTAAGGTGGGTCTGTGACGTTCTACGTGGCGCCTGCATGGGACTACTGGCATGTGTGACCTTGGGATGGGGCTAAGGTCACTGTAATCTGTTAGGACCTCCAGTCTAACCCTGACAGTGACCCACGTTCACAATTCTGACCTCAGTCCCGATTCTAACTTTGCCCTACCCAACCATAACTCCACCTCAATTCTGAGCCGCTTCCCTACCACCTTAGTCCAAGGCACTGAGGGAACGCTGGCTGCTAGAGGGGACACCATCCTCAGCCTCAGAGGGCGACGAGGACATGAGGAAGCAGATGCAGGAGGATGAGCAGAAAGCCCGGGGCCTGGAGGAGTCCATCACCAGGTGAGCATTAAGGAAGGGGGTCTGTCCAGGTGACGGGGGAGTCCAGATGGATGGGTCAGGAATGGGCAGGTGTCACAGTGTGGACCTTTCCATGTGCCTCAGAGAGGATCACACAGTGCACAGCCTCCAGCTACAACCTAGCCTTCCTCCTCTGTGACATCCCGACCCAGGAGCAGGTGTGAGGAGGCCTGGGCAAGCAGAAGTCCCGAAGGAAGGGAAGGACCGTCTCCAGCCTCCCTGAGGGCTTCCTGGCGCCAGCCCAGCTGGCCTTTAGAGCTCTAATAGAGACCACAGAGGCAGCTGGGCTCACAGGAAGCTGTAGAGGGGACAGGATGGGGAGAATAGCCTTTCCCTGTGGACTGGAACAAAACACAAGTGTTTCCGCAGGCTGGTAGGGGTCTGGCTTGGAGAAGAGGGGTCAACGTAGCAGGAAGTGACTCACTTCTACATACCTGCAAACAAGGAAAGGACTCCCTGCACACGGGAGAGGCCTTTCAGCCTGGCCATGAGAGGCCCCGCGGCCCTGCCTATGGGGTTAGCCAGAATTTCCGTGTCCAGGTAGAGCAGTTCAAGATAGCATTTGGGGTTCTGCGTGTGAAAGCTGAGTCCCGCGGGCTCGGGGCGTCAGTTCCCCTCCCTATGAACCTCAGGGGTCCCACTGAGTGCTTTCTGAGGTTTTGGTTTGGTTTTTGCCCTGCTGGTAGAACTAAGGACTTCAACCAGCCTGGGCCTAGGCTCACCACTGGCCAGGTCCCCAGCCCCTCATTGGAGGATTCTAAAGAGGGGCTCCACCCTCACCATACCCACAGTCCATCAGGGGCTCCATCCTGACCACACCACAGCCCCTCACTGCCTCCAACTTTTAACATTCTTACACACACACACACACACACTCACACACACACGCACACACATATATATGAATATTAAATTTATTTTACTTTATGTGAGTACACCGTAGTTGTCTTCAGACACACCAGAAGAGGGCATCAGATCCCA
>NC_034598.1:44342648-44351104 GCF_900095145.1 Mus pahari
TTTTTTGGTTTTCTGAGACAGGATTTCTCTGTGTAGCCATGGCTATCCTGGAACTCACTCTGTAGACCAGGCTAACCTCGAACTCAGAAATCCTCCTGCCTCTGCCTCCCAATGTGCTGGGATTATTAAAGGCGTAGCGCCACCACTGCCCAGCTGGCTTGCTTTTTTGAACCAGGATCTCAGACTGACTTAAGCCTGTCTGCTTCCCCGCTGCAGCGTCCTGCCGCGCACTGGGCATACTACCGTTGCCCGGCCATGTCCTAGTTATTTGTTTGTACTGAAGTCTTCTGATGCTTGTGACAGTGACACATATTTTTCTGTTGTCCCTACAACACTAACACTTCCTGTCAGGTTTGAACAGGAAAACAGAGAGGGGAGTTTCTTTGAAGCAGACTCTGCCCTGAGTGGATCCCAGCCCTGCTGTCTGCAGCCTGAGTGAGTCGCGGGCTGACCAGGGCTGCACAGAAAGGGTGTGTGGTAAAACACCAAAATGGAGGCTGGGCAGAATGGCTCAATGGGCAGAGTGCTTGCTGCCGAGCTTGACAACTGTTTCTGAGTTCAGTCCCTAGAATTCACACGGCGCCCTACACACCGATGGCACCGTGGCATGTGTGCACACACAGACACTATGTGGTAATAAATGAATGTAAGAAGAAAGATGAAGTTAGGTTCGAGCATAGTGGGGCCCACCTGTCACCCCAGCACTCGGGAGGCAGAGGCAGGCGGACTTCTGAGTTCAAGGCCAGCCTGGTCTACAGAGTGAGTTCCAGGACAGCCAGGGCTACACAGAGAAACCCTGTCCTCGGGAGAGAAAAGAACAAAAACAAGCACAGACTGAGTTTGCGGGGCTCTCTCTATGTGCGCCCTCTCACCCTCCAGGCTCGAGAAAGAGATCGATGTTCTGGAGTTTGGAGAGACAGCCCCAGCTGCCCCAAAGGAGAATTCAGCAGCCCCCAGCCCAGGCCGGCCCC
Source organism: Mus pahari (assembly GCF_900095145.1). Lineage (NCBI taxonomy): Eukaryota > Metazoa > Chordata > Mammalia > Rodentia > Muridae > Mus > Mus pahari. The sequence goes on from NC_034598.1 coordinate 44,343,620, forward strand.
AGTCTGCAAGCCCAGCCAAGGAGGAGCAAAAGTCGGAAACCATGGTGAACGCTCAGCAGGTGAGAGGCAGGGTCCTGAGCAACACCAACCCCTTCCTCAGTGCACCACAGTGGAGGCTGTGCAACCTGAGAGGAATTGCTTGACCTCTCTGAGCTTCAATTTCCTGTTAGTCAACCCCCTAATTACTGATCCACATCTTAGCCTAAAAAAAAATTTAGCCTAATTTTTTTTTTGTTTTTCTTTTTTCTTCTTCTGTCTCCTGAGGCAGGGTCTCTCTGTATAGTCCTGGATGCTTAGAACTTGCTCTGTAGCCCAGGCTGGCCTCAAAGTATTCTTACTTTTGATCACTTATTTACTTATAGTTTTGTGGGGTACATACACACGCCACGCGGGCAGAGAACCCTTCTGGCAGTCAGTTCTTCTTTCTCAACTTTGATGTGGGTCCCAGGGATTGAAATCCGGTCTTCAGGATTGACGGCATGTGCTTTTGTGCCATAAGCCACCATCTTTATTTTATTTTTTTTGGGTTTTTTTTTTTTGTTTTTGTTTTGTTTTGTTTTGTTTTTGAGACAGGGTTTCTCTGTGTAGCCCTGGCTGTCCTGGAACTCACTTTGTAGACCAGGCTGACCTCAAACTCAGAAATCTGCCTGCCTCTGTCTCCCTAGTGCTGGGATTAAAGGCGTGCACCACCACACCCGGCTGCATGCTGCTTTTTATGTGTGGGTGTGCGTGTGCACGCGTGTGTTCATGCATGGGGGTGTATATGAGCATCGGTGTGTGTGTGAAATCTATGTGCACACGTAGGTACACGTATGTATGTAGAGGTCACAGGTTGACATGATATGTCTGCCTCAGTTGATCTCCACATTATTATTATTATTATTATTGAAATATTTATTTACTTATTTTAGAATCAAGGTCTCACTATGTAGCCCTGGCTGTCCTAGAACTCTCTCTGTAGACCAGGCTGGCCTTGAACTCACAGAGCTCTGCCTGCCTCTGCCTCTGGATTAAAGACGTGTACCACCATGCCCGGCTTTAAAAGATTTATTTTAAATTATGTGTTTATACGTGTGTCTCTGTGTGTGCACATGAGTGCAGTGACCACAGAGGCCAGAAGGGGGCATCAGACGCCCTGGAACTGGGGAGTTCCAGGTGATTGTGAACTGCCCAGTGTGGGTGCTGGGAACTGGAATTTAGCCCTCTGTGGAAGTAGCCAGTGCTCCTGGACTGCGAGCCATCTCTCCAGCCTCACCCAACTTCTTTCATTTATTATTTATCTATTATTTTATTTTTGAGATGAGTTCTCCCATTAAACCTGTTCAGTTCGGCGGGGAGCTCTGAGGATCCTCCTGTCTCTGCCTTCCTTTGTGCGTTTTGCAGGCAGGGGTGCGGGAACCAGAACTCAGACCCTGCTGCTTATCTGGCATGGTTTTATGAGCTGGGCTGTCTCCCGGCCCTGTTGATACTGTTTCATTGAACATGTCCTGTGTGCCTGCCCATGAACTAAACGATGTTCATACCTTTCTGGTGGGAATAACTTCCCCATCTGTAGCCAGGACGCCGCTTCTCCAATCATAATCATAATAAGCAATCGGGTTTGTGTTTAGTTTTGTTTTTTGAGACAGCATCTCACTGTTTAGACGAGGCTGGCCTCAAACCCAAAGAGGTCCTGCTGCCTGTGCCTCCTGAGCGTTGGGATTAAAGGTTTAAGACACCACACCTGCCCAAAAATAGTTTTAAATACCTCCTTGTGATGGAGAAAGGACCAAGCCCAAGGCCAGAGAGGTTAAGGGTCTGACTCCAGGCCACACAGCTGACAGGAAAGCTGCAGGGGCTGGGCTGGTGCTGTGCAGACTGGGAAACTGCTCTGCTACTGTTAAGGAGAGCTAGCCCGGCCCTCGCCTGTATTGTATGCTACCCTGGGTTGGGGAAGACCAAAATATCCATCTGAGTGCTGACCCCAGCCTCTTGGCACATGAGCGCTGTCTGATGGGAAGGGGACCAGACCTATTCTCAGGGAAGCCCTGGGCACTGGGAGGCCCACCCTTCCCCCAAAGCATCTAGGATCGGAGGAGGGTGGCCAGGACAGGAATTCTCCATGCACAGACAGGAATTCTCCATGTCCAGCTTTTGCTGGAGACCCCATTAGAGGCTAAGCCTCTCCTTCAGCCAAGAATGGAGTGTAGGGCTGTGGAGGAGGCTGGGTGGACAGTTCTAACCCTTTCCCTCTTCCTTGCAGACTCCGTTGGGCACCCCGAAAGGTAAGCTTCCAGCCAGGACGTGCGGCCTCTGGTGCCCTCTGGTGGTGAGATGTGGGATGGTGGGTGAGGGTGAAGAGCTCTCAGCACACTTTATGGATCAGGCTGCCTTGACAGAGACCAGAGGTGTGCCCTGACCACATCCACTCTCTGTGTCATAGTCCCCAGCCGGCTGGGCTCTGGCCTAACATCTGTAAACTGTCACCACTGTCACCCTGGTGCTGAGTCGACCACAGTGGGAGGAACCTGGGCTCACTGACAGACCAGCTCAGCCTAATCAGTATGCTTCAGGCTCCACGAGAAACAGCCAGGATTGGGAGGTAGCTCCGTGGTCAAGCCGCGCCTCCAGAGACCTGAGTGCAGTTCCTAGCACCCATGTCAGGCAGCTCCAGGGAACTCATGTATGCAATACACACCTAACTAAAATATAATACACTTAGGAAATACCCTGCGAGGTGGAAAGCAATCGACAAAGACACAGGGTGTCAACTTTGGGCTTCTGTAGGCACACACACACTTGAATACACGCCCTCGTGAATAAGTATATATATATATATCACACACTTTTAAAAAGAGAGAGGTTGCAAGGCAGTGGTTGCACACACCTAATCCCAGCACTTGGAGGCAGAGGCAGGTGGATCTCTGATTTCAAGGCCAACCTGGTCTACATAACAGGTTCTAGGACAGCCAGGGCTGCACAGAGGAAACCTGTCTTAGAAAAAAGAGCACACAAGGAGCTGAAGGGGTTTGCAGCCCCTATAGGAGGAACAACAATATGCACTAACCAATACCTCCAGAGCTCCCTGGGACTAAACCACCAATCAAAGAAAACACATGGTGGGAATCGTGACTCTAGCTGCATATGTAGCAGAGGATGGCCAAGTCAGTCATCAATGGGAAGAGAGGCTCTTGGTCCTGTGAAAGTTCTGTGCCCCAGTATAGGGGAATACCTGGGCCAGGAAGCGAGAGTGGGTGGGCTGGGGAGCAGGGGGAAGGGAGAGGGGATACGGGATTTTTCAGAGGGGAAACTAGGAAAGGGGATGATATTTAAAATGTAAATAAAGAAAATATCTAATAAAAAAGAAAAGAAGAAATATATGTATATATATATATATATATATATATATATATATATATATATATATATGACATATATATGTCCTGGTCCTCCTGCCCCTACCTCCCAATTACTGTGGCTGACAGTGCCAGTGTGCGGGTCTGTGTGGTGCTGGGGCTATGACCAGGGATTCCTACGTGCCAAGCAAGCTCTGCCCACTGAGCCCAAGCCCAACCCTATCTATCTAGATATCTATCTTTTTTTTTTCCGTCCTGGAACTCACTTTGTAGACCAGGCTGGCCTCGAACTCAGAAATCCGCCTGCCTCTGCCTCCCGAGTGCTAGGATTAAAGGTGTGCGCCACCACACCTGGCTATCTATTTTTGAGGCAAGGTTTTTACATAGTCCTGGTTGTCTGGAAGTTCCTCTGTAGACCTGGCGGCCTTGACCTCAGAGACACCTGCCTATCTCCTGAGTGCTGGGATCAAAGGTGTGTGCCACCACCACAGCCGTCTCAGCTCTCTGATTTTTGAGCATGTGTTTCTGCCCAGGGCAGCAGCCATGGCTGTCAGTGCGGCCCTAGGACTCTCTGACCTGATTTGCTGTTAATTAGTCATAGGGAGTGTCCCCTAGTCTTGCTGTAGAATTAAAAATTAATAATTAAAAGAAAATCCACACAGGCCTCTCAGGGATTCGGCGAAAGTCAGTTTTGGGCTGAATAATGAGGAGTCTGGGGCTGGGCTGGGCTAGCTGTGGGCTGAGGGGCCCTGGGCGTGCACAGCACTGGAGGATGTAGCTGTGGTCTCTGGAGGACAGTGCGTGTGTTGGGGTCTGGGACCCAGGCACTGTCAGAAGTCTGAAGGGTTTGAGGTGCAGATGGCGTGTTGGGGGCCTGAAGGTGTGGGTGCACATATTGAAGGTCTGAGGGTGCAGTTCTGTGTGTTGAGGCTCTGGGGGTGTAGGAGAAAGTGTTGGGGGGTCTGAAGGTGCAGTGCAGTTGCATGTGTTGGGATCTGGGGTACAGATGAATGTGTTGGAAATCTAGGGGTGTAGATGCATGTGTTGGGGTCTGAGGTGTGTTGTATCCGGGGTCTGGAGTGTGCAGGCATGTGTTGGAGGTCTGGGGTTCCAGTACATGTTCTGATTGTCTAGGCCATATGCAGGTCTGGCCATGTCTGGATTCATGCTCTTGTAGAGATGTTTGGGGGAATCCTGCAGTCTTGTCTCTGACTCCATCTCTCTCTCCCCCCTGTGCCCCATGCAGAGAACCGCACGTCCACACCGGTGCGGAGTCCAGGGGGATCCACAATGATGAAAGCAGGTGGGTCACCCCCAATCCCTACCGGGTGTCTACCTGAGGCTCTGTCTGGATCCTGCGGAGTGGGGTTCACCCGGACGTGCCCTTGGCAGGGTGTCTGGTGACCTCAGAGCCCATTTGCTTTGCTGTGACTGGCCCAGGCTTCTCTGAGAAGACGGGCCCAGCATGGGGGCTCTAACCCAGTGCCCGCGGCTTTCATCCATAACCTCAGCCTGAGGACCTGGGGGTGGGTGGCACACAGGCTGAACATGCTCCCATATGCCTGACCATGCTTGCATCACATCCTGCCTGCTCCAGGGGTCCCAGCATCACACTGACCTCACATAGGAGGACCTGACATGTTCTGTACCCAAAACCCAGAAAAAACAAGGGATTAGTGAGTATTATAGCATCCCAGAGAGAAGAAGACAGCAGGAGGCCGAGAATTTCTTGCGTAGTTCAAGTTCAGGAGGACTAGGGGATGTTCCATAATTCAGAGGTGTGGTCAGAATCTCTGTTGTAATAACACCAGGTGTGGCTCCCATCCCCCATCTCTTCAAGCCAGTGACTTTGTAGAGAGAACACACATCCCGCCCAGTGGAGCAGGCAGCCTTGTAAGTAGGTATGTAGGTACAGAGTCAAATGATTAACTTACAATCAGTTATTCATTCAACAAATGCTTATGAAGACAGACATGAAGAGGAGGAGTTGGTATTCTGGGGGGTGCGAGTGGCTGTTCAGTTAACTGTGCCGGAAAAGGAGAGAGGGCAATGGGAAGGAGTGAGCGGTTCTCAGGGCCCTGGGGCTGCCAGGAGGACAGCCTTGGGAAGCGCAGGGATACCCACTCAGCCGCGTGCTTATACGTGACCTCTGGCTGCACAGAGAACACAGCAGGACTGAAGAGACCACTGCACCAGGGAACCAGGCTGGGTCCCAGCCTGGGCGGTGGGCTATTGTGTGGGTCAGCAACAGAAAGTTCTAGATGTTTCTGGAGGTGACCGTGAGAGGACCCAGCCAATGGGGATGAACAGCAGGCTGAGAAGGAGTCCTGGGAGCTCAGTTGGGTTAGGTGTGAGCTCTGATGTGGCCGCTAGGGTTTGGCATCTCTCAGAGTACCGTGACGAGGTTTCTGGGCAGGAACATGGTCAGCGCCTGGGCAGCTGCTGTTAAAATTCATCTCACCGGGCATGGCGGCCACGCCTTTAATTCCAGCATGCAGGAGGCAGAGGCTGGTAGATCTCTGTGAGTTCAAGACCAGGAAGAATCTAGTGGCTCAGCGGAACACAGTGGGCATAGATGGAAGGACATGAGGTCCTGGGGTGGGACATTAGCATGGGCTCTGGGTTCTAAGCAGAATGTATACTTGAACCCCTGTCATCCAGAGCTATGGGAGGATCTGGAGCAGGAAGGGATGCGTCTGGGGCGTGCTCAGCGTCCCAGCGTGCTCAGCGTCCCCGGCGTGACTGCCATAGCTGCTTGGCTCTGCCGCTATCTTTCTTCCCTGGCTTGGCTGTAGCCCGGCGGGGGGCACCTGAGGGCAAATGGGTCATGGGGTAACCCCGTGCCTCTCGTATCAGCCATGTACTCGGTGGAGATCACGGTGGAGAAGGACAAGGTGACCGGGGAGACCAGGGTGCTGTCCAGCACCACAGTGCTCCCCCGGGACCCACTCCCTCAGGGCGTGAAAGTCTACGAGGACGAAACGAAAGGTATGAGAAGCCCGTGCCTGCCGCAGGGGCACCCAGCAGAGTCTAGGTTGCCCTGCCCAGCCCTGTCTCCTGGCCTGGTCAGTCATTCAGAACCTGGGCTGCGTGCTGAGCACTGAGGTGAAATCTAGAGGCAGGCTCAGCCATTCGTTGTAAAGCTCTTACCTGCTACTCAGACTTCAAGAGAGGAGGGAGCGTCTCAGAGGCCCCCAGTTGCATAGCCAAGGGAAGGAAGCAGCACCTGGCAGGAGCCACAGCTTGTGCAAAGGCCCCGAGGTGAGCAGATGGTGAATACTGGAAGAAGGGCTGTGGGGACTGCAGAGATGGTTGGTTCAGAGGTTAAGAGCACTGGCTGCTTTCCCAAAGATCCTGAGTTCAATTCCCAGCAACCACATGGTGGCTGTATGATGAGATCTGGTGCCCTTTTCTGGCCTGCAGGCATACATGGAAGCAGAATGCTATATACATAATAAACAAATTTTAAAAAAAAGAAGGAGAAAAAGAAGGGCTTTGAGCTACAAGGGAGAAGGGACTGTGGCCTGAAAGCGATGGGCGGCCTGGGTGGAGGGCTATCGGTATAGAAGAGATCTAATTCATGTGTCTGGATGCTAAGGACAAAAGTCAAAGGCTAACAACTAAGCCATGCCTCAGCCCCTCACTGCGAATTCTAGGCAGGGCTGTACCCTTAACCATACCCCCAGCCCCTCACTGGGGGTTCTAGGTGGGGGCTCCACCCCTAAGCTTCCACCTCCATCCTACCCCCTGTGGAATTCTAAGTTGGCATTTCTAGCTTTCCTGACTGGTTTTATAGATGTTTACTGGACGGATCTGTGGGGAAGTGATGTTGAGGAAACTAGATACATCTAATCTGGGACTTTTTTTTTTTTTTAGCAGGAACCATAAAGTCAAATTGGTCCCCACCCCATCCCTTTTTTAAGGAAATAAATTCATACCATATAATTCTCCTTTTTACAGTTTGTGATTTAGGAGGTTTGGCCCCTGGTGTTCAGTAATTTTATATACTTTCAGAACATTGCATTACCCCAAAGGAAGTCTTCACCCCTACGAGCTACACCTGTCTCATTACACACACACACACACACACACACACACACACACACACACACACACACACACCCCACACGCACACACGCACACATGCACA
>NC_034598.1:44351554-44362407 GCF_900095145.1 Mus pahari
CACACACACACACACACACACACACACACACAGTCTCAGGATTGCACTTTCAGACAGTTTCTATCATGGAGATCCCCACTATGTGGCCCCCTGTGTCTGGGTTTCTCACTGAGCAAATGCGGTGTCCTTAAGGTCCCTCCATGCTATGGTATGTGTCAGAGAGTGTGGAAGGACTGTGCTGTGTATGTTTTGTACTGGGCATGTTTCTGTGTGAACACACGCCTTATCACGGGTGTAACTGGTGTGGGACTTGCTGGCCCCGGTGGATGTGACTGTTTATGAAGGACAGCAAGGCTGATACCCATTGCACTGTGCCACTCCCAAAGTGACTCCACAGGGCTCTACCCTGGGCCATTCCACCCACCTCTACACAGTCTCTCTGGGGACCCAGAACCAGCTAGACTGGACCCTGGTTGCTTGGTAACAGCAGGAGATCTGTTTCCGTGGAGACCAATGGCTTGAATTCTCATCTTAGAGGCCCAGGCCCATGGGAGAGATTCGACCCCACCTTCTGCACCCCCAGTGTCACCAAGAGACCAGGCTCAGGGACTCTCTTCCAGGAGTTGGGAAGCTAACATCTGGGGGTTGGGGGTGGTAGCCCTGACCCTTCATTGGATTCCTGGAACCACCCTGTCTGCACCTCCTGAAGTCTAGGATCCCAGAGGAGTTTGCAGAGCCGAGGTTCAGGTGTGCTCTGGGGCTGTAGACAGATGCAGACATTGTCCTTATTTAGCTCCTCATAACTCAGAAGGTGACAGCCAGGCCTGTAGTGCATACCTGTTGTCCCAGCACCCAGGAAGCCGGGGCTGGAGAGCCTGGGAATCCTACCTCAGTCTCCTTGAGTGCTGGGATGACATGTTTACCACAAGAACTGGCTGCCAAGGCCCATGTCTGCCTCAGCCTCCCTGCTCTGCCCCGCCCCAGCGCCGGCCCGCTAACTCTCTCTCTGTCCCCACGCAGTGGTCCATGCCGTGGACGGCATCGCTGAGAACGGAATCCAGCCTCTAAGTTCCTCCGAGGTGGACGAACTCATTCACAAGGCCGATGAGGTCACACTGAGCGAGGCGGGGTCCACAGCTGGGCCAGCGGAGCCTCGGGGACTCGCAGAGGATGCCACCAGGACCACACCGTCCAGAAGGGAGATCACAGGAGTTGAAGCTCAACCAGGAGAGGCCACGTCAGGCCCACCAGGCATCCAGCCCGGTCAGGAGCCCCCGGTCACCATGGTCTTCATGGGTTATCAGAACGTGGAAGATGAAGCAGAAACCAAGAAGGTACTGGGCCTGCAAGACACCATCAAGGCTGAACTGGTGGTGATCGAAGATGCGGCCACGCCCAGGGAGCCCGCACCTCTCAATGGCAGCGCGGCTGAGCTCCCGGCCACCAAGGAGGAGAACCAGACAGGGCCCACGACCACACCCAGCGACGCCCAGGACCTCGACATGAAGAAGCCTCGCTGTAGATGTTGTTCTGTCATGTGAGCCGTCGGGGCACCCCAGTCCCCGGTCCCTGTCCTATGCTCCACACTCAAACCCAGCAGCCCGGCCCTCCCCGGCGCCTGCCCACCCTCGCCCTCCGCCTCACAGGCCCCAGACACGTGTGTGGTCCCTATGCACCTCGAGTCGCGGGTGGGGGGTGCTCTGCCCGTCACCACACTCCACACTCACCCCGAACCTCTGAGCCGTGGGTCACCCCTTGGTGAGAGACAGGCCAACCCATATCAGCCCCTCTAAGAATGGGGACCCCTCAGTTCAGGTCACAGCAGGTTTACACAGTAGGCTTACGCCCACCGTGTCCCCTTGCCGCCCCAGGCCAGCCTGTCTGTGCCTTATTGTTACTTTTGGGGAGTCTCCGAGGGGACCAGAAAGGGTCTTCCTGGCCAAGGCGCCAGCGGCCGAATGTGGGCAGGTGGAGTGAGGCCACAATTCTTTGGGGGACAAAGTCTTGAAGTTCTAGGGTGGAGGACGGGCACCTGTGGATCCCCTCCCATAGGTAATGGAGCTCAAAGCAGGAGAAGCTCTTCACCGGGGATGGAACAATCACCCGCAAGATGGAGTCATTGTTGGTCAGCCAAGCCACTCCCTGTCCTGAGTCCCACCCCCACCCCCACCATGCACACACTGGGCCCGTCTTCCTGGTGCTAATTTTGGGAGCTTTGGGGTCACCTCTGCCCTCTTCTCTAGTTGGCTTGGACCAGGGTCCTGGGTTTCCCACGTACCCCCATACCCCAGAAGTCAGTGGGTATGTCTGCCAGCGCCACAAAACCTAGCATTTCCAGGCAGGTTTAGGTTGCTCCATACACACTTTGGGTGGGAGTAAGGGACCCCCCCCATCTGCCACTTGGCCTGACGGGAGCCTGGCAGAGGGTCACCAACCTACGGGCAGGCAGCAGTAGCCACTTTGGTCCCCAGAGGCACAACCCTGCACACAGGCGCTGACTCAGCTTCAAAGGACCACGCCCGGTCTAAGTCCCTTTCCTTGGGACCCCAGCCTGGTGTGCAACAGGGTGCAGGGCCACCTGCGGGGCCCCGTCACTACCCGCAGCTGCAGTAGGGGCTCAAGCAGCGGCCACGGGGTCTGTGTCCTGTCCTTCCCGTGGCCTGGAGGAGAGGCGCTCTTCCCTGAGGGTGAGCTATGGCCGTGGTCATGGCGCCCCTCCTCTTCCTCCTCCTTTGAGTCTGCCTGAGTTCCTCAAGCCCTGAGCCTCGGCTGAAGTGCCCTTGCTGCCCCCCTTCTGCTTTTGATGTGTGACGAGGCCCCGCCCTTCACCCCCCATGTTCTTGACTTTCCCAGAGAAACAAATTAAAAAAAAAAAAAAAAAATGTGTGTAGAGCCAGGTTGCTGAAGTTCTTGGGTTTCACCTGGGCGGGAAGGGGTGCGGCCTTCTCGTGGTGGAACCATAAAAAGGCCGGGTCCTGTAGAACACTGGAGAACCTTCTCCCCTGCGGCTGCTCCAGCCCTCACTGGACATTTTCTTCAGGACTCTGTGGCCCCTGAACAGGTAAGGGACAGCTGTAGCCAGCCACCCCCAGGGGCCTCGGTCTCCACACCTGCCACACCCATGCCCTTGGGCTGTGATGTTGGGAGTAGAGGGGTCCTCACAGATACCTCAGAAGTTCTTAGCTAGGTTATGCATAGTAGAGGAGACATCCCCCCCCCCTTTTCTTTCTCTCTGGTTTTTGGAGAATTTTTTCTCCTTTGGCCTCAGTTGCCCTATCTGTATAAAATAGCTGTCTAGGAGTCCTGTGTTCCCAACACACTGGGTATTCCAGACTTGAGGGAAAAAAAGCCTATAACCAAGCTGACCTCAAACTCGAAGTAATCCTCCTGCATCCGTTTCCTGAGTACTGAGATGTCAGGTGTGTGGGCTCAATCAGAGGCCCTTTCAGGATTCAGTTTCCCTGTGAAAGGTGGTTGGTGTGGTGGAGTACCTACGATGGAGGGAGGGAGGTGCCAATTCAAATCCAGCCGACTGGATATGTGCCCACTTTTGCTAAATCCGGATGAAGGGACCCAAGGGGGCCCCGGGAAAACTGCTGTCTCAACCCTGGCTTTGACTGTCTCCTCGGTGATAGGTGACGGGCACCACATCTGTCAAGGGCCTCTGGAGTCCAGCTGGGGGACCATGGACTGGAGGGAAGGAAAGACAGAGACTCAGAGGGGGCCCACAAGCTCGCCCAGGGGAGGTCAGGAACCCCAGCACTCTGCCCAGACCCCACACACAGGCCATGGGCCGCCGGAGGGGCATGGTGGGGTCTGCACCTGACCTGTCCGGCCCATGTTCCTAGGCGTTTTACATCTTTATCTTTGAGTTTTTGAGAGAGGTCTCACTCTGTAGCCAAAGTTGGCCTCAAACTAATAGCAATCCCACTGCCTCAGCTTCCTGAGTGCTGGGGTGCAGGCCTTTCTCTGTACCTGGCTTCGCGCTGGCTGTTTCTAAAGGCGTCATTATTTCATATGAAATTTTCTGTGAATGTGACAGGGAGAATTCTCATTTCCTGCATGAGAAAGCAAGGGTCAGAGGGTTGGGGAGGAGCCAGCCAGAAGCCCCCCAGACCCCCTTCTAGAAAGCAGCAATTCAAGATCTAGGCCCCGAGTTTCCTAATCCTGCCGTGGTATCTGCTAGTCTGGAAACATCGTGCACATCTGCCCTTCAGTCTACCTGGATCAAAGAGGGCATTGACTGAAAGAAGAGACAGAGATTCAAAGGGGTTCCACAAGCTAGCCCAGGCTTGGGATTCAGTCTCCTTCGGCAGGGATAACCCCTCCTCAGTTAGCAGGACTTGGGAAGGTGGGAAGCCAGGCAGAGACTCAGTTCCGGCTGCGTAAGGCCAAGGCCCGCAGCGGGCACGGTGCCCGCCCTCGTCAGCCTGAGTATCGTTTTTCTGTCTTCTCTGGACTTTGTTTCCCGTGTCCGGGTGGGGACAGAAAGGAGGGGCCCACCTGCTCCTGGGTGGGGCCTCTGTCCCCTTGGCAACAGGTGGCCGGGGCGGAGCCCAGGGGCCTTTCCTGCAGAGGACAGAGCCTGAGGCTGGGAGGTGGCCTGGGCCCCTGGAGCTGGCAGGTGAGGCGGGGGACGCTGGGAGTCCCGGAAGCTGGGGGTCTGGAGCCGGGTAAGGTGAGGCACGCACAGAAGGAGAAGAGGTCTGTTTGTGGTGTGCCTACTGGCAGGGTTGGCTCGCCTACAGGGACCACAGGGAATCCCTTTCCCCATCTGTACCTCACCACTCTTGGCCCTGGCTGGGCCCCACGTTGTCCGCCTGGATATCAGAGCCCGCTCTGTCACCCGCTAACCCAAAAGAGACCCTGAGCCTGGTGTGGATAAGGCTTCCTTCCATTCGTACCTAAATGCCAGAACACCAAATCTTAGTTCACTGAGAAAGAGGCTGGAACCAAAGACCCTCGGGGCCAGAGGCCTGTGAGGCCCCATGGACTCAAGGCCTGATTTGAAGAAACCGGCGGAGCCATGCCTGGCTGTTCAGGCTCGGGCTTGTCCAGGGTCCAGGGTCAGAGGTAAGCCTTGACAGTTTTCTCCAGGGCCAGCTATGTAGGCAACCAAGAGGCCCTAAGGGACAGGAGAGAGGACACCTAAAGGCACCATCCTACTCGGTGGTGGCCCCACCAAGGAGCCTTTGCCCCGCGGGTAGGAGGCTAGAGGAAGCAGGTGCACCCGCGGGGACCATAAACCCAGTTTCAATAGGGAGTCACAGTTGCAGGGTGCGGCTGGGTGGGGCAGGCTGCCTGGAGCCTTCCCTGGTGGTAACTGTGAGGAAATGGGCTTTGGAAATGCCCCCTCCCCCCATCATCATCTCTGTGAACTTCTAGCTTCAGTTATCTGTGCCCAAGTTCCAAGTTCCTTCAGGGCAGAGACAAAATTGGCCTCTTGTCCCTGGTTCTCATGAACCCTGAAAAAGGGATGTTAATGTTTGAGGTGACTGATGGACCGAGGACTAACAAACGACCCTTGTCAGGAGATGGAGGCCTTGAAGGGACCCTCTGTAGCCCACAAGGCTTCTTCACACTGGCTCTGTAGGAGACCTGAGACCCCTGCTGGATTTGGAGATTCTGTGATCAGATCTACAGCCAGTGTGAAGCATTGCTGTATGACGAGGCTCCTAGAGCTGAATTAGGTTTTATCGTTGTTTTCGTTGTTACTGTTTTTGGTTTTTGGGGTCAGGTTTCTCCCTATGTAGCCCTGGCTGGCCCAGAACTCACAGAGATCCTCCTGCCTCTGCATCCCACTGGGGCATCTGCTGGGCCACTACACCCAGCAGAACTCAGTTTTATAGATCCTTGGCAAGGTTGTCTTGCCAGCCAAGCCCATATCAGAGAGGGGCCCAGTGGCCTTGAATTCTGACCCAGAACTCCACCCTCTGACCTGAATCACTGGAGAAGAATGAGAACCCCACCTATGGAGGGGAGACACCCTTTCTCCAGAGGTCATGTCTGACTGTCGGACAAGGGCCATAAAATACTGTATACTTATCAGTCAGCCAGGAAACTTGGGCAGCTCTGGGCTGGAGAATGGGAGTCAGCTGGAACACCAGTGACTGAGTACTCACGGACAGCAGGGTTCAATGAGCCAGTCTTGATTAACACTTGCTGTATGCCTTAAGACTGCCTATCCACCCACACAGAATGAAATTCTCCCATTCTCAAAAGAGCTGTGGAAGGGGAAAGGGCTTATCCTCCGCAACATTGCTAGGAGTGCTGGGAAAGCCCAGCCACTTAAGATACTCTGCTTCAAAATACAAAGAGGAATGGATAGGGACAAGGGTGGAGACCTGCCTAGAATTCCCCCAGAGAGGGGCTGGGGGACTGTTCAGGGTGAGAGCCCTGCCTAAAATTCCCCAAGTGAGGGACTGGGGGCGTGGTCAGGGGTGGAGCCCCTGCCTAGAATCCCCCAGTAAGGGGCTGGGGGTGTGGTCAGGGGTGGAGCCCCTGCCTAAAATCCCCTGGTGTGGAGCTGGGGGGTGCATGTTTGCTGAGATTGGTGACCCTCTGGACTGTGCAGAGTCGGTTGTGCACTATCTGAGTGGGGTTGTGCACTATCTAAGTGGGGCTCCAGAACTGCCCTGCAGACTCAGGAGACTGAAGAAACAAAAGCGAAAGGAAATGTGAGTGCCTCAGAAGGAGCTGGGGAAAATGTTGAGCCCCAGATAACAAGTCAGTGTGTCATCTATGGCTCTGAGCCCCGCCTAGGACCAGGGACAAGGTCCAAGGCACTCCCAGTTGTTCTTGGCTTTATGGAGCTGAGGCAGGGGCTGTTGAGATGAGGCCAGGTGCTGTCTGAAGCAGAGAACCAAGGTGTGAGAACTGGGAGACACGCTTTGCTACAGGCTCTGAGCCTCAGTTTCCCCACTGGGCATCATCCATTGCCAAGACCCAGTGCCCAACGACTCTGTGAAGGTCAGGTGCAAAGACCTGGGAGTTAGTGTGAGGAACAGGGCTGTGCCCTGGAGAGGGGGAAGGGCCCTGGTGGGAAGCCTACAGTCTCCGGTGTAAGGCTGACCTTGATTAACATGGCTGAAGAGAGAGGGTAAGGGCCACCAGCAGGATGTAGCAGGCAGGGATGAGTTGGGGGCTGTGTCTGCAAGTCAGCGGTAGGTAGCTGGGTGTGATGGAGCTTGCCTGTCACCCCAGCAGTGGGGTAGCTGAGGCAGGAGGATTGGTACAGCCTGGGCTACAGAGTGAGAGCATGTCTCAGAAGGAAGGAAAGAAAGAAAGGAGGGATAGATAGATAAAGGAAGGAAGGAGAAAATAATAAATAAGAAAACATAAGTTTGTTGTATGATCCACAGTCAGTTTGGTCCAGGAGCTTCAATGTTTTTGGAAGATTCCATGTTGGGTTTGGGATTGCTGTTAGAAACCTTGCTTGTCCCCAGGGCTCCTGCAGCCCCCTGACAATGTCCCTGTCCCCAGGTGGCCTGACACGGTCTCTTTCTCCTCCTTAAGTGAGTCTGGAGGCTTCCAACCCACAGGAGGAAGGTCACGCACAGACCCTTCGAGATGGATCGAGTGACCAGATACCCCATCTTCAGCAACCCCCGCTCAGCACGTGTCACCAGCTTGGCACTGGATGAAGACACCAGCTACACCGTTGAGCTAGTAGGCGTGGGACCTGAGGATGGTTGGAGCCAGAGTGACCTGCAGGTCTGGTCCACAGAGTACCAGACCAGGCCGGACGTAAAGAGAACAAACGTGTCTTCCACCAGACGTGTCTTCCTTGGCCAGCAGTCCCCGCGGTCGCTGTACTTGGAAGATGAGGATGAGGAGATGAAGGCTTACCACCTGGACAACAGCAGTGATGCCCTCTGCAGGCAGCGGAGGGAGCTGGAGGCTGAGCGCTGGGCAGTCATCCAGAGCCAGGCAGTCAGGAAGGGTGGCACAGTGGCCACACTCCAGGCTGCATCAGACCTTGGGGACCCCAGGATTGCCAGCCAACCTCAGTCCACAGTCACAGAGGAGATCTTGGTGGACACAGAGCAAATTGATTTCCTGGCCGCTCGACAGCAATTCCTGAGTTTAGAGAAGGCAAACACGAACCTGGTCAAGTGCAGCCCCACAGCTAGGGAGACCTTAGCACGAACCCAAACAGGTACCAACCAAGCCCCCAAGGCTTCCACTGGGCCCCACCTAGCCAATGGCTATACTGCTTCCGTCATGTCACCGATGAAGGAAGTGACCTTGGAGAAGTCTTTCCTTGTTTCCCCAGCTAGATCCATTCATATAGTCAATGATCCTGGCCGCCAGACCCGAGCAGAGTCCCCTGAGACCCCCAAAGAGACGCCCATCGAGAGAGAGATCAGGCTGGCCCAGGAGCGAGAGGCAGAGCTGAGGGAGCAGAGAGGGCTTGGGCGGGCTGCCGGGCATCAAGAGCTGGTACAGATCCCCAGCAGGCCACTGCTCAGCAAGATGAGCTTGACAGAAACACCCCCACGAAGAGACAGGGGCCGCCCATCCCTCTACGTGCAGAGGGACATGGTTCAGGAGACACAGCGGGAAGAAGACCATAGACGAGAGGGGCTGCAGGTGGGCAGGGCATCCACACCCGACTGGCCTTCCCAGGACCCTCAGCCTGGGCTCCAGAGAAGCCTGAGCTCCGACTGCATCCTCAGCCCAGACGCCCGAGCCTCAGACCCGGCTCCAGAGGCAAGGAAAGTCAACCGGATTCCACTGGATGCCTACCAGCCCTATCTGGGCCCTGGGACCCCCAAACTAGAATTCTCAGCCTTTGGAGTATACAGCAAGCCAAGTAGTGTCTCCACCGAAGACACCAAAGCTTTAGCCTTCCAGAGGGCCACGGAGTCTCCAAGGCATGTCTCGGAATCCTCCGGCAGACCTCTGAGCTCAAAGCAAGAGTGGTCCAAGCCTCCTGGAAAGGCTGCCAATGTGGGCGTGGTGAGATTAGGGAATTTCCACCTGCGTCCACTGCGATTCAAGGTCCCAGATGTCCCCCAGGGGACTGAGACCCCCCATACCTGGGGCTGGGAAGTGGCCGGAGGCCCCGTGTTGAGGTTACAAAGGTCACAGTCATCTGACCTGCTGGAGAGGGAAATGGAGAGTGTCCTGAGGAGGGAGCGGGAGGTGGCTGAAGAGCGGAGGAATGCTTTCTTCCCAGAGGTGTTCTCCCCAGTGCCAGACCAGGATGAGAGCCATGAGCAAGACTCCCGGAGTTCCTCCCGGGCATCTGGTGAGCAGGGACATGGAGGGTGGCTGTGCTGTCCCGAGGGACCCCGGGGTTGGAGAAGGAGAAGGGGGGAGGTGCAAACACATCCATTTCTCCCAGGAAGTAGATTTTGGAGAGAAAAACACCAACTTTGCTTTAGAGTTTTTGTTTTTGTTTTTTTTTAAGATTTATTTATTTATTATATGTAAGTACACTGTAGCTGTCTTCAGACACTCCAGAAGAGGAAGTCAGATCTTGTTACGGATGGTTGTGAGCCACCATGTGGTTGCTGGGATTTGAACTCTGCACCTTTGGAAGAGCAGTCGGTGCTCTTACCCGCTGAGCCATCTCACCAGCCCCTGCTTTAGAGTTTTTGAATGTTCTATTATTGGGTGCGTAGGATTTTTGCTCTATCGCTCTGAATGTTCTGTTATTGGACTGGAAGTTTGCAGGTCTTTGTCCTCGGGAATGGTTGCTCCTCTTGCTAACGGCATATTCTCCATCCCTTGGTGATGTTTTTTGGCCCATAGTCTACAATCTTTCCTGAGTGGCTGTTTCAGTCAGCCTGTCTGTTCACCTGTCTCCATAAGCCCTCCAGACTCTTGCCCAGAGACCTCAAGTCTCCAATGCCACCTCCTTTTGCCCCCACCACAGGCATCACTGGCAGCTATTCAGTGTCGGAATCACCACTATTCACCCCTGTTCACCTGAATTCGGGCCTGGTGTGGAAGGTAGAAGTCCCAGAGGACAGTGCTCCCCCAGGGCAGAAGACCAGGAAGGAGATGTGGGTGAGTTGGGTTAACTGAGGTTATAACTGGTTGCTACCCATGGGGTCAGGTAAGGCCATTACACTGGGTTATCATCTCTGCTATCTGGTCTGAGAGGACACACTGGCAGGGGACATTGTCCTTACTGCGGGATCACCCTCAGGGTCAGAGGAGGAAGACTGATGAGGAAAGAAAAGAACAGACACTGACTGGACATGGCCATTATCATTATCATTTTTGGGTCGTTATTTTTTTTTTTTTGAGAGACAGAATTTCATTATGTAGCCCTGGCTGTCCTGGTACTCATTCTGTAAACTAGGCTGGATTTGAATTTACAAAGATCCACCTACCTCTACCTCGTAAGTGCTGGGATTAAAGGCATGCACCACTAGCCCAGGTCCACCATATTTTTTTTAAGTGTGTGTGTGTGTGTGTGTGTGTGTGTGTGTGTGTGTGTGAGAGAGAGAGAGAGAGAGAGAGAGAGAGAGAGAGAGAGAGAGAACATGCCACTATGCATGTATGAAGATCATATGATAACCACCTTGGGCCTTGGTTCTCAGCTTCCTGCAGCAGGCTCATTGGCCCGCCACTTGTGGGCGCTCTCTTGTCTCAGTCTCTGACCCCCACAGAACAATGGACTCACAGACACAGACACACTCTGTCACTTTCCTTTTCACACTGATTCCAAAGGTTTTTACTCAGGTCCCCACACTCACAAGGCAAGCATCTTATGTCCTAAAGCGTCTCCCTGGGCCCCATAGTCATGGTGTGAAACCCACCCCAGCACCAGGCTGTACCCCATGGTCATGGTATGAACCCCACCCCAGAACTGGGATGTACCCCATGGTCATGATGTGAACCCCACCCCAGCACCGGGCTGTACCCCATGGTCATGGTGTGAACCCCACCCCAGCACC
>NC_034598.1:44362452-44370594 GCF_900095145.1 Mus pahari
CCCATGGTCATGGTGTGAACCCCACCCCAGCACCGGGCTATACCCCATAGTCATGGTATGAACCCCACCCCAGCACTGGGCTGTATAGAAGTCACACCTTTTGAATCTTTGGGTTCACACATGCCCAGGGCCCCTGAGCTCACAGTCCAGCCTGATTTCAAGTGTAGTTACCCAAACCGTACTGGGACAGTCCAGGGACCCCTCAGAGAACAGCGTACATCCCAGCTTAGCCTTCGGATCACAGCCTGACCCTGTGATGACTCTAAGTGACCCAGACTCGAGTGCAGTCAAGCAGCAACTCCATGCCCTTCGTCTCCTCCTCTGATAACCATGAGTGTTCTGTGGATGGAGCCATCTGTGTGCTGGGGCCAGTGTTGGCCACGGGAGATGCTTGGTACACGCCTGCGGTCCTCACTGCGGTACACGGAGACTATGGGCACTGCCAGCCAGAGGCTCCAATGAGTGGAAGCCAGTTCAGTGTGGCAGATGGCCTCGAGTCCGGTGATCATGAGACTCTGGGAAGGTGCCACCAGCTGGGGGGCTCGTCCCATCTGTCACTGCGGGGGGATTCAGCTATGTAAGAACTTTCAGGTGGGTACTGGGGCTGGGCAGGATGGATGAGCACTGATTGTCATTGTTTTCGCTCAGTATGCAGGTATCAACCCCTCAGACCACGTCAACTCAGAGGTGAGTGAGCTCCAGAGGGAAAGGACTCGAGTCTGGCCCTTCTTGGCCATACCCGACCATAGCACTGGTCACTGAAGGCCTTTCACTGGGATGTAGGACTACACTAGCTATCTGCTCTGTTGGTAGGGTCATCCTGGGGTAGATTGTGCTGTCATCTGTTTATGATGCCTATCATGGGCACAGATTATGGCAAAAAAGGTCTGTATGAGGCTTTTTTTTACCGGAGTCAGAGCTTTCAACAGATTGAGCCACAGTAAGAGCATTATTATTATTGTTGTTGTTGCTGTTGTTATTGTTATTATTATTATTATTCCTGGCTGGCCATGTGGAACTTGCTAAGCTGGCCTCCAACTCACAGTCTCCCTGCCTCAGCCTCCTGAGTGCTGTGATTATAGCTGTAACCCTTTCTGGGCTGAAGCTGGGCACAATTTCTTTGCTATGGTACTGTTAGGAGGAGAGGGGAGGTTCCCACCTCAGCTCTGCACATTGGTGATGCAGAGCCGGCTGAGGGTGGGCCATCTCTCCATGGGGACCCCATGCCTCCTTCTATACAGGTCCTGGGAGCCACAAGGGTAAAGCGACACAAGAATCTCTTGGCGGAACGCTGGGAAGCACACATCTATGCCAGCGAGGATGAAAACTGAGACTGGAAGCTGGGGGCCATTCCTCCACCCCACCGCAGTCCTGTGGAGGCCACTAGACCTGCCCCCCAGTCTCTGCTGTCCCTATTTAAACACACAGCACAGGCTAATGTTTGTGGCCTGCAGTTGGTTTGGTTTTCCCAGGGTGGGCGAGTGATTCCTGCTTAGGGGTGGTTCTCAGCTGAGGCTGAAATGATAATCCACCACTCCCCCTCACATCCCTCAGCCCTCAGCACAGTGCAGAGCTTGGATCTGTCACTGTGCAGAAAGAAGGCTCTGTTTGGGGACCCGCCATTCCACTCTTGCCAACCCCAAACGTATGCCCTTTGCTATAAAATAAACCTGTCCCAAACTGCCTAGCTGGAACCGAGGATGCATCCCAGGCAGCCTCCACCCTCCGTCTGGCTCGTTCATCTTGGTGACATCAGCCCTGAGGTCCTGGAAGCTTGTATGTGGAGAGCTAGGCCCACAGGGTTGGGATGCTACTGCGGCGCGGGTGGCAGGGATGGAGAGAGAAGGGGGGCTTGGGCGGGGTGGACACCAACAGCTGCTAAAGGCACCGAGCCTTGGCCAAGTCCCCTCTGCAGTGGGCAGCCTGTGTACCTGTCCCAGGTGGCAACGGGTAAATAATGGGGGTGGGTGCTTTCCTTCCCCAAGGCCTGCTGGGAGAAGCTGGAGACAGTTAACTCTGTCAGTCCCTCTGAGCTACTGAGCCTTGCTGCAGGTAGCTGTCTGTGGCAGATATTTGGATATATATATATATATATATATATATATATATATATATATATATATATATATATAAGGTTCCCACACGAACGCCTTTAACCCCAGCACTCAGGAGGCAGAGGCAGGGGGATCTCTGTGAGTTCATTTGAGGCTAGCCTGGTCTACAGACAGGACAGCACTTTACCCACTGCCTGAGATGGTCTCCGTGGGTAAGGGGAGGCTGGGAGTGGTGAGGGGGTGGGACACCTTACAGAAGCAGCCTGCGCAAGGAGGTCTTTGCCCTGGAAATTCTCACCTGGAGAAGAAAGAGCCTTCCCACAGGAGCAGTGTCTAGAGACTGTGACCTCTTCCCCCTTCTCCTGATTCAGTGGCACCTCCTAGTCTCTTTGCCTCTGACTCTCCTGCCTCCTTCTGGGCACTCTGTGGTGACCTTGAACCAAGAATGCTCCAGGATGATCCCCAAATCAGAATCTTCAGTTTGAGCCCATCTGCGGGTTTCTTCTTCTTCTTCTTCTTCTTCTTCTTCTTCTTCTTCTTCTTCTTCTTCTTCTTCTTCTTCTTCTTCTTCTTCTTCTTCTTCTTCTTCTTCTNCTTCTTCTTCTTCTTCTTCTTCTTCTTCTTCTTCTTCTTCTTCTTCTTCTTCTTCTTCTTCTTCTTCTTCTTCTTCTTCTTCTTCTTCTTCTCCTTCTCCTTCTCCTTCTCCTTCTCCTCCTCCTTCTTCTTCTTCTTCTTCTTCTTCTTCTTCTTCTTCTTCTTTTGGGGGGAGCGGGTTTCAAGACAGGGTTTTTCTGTGTAGCCCTGGCTGTCCTGGAACTCACTGTGTAGACCGGGCTGGCCTCGAACTCAGAAATCCGCCTGCCTCTGCCTCCCGAGTGCTGGGATTAAAGGCGTGTGCCACCACACCCAGCTTTGCAGGGTCCCTTCTACCGCAGAAGATGATATGGCCCCAGCAGCCAGGGCTTCTGTGGTGGGAACTCTGGAGCCTTCTGCCTGCCTTTCTAAGGTGTCAATCAACAATTGCCTTCTCTTAAGACTGCCTGAGAGGGGCGCAGTGGGTAAAGTGCTTGCCACACAAGTATGGGGACCCATGTGTGGATACCCAGAACCTGGGTAAATGCCAGATGGGTGTGTCGACTCACAGAGGATAAGCTGGCAGGGTGCACTAGTCAGAACTGGGAGCCATGGGACCTTGCCTCAGTATACAAGGTGGCCTGACACCATCAAGAAAGACATCTGCCCTCCACATGTACCTGCACACACATGTGCACCCACATACATGAGAAACATGCATGCACACACGCACAGGTGCACACACAGAAAGAAAAAATCTCCCCCAGATCATGTGCTCAGGTTGCCCCTGCACGGGGCTGCACAGAGTGCTTGGCTCCATGTGTGGCTGATGTTTCCTTAACAGCCTCTCATTTGGGGCTAGAGAGGCAGTTAAGAGCACTCACTGCTCTTCCAGAAGACCTGAGTTCAATTCCTAGCACCTGCATGGTGGCTCACAACCATCTGCAATGGCATCTCTCTGCCAGTGAAAGAGAAGGGGGAAAAAGCATCATCCTGGCACACATACTCAGGAAGCAAAGGCAAGCAGATGTTCATGAGTTCGAGGCCAGCCTGGTCTACAGAGAAACCCTGACTCACAAAACCAAACCAAACCAAACAAAAAAACAATCTTTTACAAACATTCTCTCTCTACTCTAATGCCACTTTCTGTCTGGAGGAGTCACAAGCCAGGTTCAGGCCACAACTTCGTCACCCTCAGAGACTACAGAGCTGGCTACCTGCCACCCTGTGCCCCCAGCCCATATCCTCTCTCTCTGCCACTGGTCTCTCACTTCTGTCTCCCAGTCTCTTTCTACATCTCTACCTCAATTTCCACCCTGGCCCTGGGACATCATCTCTCTTCTCCTGCACCTGTGGCTTGGGCCTGAACCTACCTCCACCTATCCAGGGCCTTTGGGCCAGGATCAACATCTGTAGGCATGCATTTTTTGCAGTCTATTTTTATTTTGTTTTGTTTTTTTGTTTTTTGTTTTTGTTTTTTGTTTTTTGTTTTTTTTTGGTTTTTTGTTTTTTTGTTTGTTTGTTTGTTTGTTTGTTTGAGACAGGGTTTCTCTGTATAGTCCTGGCTGTCCTGGAACTCACTCTGTAGACCAGGCTGGCCTCGAACTCAGAAATCCACCTGCCTCTGCCTCCCAGGTGCTGGGATTAAAGGCATGTGCCACCATGCCCGGCTTTTGCAGCCTATTTTAATAAACATTTAACCTCTCCTCTAGCCCACCACCCAGCAGGGGTAGTGGAAAAGAAGAGTTATTAGGCTATGGGGGAAGTGAACCCGTTAAGTGAGCTCAGTCTTCTTTGTCAGTTCAGTCCTTTAGGCAGGCAGACACCACCTATGAACCAGCAGCTGTAGTTCAGTCCTTTAGGCAGGCAGACACTACCTATGTATGAACCAGCAGCTGCAGTTCAGTTCTGAAGAAACTTCAAGGCTCACCAACCAGCCTGAGGCCGCTGAAGGGGCAAGATGTCACAGGAACCTCATGAGCAGTTCTTTGATGAGTTTCTCAATGGCAGCGTTACCACAAGCAGAGCTCCCCCAAAAAACACTATGTAAGCTGAACCAATACATACATGTTTTTATCAAAGAGGTGGAGCAAACCAAACCAAAGCTCGGTGCTTGCCTATCAGTGTCTGTATGGTCATATTTATACTCCTCCATCAAGAGTCCTTTCACAGATTCAAATCGACCATGCTGGGGTGTGGGGAGGCAAGTGGCCTGTCAGTCTGAGGTGAGCCGCCCTCAGATCTCGGTAGCCAGGGCTGAGAAAAGTATGACTGCCTGGGAAAATGGCTCTCTCTACCACAGTCTATAGGCAGATAAAGCACAAGACACCCCTCGCCTTCCTCAAGCACGCTTTCCGAGAAGAGACATGCTGTGACCTCCTGATCCATTTGAATTGCCAACGCTTTGTTCAGCGATTGGCAGAAGAGTTCACGACAAATGCTTGAGAAAGTCAATCTGGAGCTATCAAAAAGGATCATGTAGCCAGGCATGGTGGCGCACACCTTTAACCCCAGCACTTGGGAGACAGAGGCAGGCGGATTTCATGTACTGGCTGCAGCAAAGGGAACTCTGAGGAAGAGCAAAGGTTAGGCCTCAACAAGTGCTTAAGCATTATGTGATGTGTTAATTTAGATTGTAACGGATCATAAAAATACTTTGTATGTATCAGTTTATATTGCGGTTTATTAAAACATTGTATGTGCTAAAAACAAACAAACAAACAAAAATGAGTCCTTTCACGTGTCTGCTCCTAAAAAGCATGCTTTCCCCTGTGTCTGCTTCAGGAAAACCTTCTCTCCCGTTTCTGCTTTAGCAGACTTTCACTGTGTGTCCCAGCAAACCATCATTTGACATAACTGATCTTCCAAAGAAACTAGAAGTCCCCACTTCAAACATCAGCACGACAGGTGTCTGACCCGCAGCCCCCACGCTGTCGCCGTTTATGACTGAGGCTTCTCCCAGGCTCAAGGCTCTGCAGGGCGACCACAACCCAGCCTCTCTGGAAAGACCAAGCACAACAGGAAACAGGCCTTGGATTCCCTCTGGGGCAAACTTAGGTCTTGGGGCTGAGACTGGAGTATTTTCTCACCTCCAATTATGTGCAGAGTGTGTGTGACAGATCATATCTACTAACAGCAGGATAGTCCACTAATGCCAAGGAAACTCCTCCTATGGTTGTCACAGACTTGCCTTGGGTGAGGCCTTCACTGTGGAAAGTGTGTCCCGACTCAGGTGGGCTTGGGGATCAGAGGATGTATACTTTTGTTAATGTCACAGAGCCAATCGGTGGCTGGACCCCTGAGGACCCAAGTTGGGTGTGGAAACAGTCAAAGGTCTTTTTGAAAGAAGATAACCCAGCCGGGCGGTGGTGGTGCATGTCTTTAATCCCAACACTTGGGAGGCAGAGGCAGGCGGATTTCTGAGTTCGAGGCCAGCCTGGTCTACAGAGTGAGTTCCAACACAGCCAGGGCTATACAGAAAAATCCTGTCTCAAAAAACCAAAAAAAAAAAAAAAAAAAAAAAAAAAAGAGAGAGAGAGAGAGAGAGCACATGGTGGCTCACAACCATCCATAACGAAATCTGACCCCCTCTTCTGACAGCTACAGTGTACTTACATATAATAAATAAATACATAAATAAATAAATAAATAAATATTTAAAAAAAAAAAAAAAGATAACCCAACCAAAACAACTCAAACTGGCTTTGGCGACACCATGATGCACAGCTTCTTGTTTGCTTGCTTGGCTTTGGTCTTGGTCTTTCAAGGCAGGGTCTGCTTTAGTTAGGGTTTCCACTGCTGTGAAGAGACACCATGACCAAGGCAACTCTTTTTTTTTTTCTTTTTTTTTTGGGGGGGGGGTTGGGTTTGGTTCTGGTTTTTCGAGACAGGGTTTCTCTGTGTAGCCCTGGCTGTGCTGGAACTCACTCTGTAGACCAGGCTGGCCTCGAACTCAGAAACCTGCCTGCCTCTGCCTCCCGAGTGCTGGGATTAAAGGCGTGCACCACCAAGCCCAGCAGAGGGTTCTACATCTTGATCTGAAGGCAGCAGAAGGGGGCTGCTTCTGAAGGCTGCCAAGAGGAGGGTCTCTTCTGCACTGGGCGGAGCTTGATCTCAAAGCCCAACCCCACAATGACACACCTACCCTAACAAGGCCACAGCTCCTACTTGTGCCACTCCCCATGAGCCATGAATTCAAACATCAAGAGTCTATGGGAGGTAAAACCTATTCAAATGAACAGAGCCCTGGCCTTCCTGGAACTTGCTCTGTAGCCCAGGCTGGCCTGAAACTCACAGAGATCCATCTGTCTCTGCCTCCCCAAGTGTTGGGATTAAAGGTGAGCACCACCATCTCCTGGAGGTAACTAAAAAGTTAACTGCAGCTTCAGGCTACGCTGGAAATAGCCTTCCCACTGCTTCCTCCCTGAGAGCTCAGGTGAAGCCTAGGACACAATTCCAATTCTGCCTCTCTTTCACCTAGCCTCAGTTTCTTCCTCTGAACGAAAGACTGACTCTGTTAGCAACACTCCACCCCACCCCACCCTACCCCAGCATGTGTTGCCGAGGCTACCCTGCACAGGGGGACACAGCGCAGAATTAATGACGTCTTTGGAGCAGGGTTAAGTCAAAACCTTCCGATTAGAAACAGCATTTGAACTCCGCCACCAGAGGGAGCCAAAACACCAGCTCCAGACGATGCCTGCTGGGCAGGGGAGGAGCTGCCTGTTGGGGTGGGGATGGGGGTAGGGTCCCCACTGTAGCTGCTAAAAGGTTTCCCTCCAAAACCCCAAGGATGAGGAACAGTTGTGGCAGGTAGGTGCCTGGAACGACAGGCCTGGGCTGAGGGGACAGCAGGAAGGTCGGCCACCCAGCACAAAGCTGGTGTGAATTCCAGTGACGTCTCCCGCACAGCCTTTAATGTTCTGACATAGGAGGGATTCATGCAGGGTAGATGTGTTTGGATCTATTAAATTGTATTTACTTTTGTCATGGGATGGTGTGAGCCTCGGACCAGTATGGAGGTCAGAGGGTACCTTTGTGTACTCGGCTCTCTGCCTCCACCTTGACATGGGTTCAGTTTGGTTTTTTGAGACAGGGTTGGTTTCTCTGTGTAGCCCGGGCTGTCCTGGAACTCACTCTGTAGACCAGGCTGGCCTCGAACTCAGAAATCCGCCTGCCTCTGTCTCCCAAGTGCTGGGGACTAAAGGCTTGTGCCATTGCCATATACCTGATAACTTCTAAGGGTAGGACTGAGGTCCGGTTTGCTCAGCTAGCTTGCCAGCCTGGCTTTTGCTGGTCTGGACTTCTTTTCTTTTTCTCATGTTGGGAATTGAAGCCACAGCCTCCTGTACACTATCCAAGAACTCTGACACAGCTATAAACATAGATTTTAATTTATATTTTATTTGAAGATTTTAAAGTATTGCCGGGCAGTGGTGGCACATGTCTTTAATCCCAGCAGTTGGGAGGCAGAAGCAGGTGGATTTCTGAGTTCGAGGCCAGCCTGGTCTACAGA
>NC_034598.1:44370894-44378188 GCF_900095145.1 Mus pahari
AGAAGAGGGCATCAGATCTTGTTATGGATGGTTGTGAGCCACCATGTGGTTGCTGGGATTTGAACGCGGGACCTTCAGAGTGCTCTTACCCACTGAGCCATCTCACCAGCCCTAGAACCCATTTTCTATTTTTTGTTTTGTTTGGAGGGGAGATGGAGACAGGGTTTCTCTGCGTAGCCCTGGCTGTCCTGGAATTCACTCTGTAGACCAGGCTGGCCTCAAACTCAGAAATCTGCCTGCCTCTGCCTCCCAACTGCTGGCATCAAAGCCATGGGCCACCACGACCCAGCAACTGTAAAAATTTTAAGTCAGACACAATGACAAACCTCAGAGGCTGGAAGACTGAAGTGAACTCATGACCAGCCTTGGCTGCACAGGGAGAGAGAGAGAGACTACGGATGTAAAGGGTTGGAGCTCAGTGAGTTGAGTTCTCATCTAGTGTGGAGCAGGCCTTAGATTCCACAGTCAGCACCGTAAGGTATATCAGCTAGTCACGCGGGAGCTGAGAGTTCTACATTTTAATCCTAAGGCAGCAGAAGGGGATGCTCTTCCAAGGACAGCCAGGAGGAGGGTCTCTTCTGCACTAGGCAGGGTTTGAGCATTAAGAGACCTCAAAGCCCACCCCCACAGGGACACACCTACTCTAACAAGGTCACACCTCCTAATAGTGCCACTCCCCAAGGCCATGCACTCAGGTGCCTGAGGCATAGGAGGCAGGACGGTAAGAAGTTCAAGGTCATCCACAGGTAAACAGGGAGAGGCTGGTCTCCGTAGCCTGAGACCCATACCTAGAATGATGTTAAAGTTTCTAAACAAATATCCCCAAGACAATCAATTACGTTCCGATTCCAGTGATTTACCTGCATGGGTTTCTTGTGACAGAAGATTTTACCAAAATGACAACTTTACCAACATCCAAAAAAATGTGGGGCTGGGGGCTGGCAAGATGACTCGGAGGTCAGTGCTCTTAACCACTGAGCCACCTCCAGCCCCCAGTAAATGTTTTAACTAGAAATAAATTGCATATGCAAAGGCTGAGTGAGCGAGTCATGGGTAGGGATTGGCCACCAACCTCGGAATCAACTTCTTCACACAGACGACAAAAGAAATTCTGTTCTGTCCGGTGAGGAAGAGGCCGCTACTCAGATGCCCTCTGGCGCAGCAGCGCTGGAGCCGAAGTTAGACGCCTGCTCTCAGTACAATTGTCCTTGCTTTAATGACCACATGTTCAGGATGATTCTGGAAGGTTCAGCCCCTGAGCCATATTTGGACCTTTCTGAGGAAGTCTGCTAGTCTGGCATGAAACCCATAATTGCAAGTCCCCAAGTCCCCTTTCCTGCCAGGAAGTGGCCTTCTCTGTGCTGTCCATTCTGGTCGGCAGCCTCAACGGGCCAGTGACTTGCATGGAATAAGGTTGCTATCCCTATGCCTGCAGTGTGACAGCTTCGGGTCAGGGGTCCTGGGTGATCTGAGGTCATTTCTGAGCAGTTTGTAGTAAATGCAGTGGGCGGTCCACAAGCGCTGAGAACCGGTTTCAGTGTTGTGTGCTTTGTGGTGGGTGTGGCGGGTGAATAACCCTCATCCCAGTATTCAGGAGGCTGGGGTAGGAGCATTGTCCTGAGTGCAAGGCCAGTATGGGGTGTATTACTTCCAGGCTCAAGGAAAAAAATCATTCCTAGCTCATTCAGGAGGCAGAGGCAAGCAGATCTCTGTGAGTTTAAGGTCAGCCTGGCTTACAAACCAAAGGCCAGGCCAGCCAGAGCTACACAGAGAGAAGATAGGTAGGTAGGTAGATAGATAGATAGATAGATAGATAGATAGATAGATAGATAGATAGATAGATAGGTTGGGCAGTGGTGGCATGTGACTTTAACCCCAGCAGAGGGGTGGATTTCTGTGAGTTCGAGGCTAAGCTGCTCTACAGAGCAAGTTCCAGGACAGCCAGGGCTACACAGAGAAACCCTGTCTAGAAAATAAGTAAATAAACAAACAAACAGGGAATAGAAAAATGTCCCATGGGTTAAGGACTCCATTTGATGTCTAGCACCCACGTGGTAGCTCACCACTGTAACTCCAGTTCTACCTCTACACACAAGAGGGATGAACACAGTATACAAACATACGTGCAGGCAAAACACCCAAACAAATTAAAAAAGAAGAAATAAAATTTTAAATAAGTAAATAAATAGGATTTTAAAAAAAGATTTATTTATTATATGTAAATACACTGTAGCTGAAATAAATAGGATTTTAAAAAAAGATTTATTTATTATATGTAAATACACTGTAGCTGACTTCAGATACACCATAAGAGGGTGTCAGATCTCGTTATGGATGGTCGTGAGCCACCATGTGGTTGCTGGGAATTGAACTCAGGACCTCTGGAAGAGCAGTCAGTGCTTTTAACCGCTGAGCCATCTCTCTAGCCCATACATAGGATGAAAGAAAGAAAGAAAGAAAGAAAGAAAGAAAGAAAGAAAGAAAGAAAGAAAGAAAGAAAGAAAGAAAGAAAGAAACCATGGATTGAAGTTAGGCTCCCTTTTAGTCTCTTTGTGATCTCTATCTTTTGCGTCAAGCTTCCACTGTGTCTCCCAGTAGGGCCTCAAATGCCTGATGCTCCCTCCTGACTTAGGGCTTGGCTACCAGGAGTGACCCACTGGGTTCCATCTCCTGCGTCACACAAACAGAGCCTGATGGCACATGACCGTCATCTCAGCAATCAGGAAACAGAGGCAGAAAGACCAGGTCATCTTCAGCTACATGTCCAGTTTGAGCTAGCCTTGGCTATATGAGACCATGTTCAAAAAGACAAACATCAATGCAGGCAGCAGGCTTCCTTGCCCTGTAGTCCTTAAAGCTTGAAAATGCCAAGGAGCCACTAGGGCATCGGCAGAGACAGATCACATCCGAACCTCCAGACTCAGAAAACTGGGCCACAGACATCCCTAGCAGTTTTTTCCAGCCCTCGGAGGCAGTAACGTGCACCTGAGTTGCTTGAACTTGCTGGAATTTCTTCCATGGTAAGACAAACAGACCCATGACAGGAAGAGTGTAAAAGGGGACAGGGATGTTGAGGGATATCCTGGTGTTTGGATACCGGGTTCCAGCCCAGCCTGTAGGTGGCAGGAAACACTTCTTCCTACCTTGACGCTCCCAGATGGTATAGGCCCTGCCTAGAACCCACAAAGCGAAGGGCTGGAGGTGTGACCACGGGGTCTCTAAGGACCCTGCCTAGAATCCTCCAGTTAAAGCCCGGTGTGTGCTCAGGGGTGGAGCCCTGCCTAGAATCCCGCAGTGAGGGGCTGGGAACAGAGTCAGTCCTCAGCTCGACTCCAGCAAGTACTCAGCTCGGGGTTTATGATAATATATGGAAGAGCGGAAGAAAAATCACCCGCTGTGGAAGTCTGAGGAAGTGGGAGGGACTTTGCCGCGGAATGTCTGTGCCCACGCCTGGGCTGAAGTGGTCGTCTAACTCCTCACACCCCATCCCCCAGGCTCCTTTCAAGTCCAGACAGAGAAAGGAATTCCTGGCTGAGTCTAATTTAAAACAAACAAATAAACAATGTTTGCAGGGAGGAGAATGAGAGGAATGCGGGCGGGGCTCCTCCCTGCGGGAGAGCGGGAGAACTGGGACCTCGGACTGCAGGGACAGAGGTCACCACGACCCCAGAAAACCTCACCCCATCTCTGCGAGGAGCTGGAAAGCCCTGTTAAGCCCACCCTGACCGGCCTTCCAGAGTTACTCTGTTATTTTATGGCCTTTTGCTCCGCAGGCTGCAAATTGGGGGAGGAAAAAAAAAAAAAAAACACGGGAGGCGGGGTAACAACAGATTCCAAATCCCTGGTCCAGGGAAACCTTTGTTTAAGGCTGGGCAGCTGCTCCTCCAAGACAGTTAGGGCTCTGGACTTGGAGTACCAGTTAGTGTTTTTCCTTCAAGGAAAGATCTACATAGAGCAAGAGCCCAAAATATCTCAGGTAGTTTGAAAAACAGAGAGGTGTTTTTTTGTTTGTGTGTGTGTGAGTGTGTGTGTGTGTGTGTGTGTGTGTGTGTGTGTTTCTCAGTACTTGGGAAGCTGAAGCAGGAGGATTGCGGCAATTTTAATGACAACTGGGCTACAAGAGACCTCGATTGTCTTAAAACATTGTTGGTGCCCACCTGTCATGCCAGCATTCAGGAGGTGGAGGCAGGAGGGTCAAATGCACAAGGCTATCCTGGGCTACGGGAGACCCTGTCTCAAACCCTCTTTCCCAGATTAAAAAAAAAAAAAATATTCCAAGGTTGAGAACATGCCTTGGTGGTGAGGCCCTAATATCAAATCCCCAGTACTGAACAAAAAAATGAAGTGTTGCTCAGCCCTTTCCTGGTGCATCTCTGAATTCCACACACTATCTGGAGTCCACAAAAAATACCATCTTAGAGGCCCAGGTTTGCAAGCAATAGGAAAGTCACCCCATGTTTGTTTTCCTAGCAGGGAACTATTTTATCTGGATTTAGAGAGCAGCCTGCTCAGAAAACAGAGCAATGAGGGAAGCCCGGGGCTGTCTCATTCTAGAATTCTCCAGGATAAAGTCTGGGAGCTTTAACCCCGTGTCGGAACCACAGGGAAGTTGGGGAGCAGGCAGGATGAGTCTCGACAAGAATCTCTCTTTAATATTTCCATTTTATATGTATGGGTGTCTTCCCTGCATGAATGCCTGTGCATCTCCAGCACACTGGTACCCACAGAGGCCAGGATCCCCTGAGACTTACAGATTGCCCTGCTGTGAGCCACTACATTAGTGAGGAACATCTCCCTGGGTCTGCCGGAGGAGCGGCCGGTGCTCACCGCCCAGGAGTCACCTCATCAGCCTCAGCATCTGTTCAAAGCCAAGGAAGCGACAGCAATAGGTCATGCTGTCTGGGAGTCACTTGGACTACCAAGAATGACTCCTGGGAAGGCCATGTTGGTGCCTAATCCTGGGGTTTGTTAGCCTATTGCTCGCATTGGGAGCATTGCCAACCTAAGAGGATAAATATATATGTATTGTGTATAATTTTAGGTACATATAAAGTAATGTGATTAATTGAGGCTTTATCCAACACCCTTGGGGTTATCTGTCCCTCCTCCCTCCGCGATGACCTCCGTTCATCCTCTCTAGGTGGAGCCCTCTCCTCATTATTTTGTTTCCCACGTTATGTCATCGGAATCGGAATCGTACTATTCCCACCGCAAGCCCCTCCCCGTCCCTTTTGTCCCTTTTACACTTTCCCGGCTTCTGTACTACAGTCTACATACTCACAACTGAAGCTGTGAATATTTGAGCCTCCAGTAAGAGAGTACATTGGGTGTTTGTCTTTCTGGGTCTGCGCTCCCGTGCTCAACGCCATCTTTTGGAGTTCCAGCCACTGAACATACAAGAGTCATGATTGTTTTCCCCGACAGATGAATAATATCCCACAGTACATAAAGAAAACATTTTTCAGTGTCTATTTGTTGGTTGAAGAGCATTTGGGTTGTTTTTGATGGGCTGTTTTTCCACTGCCAGTGAAGTGAGCCAACTTACACCAGATTAGATATATTAAAGGCAGGTTCACTGGAACTGCCCCCAGCTGAGTTCACTGGAGCTGCCCCCAGCTGAGTTCACTGGCTTCACTGAGGGCAGTGCAGTTGCCATGGGGAAAGCGGGGAGGGAGAGAAAAAGAAGGAAAAGAGGAGAGCAAGAGACCAAAATGTCTGGATTCTGTAGGGAGGAGCCTCTGGGGGAAGGGCATGCCAAGCAGGTACTGAGGGATGCTGGGAGAACCTGGAGGTCAGGTTTGCTTTGGTGTGTAAAATACGCACCTCAGCCCCTTGTCCAGGGGCCTGAAGTCAGTTTCCATTTCTTAGCCCTTATGCACAGAGCAGTAAAGACTGCAGAGCAGGCCTGAAGTCAGTTTCCAGTTCTTAGCCCTTATGCACAGAGCAGTAAAGACTGCAGAGCAGGTCCCTGTGCAGCTGGGTGGGCTGAGCAGGTCCCTGTGGAGCTGGATGCTGTGGTCTTTGGACACATGCCAAAAAGTGGTGTAGCTGGATCATACCGGAGCCTCCATCTTAGGTACTGGGAATTCTCCATGCTGGTTTCTGTAGTAGCTCCGGCCGTTTGCAACCACCACTGACTGCTCTTCCAGAGGTCCTGAGTTCAATTCTCAGCAACCATGTGTGGCTCACAGCCATTTGTAATGGTATCTGGTGCTCTCTTCTGGTGTGTCTGAAGATGGTGACAGTGTACATAAATAATTCTTTAAAAGACAAAAACAAAAACCCACTAACAGTGAATGGGAGTTCCTCTCATTGCCTCCAGCAAGTTTTGGTGACCTTTGCTTTTCTGACTTGGGTCAGAGGTTGAATGAAGGTAAATCTGTCTTGCTGAAGCCATGTTTACGACAAGAGACAGTTTGAACTTGACCTTCCCTTCAGGCGTCATCCCTGTCGTCTAGGTTCCAAGGTGCAAGGAAATACCATGTCAGCTAACAAGCGAGTGAGGGAGGCAGTTAAACAGCCCCTGCTGGCACACACACACACACACACACACACACACACACACACACACACACGACCGCGGCAGTGACCACCATGGCACACTGTCCTTGGAGCTGTGGAGAGCCACACTCTTGCTGTCTATAGCAACCTCCTGTTGGGATTCAGACCTGAGACAAGAAGCGGATGTGCCTACTGTACACACGAAAGCAGACCTGGCCTCCAGGTCCTCCCAGCAACCCTCAGTCCTTATCCTATCCGTGACCCTGAACTTTCCAGCCCAGGGGCTGGGATGCCCTTCCTGCAAAGGCTCCTCCCCACATAATCCAGATATTTCCCTCTCTTTGTCCCTTCCTTCTCTCTTGCTCTCTGCCTGCCCAGAGCAGTTTCCCATTAACCTGCATTCATATACATTTTAATCTGGCTTGAACTGGCACATTAATCCAGCGGAGAGATAACTTACCATCTACAGCTGTCTGATTGGATGTAAGGCCCACTCCACAGGAGGAAACCCAGGCCAGGTACTGGAATCCTAGTCAGCTTCCCAAGGCTGTGAGGTCCTGCATCTTAGAAGGGTCTGCCACCCTTCGGGCAGACCAATGAATTCTTGACTACATTCTAGATCTTATCCAATGCATTCTTGACTACATTCTAGATCTTACCCTTACACCCTTAGATAAGAGCAGCCACCATCGCCGGGCGGTGGTGGCGCACGCCTTTAATCCCAGCACTCGGGAGGCAGAGGCAGGCGGATTTCTGAGTTCGAGGCCAGCCTGGTCTACAAAGTGAGTTCCAG
>NC_034598.1:44378288-44380142 GCF_900095145.1 Mus pahari
AGCCTGGTCTACAAAGTGAGTTCCAGGACAGCCAGAGCTATACAGAGAAACCCTGTCTCGAAAAACCAAAAAAAAAAAAAAAAAAAAAAAAAGAGCAGCCACCATCCTCATTCATCAACGACCTCCTTACACAGAGGGGATTCCAGCTCCAAGAGGGACTTCACAGCTCCTGCCTCTGCCTCTCAGTAGACTTAGTCAAAGGTGGGGCAGAGACTGTAAGATGCAGACTACCAGGAAATGGACTGTGAAACCATTCTAGAAACGGCTGCATGAAGGAGACTGGGACATTGGCAAACCAATTGACAGGCTAACACGGTCAGAGGGAATGCCATGCGGTCCCATCCCAGACAAAGAACTACAGGAGGCATACAGGAGGTAGCTAATGGTTGCTGGGAGAGTGAACTAGCCTCTGCGAGGGGTCAGCCCCCTTCCTGAGTGTCCAGTGCAGAGGGGTCAGCTCCCAAACTACAGATACACAAACTACAAAAACAGACACACACACACACACACACACCACAATAAAAGGAAAGAGACTATCAATGTGAGAGTGCGGGTAGCAGGGGGAAGGGGCGATGAGGGAGGAAAGGGAGGTGAGAAGTGATGGAGTTCCAAGTTAAACTGTGTTAGCAGGCCGGGCGTGGTGGCGCACGCCTTTAATCCCAGCACTTGGGAGGCAGGTGGATTTCTGAGTTCAAGGCCAGCCTAGTCTACAGAGTGAGTTCCAGGACAGCCAGGGCTACACAGAGAAACCCTGTCTTAAAACCAAGAAAGAAAGGGAAAAAGAAGGAAAGGAAGAAAGAGGAAAGACAAGACTTGGAACCCACAAGCCAGACAGGGTTCTACCACGGAGAGGGAGACAGGGAAATGGCTCACACATAACCAAGAAGGATGGCAAGAGGGGGAAATCAGGATTGTTCCTGTGAAATCTCACTGGGTATAATAAGCCACACTTGAGAGTAGGTATCATGTCCAGTAGCTGGCACACACATGTTTTGTATGTGTGTCTATTTGTTTGTCTGTCTGTCTGTGTTTCCGTTGGTTGGTTTTGTATGTGTGTCTGTTTGT
The DNA here is from genome assembly GCF_900095145.1 of Mus pahari. Lineage (NCBI taxonomy): Eukaryota > Metazoa > Chordata > Mammalia > Rodentia > Muridae > Mus > Mus pahari. The sequence continues at coordinate 44,379,354 of NC_034598.1, forward strand.
CTGTGTTTCAGTTGGTTTTTTTGTTTTTGTTTTTAAGATTTATTTATTTTATGTATATTAGTACACTGTAGCTGTACAGATGGTTGTAAGCCTTTATGTGGTTGTTGGGAATTGAATTTTAGGACCTCTGCTTGCTCCAGCCCAAAGATTTATCTATTATTATACATAAATACACTGTAGCTGTCTTCAGACACACCAGAAGAGGGCATCAGATCTCATTACAGATGGATGTGAGCCACCATGTGGTTGCTGGGATTTGAACTCAGGACCTTCAGAAGAGCAGTCAGTGCTCTTAACCACTGAGCCATCTCACCAGCCCTGGTTTTTGGTTTTTTTAACGCAGGGTTTCTGTCTTTTCCAAGTGTTGGGATTATTGCCTGGCTTTTAGCATTTTTGACTTACTGGGTTTTCGTTTGATTTTATTTTGTTTTGTTTGTTTTAAGAGAAAGAGAAAAAAAGATAAAGTTGGTTGTGTAGGAAGGTGAAGAGGATCTGGGAGGAGTTGGGAAATGGGAAAAACACAATCAAAATATATTGTATGAAAAAATATTAATTAAAAAATAAGAAAACAGGGCTGGAGAGATGGCTCAGTGAAGAGCACTGACTGCTCTGCCAGAGGTCCTGAGTTCAATTCTCAGCAACCACATGGTCGCTCACAATCATCTGTAATGCAATCCAATGGCCCTCTGCTGTTGTCTGAAGACAGCTACAGTATACTCACATATATAAAATAAATAAATCTAAATGGAATGTTCTCAGTCAGGGCTACACAGAGAAACCCTGTCTCAA
>NC_034598.1:44380472-44402544 GCF_900095145.1 Mus pahari
CAGGTGGATTTCTGAGTTTGAGGCCAGCCTGGTCTACAGAGTGAGTTCCAGGACAGCCAGGGCTACACAGAGAAACCCTGTCTCGAAAAACAAAAACAACAACAACAACAAAACAAACATTTCAAAGTCTTGGTTTGCCACATAGTGAGTTTGAGGCCAGCCTGGGCTACATGAGACACAGTCTTAAAAAAGACTAAAAAGAAAAGAAGAGAAAAGAAGAATATTGGGCTGGCTTCTCATGGTGCTGTGGTGTTCCTTCTCCATATGAAGCCCTGTGAGGCTGACCATGCAGGCCAGGCTACGGGAGGGTCACTCGCTGGGCCAGCTGTAATCCTGTCTGTCACCAGGCAAAGTGCAGTAAGGCCACCTGAGCCACTGCCGGGACCAAGATCAAGTGTTGGTTGTCCACCATGAATTATTGACGCTGCAGAGATCACTCCACACTGTGGGCTCCTCATCTCCAGTTTCCTGTATGGCCGTTGATAAAGCCCTGGGGGAGGGCTGTCACCAGTGTTAGGACCGGGCAGGGGGTCCTGCACTTTCAGGGTAATGGCATTCCATGGCCATGACACATGAGAACCAGACTCCATGGCTCAATATCAGGGAATAGCTTGGCTTTACCTTTCTGAGTTTTTCAAAGATAGAGTCTCTCCTTATGTAGGCCAGGCTGACCTACAACTTGTAACCAGCCCTTCTTCCCTCGCCAGAGCTGGGATGACAGACATACCCTAGCCCTGACACTGTGGTTTACATTGTATCACCATGCAGGTTCTCCCACTGGTGCTGTGGACATGGGATCAGATCATTTTCTGAAGAAAAAAAAGAGAGAGAAAGAGAAAAGAAAAAAATTATTTTAAGACCAAGTCTCTGTATGTAAACCTGCCCCCCCTGGCCCATTGCACCTCAGCGACAGTGTCTGGCTTTTACTTAGGTGTCTTAGGCTAGGCAGGGCGCAGACCTTTAAGCCCAGCACTTGGGAGGCAGAAGCTGGCAGATCTCTGAGTTTGAGGCTAACCTCGTCTACAGTGCCAGGGTCAGGACAGCCAGGGTTACAAATGGAGAAACCCTGTCTTGAACAAACAAAAAATGTCTTAGGGCTGAGGCTCCTCGGCATTCATGAAGCCCCGAGGTTCACTTCCCAGCACCATATAAACCTGCCTGGTGGTGCACGCCAGTATCAGCGATGGAGAAAAAGGAGGACTGGGAGTTCAAGGTCATCATCGGCTACACTGAGCTACTGGGGTCCCCATCTCAAATCAGAAACCAAAACACACCTGTTTATACCTGCTGATTATAAAAACTAAGGTCTCCTTGCCACCAAAGGGAGCCCACAAAGGGAGCGAACCCCAACAATTCACCATGGAACTATTGGCTGGAGGGCTCTCCAGGTCCCCCGGTGTTCCGTAGCCATGACCTGGCAGCCAGGCAGGCAGCGAGGAAGAGGCAGCTGATCATTTTCAGCCCGGCTCAGGTTTACTGTCTTATCTAGACATCTCCCTTTTAATGAATTTTGCAAGGCCTAAGAGGCAAGCCTGGAGATGGGGCTGTTGCTATCCCTGTCTCCATGGCTGCCAGGAGGCCCAGGCTCGCCTGGCCCTTCTCCACCTGCTGTCCTGGAGCCCAACAGCCTGTACTACGACGATTTGAGCAGCCTGGCAGCTCAGAAAAGAGTCTTGCTGAGGCTTGGTCTGTTGCTATATATTGTAATGCTAAATCCTGCATCTCAAGGTCTAGTGGTCTCAAGAGTGAATTCTCACAGATGACAGCTTTTGTTGTGCAAACCTTGCTCCTTAACTTAAAACTCTTGGTTGAGTACAGATACCTACAGCTTGTCATGCACAGAAGAGAGGTAGGTAGGGCTGCGGTTCCTGGGGTCTGAGGAAGAGCCACAGGGTAGCTGAATCCTGAGTGCATGGGCCATGAATGGAGTAAGAGCCATCCGGGCGGACCATGGCAAGTTATATCTTGGGTTTATTGACAGAGAAATCGAGAAAATACCATAGAGGGTTGATATCTGCCCAGCTCTAGTGCTTTTAAGCATTATAACTTTTAATCATTATAAAGATTTTGTGTCTTTTATTGGGAATGACAAGATCTAAGGTGGGGTAGAACCCCCCCCCCCAAATAATGTGTACTACAACACTTACTGTGGTTCAACATTGGAGACTCCAAGGATGAGCCCAGCAAGTGCAGGACTGCCTTCTGCCCAGAGTCCAAGGAGAGCTGTTTTTGGCCATTTCTACCCCAGGACCTCCAGAGGGATCTCCAAAGGGGCCTACCAAGCAGTCAGTACAGGGCAGTGTGCATGCGCACCTGTGCCTGAATAGTATCTCTCTCTGGAATCAAGAGCCTTGTGTTGTGTAGCCCAGGCTGGCCTTACATACTCTATGTAGCCAAAGATGACTTTGAACTTCTGCATCCACCTCCCCAGTTTGGGAGTGACAGGTTGCAGCACCAAGCTGGGCCCTGTGGTGCTGGGAATGGAACCCTGTTGAGTGCTGTCCACACGGAACCCTAGTTCTAAATGTCCCTCTTCTGTGAGCCCTGTTGCTGCTTGAGTCCCTACATTCATTCATGGGTTCAGTTTACATTTGTTGAGACCCTGTTTTCCACAGAACAGCCCATTCCCTGGTCTCTGGTTGTCAGGGATGTGGAAAGACAAAACTGAACTCACCCAGGCAAAGCAAGGTATCCCAGCAGGTAAAGGGGCTTGCCGACAACCCTGATGTCCTAAGTTCAAATCCCATGATGCACACTACAGAAGGAGAGCCATGCCTCCTCTGAGTTGTCCTGTTACTTCCACACATGCATCCTAGCACACGCCATCATCAAAATCAATAAATGTCAGCCAGGGCTACACAGAGAAACCCTGTCTCGAAACAAACAAGCAAACAAACAAAAATCAGTAAATGTAATTAAAATAAAAATAGCTGGGCAGTGGTGTCTCACGCCTTTAATCCCAACACTTGGGAGGCAGAGGCAGGCAGATTTCTGAGTTCGAGGCCAGCCTGGTCTACAAAGTGAGTTCCAGGACAGCCAGGGCTACACAGAAAAACCCTGTCTCAAAAAAACAAGCAAAAAATATTTATTATGTATTTTATGTATATGCATGCTAGAGAGGAAACCAGATCCCATTACAGCTAGCGTTTTTTTTTTTTTTTTTTTAAGATTTATTTATTATGTGTAAGTACACTGTAGCTGTCTTCAGACACTCTGGAAGAGGAAGTCAGATCTCATTAAGGATGGTTGTGAGCCACCATGTGGTTGCTGGGATTTGAAGTCAGGACCTTTGGAAGAGCAGTCAGTGCTGTTACCCGCTGAGCCATGTCTCCAGCCCACAGCTAGCGTTCTTAACCACTGGGCCATGTCTCCAGCCCAGTTACTTTTTCTTTGAGTGGGGCTGGAGAGTAGCTTGTTATTGTGTATGTGTGCTGTGTGAGTGTGAGTCACATGTCACAGGGCTCGCACGATGTTCACAGGATAAATACAGGAGTGTGGTGCTCTCTCTCTTCTCCCTCACCTGGATGCCAGGGCTCACACTGGGGTCAGCAGGCTTGTGCTGCAAGCAGTTTTGCCTGTTCATTCATCTAGGTGGTTGTAAGGAATTTAAAAAAAAAAAAACAAAGCTTTGTTAGGTAGAATTCGCCTCCTATACAAGTATCTGTGAGAGATGTTAAGAGAGTCCTCTCTTCAGAAATAGAGGTGTGCTGGGGAGAGGGAGAGGAGAAAGAGAAAGGGAGACGGAGCATAGCATTGGGGCAGCCATCATGTACACAGACAGAACACTTCTTTCTGCACAGGAAGCCATGTTCCTATGCCCAGCTCCCACCCCACCATCTGTGAATCCACTTCCTCTCTCTGAACCCCTTCTTCATACATTGCCTATCATAGAGTTCTATGTTATCTGGTCTTTTGTGACGAGGTTTCCCACTAAGGATGATGTCCTCAAGGTCCCTCCATGCTGGGGTGTCAGTCTCCCTCCTGTCTGTGACTGTGGAGGAAGGGCTGAACTGTGTGTCCATCCTCTATCCAGATTCACAGCCTGGCTGACTCTTTGAACACACACACCAGATACCTAGAGAACCACACTGCTGAGCCTGCCTGACCCCCCACCCCCCATGGCAACCACCACAGCTGCTTTAGATGCTGAATGCCAGGGATGGCCAAGATGCCAGTACATTTCTGGGTATCCCTGGTAAAGCCGACCAATTTCTCCTGCTCGGATGATGGCTGTGGCTCCCAAAGCCTCCTCTGGGAGTGGCTATCTTGGATCTTTCAGGGAGTGGCAGGGTTGGGTGGCCTTTCCTGCTGGCCTGGGGGTGGGGTGACAAATGGGCTGATCTGAATCAGGGGGTGGGGTAGGGTGGGGTGGGGTGGGGGTGACACAAGGGTGGAGAGGTCTAAACACAGACAGACAAGGACTCAGCCGTCATTGCTTCTCTCTTGGTGGTCAACAGAGCTTTGCTGGGGGTGCAGGGTTGAAAGTTCCGAGAAGTTCCCACGAATCTCTTCATGAATCTTCAAGAATAGTTTTTTGTTACCAGCATCTACTTATTTTGTCTCTGTGGGCTCATGCACGGTGGCACACAACAGTCATGTTCTACTATGCGGGGACCCAGGGCCTGAACTCATCTCACAGGGCCTTCCTTGAGCCCTGGGGTTAGAAGGGTAAAAGCTCGAAGCTTCCCTTCAGTGGGTCTCCTCAGCCCGACTCCCTGGCCCCGTACTAAACTGTCCAGCAGAAATGTGGGAAATGGGGAAGGGATCCTTATACAACACCATGTATATACAACTTTAAAAAAAGTTTTTAGTTTTAGTTTTGTTTTTTTTTTGAGAGTCTCTGTAACCCTGGCTGTTCTGGATCTCCCCGGGTAGACCAGCCCAGTCTCAAACTCTCAGAAATCTGCCTGCCTCTGCCTCCCAAGTCTGGGATTCAAGGTGTGCACCATCATGCCTGGATATAATCCCAGCACTTGGGAGGCAGAAGCAGGCAGATTACTGAGTTCGAGGCCAGCCTGGTCTACAGAGTGAGTTCCAGGACAGCCAGGGCTACACAGAGAAACCCTGTCTTGAAAACAAAGAAACAAACACAAAGTTATAATTCACACACAAGCAGCAGTGTGGTGGCCCAGGCTGGTCAGGTCATGTTTCTGAGAGGTTAAGACAGGAGGGTCTCAGCCTTCAAGGTTCCTTCCTAGACCTCCCAGTAACCATGACAACAGGGGCTGTGGCTCAGTAGTTCTGAAGTCCTGGGCTCCATCCCCAGCAAGGCAGTCAAACAAGAAATAACAACCTATCGACTATTTCCTCTGGTGGGGACACTGGCCTTGTTTCCCTTGTATAGAGGAATAAACTGAGGCTTGTGTCCATCTTCCTTGTATTGTTCTGAGTTTCACTTGGCTCTGGCTCTGAGGGCCCCTCGCCCCTGCCTCCATCTCCTCCTACAGGGGAGTATCACTTTCCCTGGTAACAAGCAGGCTAGTGTGCCTCTCAGACAAAGGCCAGGTGAGCTGTCCCTCCTCACCTCAATCATTCATGAGCAGCAGCTGGCAAGGCTGAGGTGGGCGCTGGGCAGGCTCCAGACAAAGTCGGGAGAGCTAAACAATGCAGTCTTCCCCAACAGGTGTTCTGCAGAGACAGGGAGGCAGTAAACATGACTGGTCACTAAACCATGGTTCCCCCAAAAGCCAGCCCACTTGAGGACACTAAGTCTCTTGGCCTCCTCTGGGTGGAGGCTTCCTAAGCCAGGCTTTTTTTTGCAGGGACTAAAAGCTACCCGTAACTTTGAGACGGGTTATTGTGACCAGCGATGGCCTCCAAAAAAGACATCTCCGTGTTCCCCAGAGCCTATGAATGTGGCTTGGGGCCTTGGGCATGATCAGTGAGCGGCAAACACGGGTCTAGTTGGGCGGGGTGGGAGTGAGCTCCAGCCCTAGCCCCACAAAGATTCTTTGTAGATGCAGTTCAGGGTCCCGAAACTGAAATTATCCAGGCCGGATTTAGTAGAAGACAGTCTGAAGGCAGAAAAACACACAGGGACTCTGTCACAAATCCTGGACACTTGGAGCTGGCACTTCCTGTGCCAAGCCCGGTTTCAGACCTCTGGGCTCCAGATGTTCACATCAGTGACGTCAGGGGCAGTTCATTGTGGGGGCTGCATCACAACAGCAACACAAAACATTAATCCGTTTTTAAAAAATGCTCTGGCAGCTTTGGAAAAGGAAGCCAGGGTCTCGTGCGTGCTGGGCCAATGTCCTAATGCTGAGCCATGCTCCCAGCCCCTAACTGAGGCATTCTAGGCTGGGGTTCCACCCCTGAGCCACACTCAACTCACTGGGGAATTCTAGGCTGGGGTTCCACCTCTAGGCCCTCTTTGGGGGGTTCAAAGCAGAGGTTCCCCCTCCCCTGTCTCTTGCCCTCTTTACTATGTTGCCCAACCTGGTCTTGAACTCACTCTGGCTTGGCATAGAGGCACTTGTCATTTCATCACTCAGGATTCGGAAACAGGAGGATCACTGCCGGCTTGAGGCCAGTCTGACATATGAATTCTCGGACAATCTGGGTCACAAAGTTGAGAACTTGTCTCAAAACAAACAATTCTAGCTGGGCATGGTGGCACCCGCCTTTGATTCCAGCACTCAGGAAGCAGAGGCAGTGGATCCATGCAAGGCCAGCAGGTTGGGGCTCTGCAGTGCGGGGTTGTGATTCTGAATTACTGCTTGCCTGGTTCAGCAACCCTGAGGAAATACTTATAGGGAGTTTGGAGTTTGAGATGAACCTGCCCCGGAGAACTACTGTGCAAAGGCCCTAGGCAGGGTTTGAAAGGAGTCCGGTGGGTTAGAGAATGTTCTCCACTGAGTATTGGAGGTCTGATTCGGATCAGGAAGCAGATAAGGAATAGAAGGTGAACAAGACCATTCAGTTGTTCCAGGAAGCCAGGCGTGGTGGGGCAGGCCATTAACTCAGAAGGCAGATCTCTGGGCGTTTGAGGCCAGCCTGGTCTATAAAGGGAGTTCGGTATAGCCAGGGCTACATACAGAAAACCTGTTTCTATAAGAAAGATTCTGGGAGGTCTCTGAAGTGGCTTTTAACAAACTCTGCTAGTGTAGACCTGTGCTCCTTGGACATCAGCAGCCTCCAACTTCACTGGCAGCCACCCATGCAGGTCGGCTTCTGAGGGTGGGGCTCCTGCTTGGCACCGGCCACCCAGAGAACAAAAACTGGCAGCCAACTTTATCCCTGCTGGTCCGGCCAGGACCTGATGGGAGTCCCAGAGGGCTCAAATCCTACGCCTTGTTGTGTGTGTGTGTGTGTGTTTTTATTTTCTAAATCCGCGAGACGGTCCTGATTAGTGATTCTGGGCCTTCAAGCTAGCTGCTGTGCCGGCTGGCTGGGGCCTGAAAGACCTCACTCCCGGCGGCGCGGCCTCCATGGAAATCGGCAGCCGCCCCTAATCCAGGCTGGAATCCTCTGGCACCAAGCCCGCGTTGGGGCTCCAAGGCTGTTGGGCCCCTGGCCAGGTCTACAAGGGAAACCAGCATAGCCGCCAGCCCCTCCCCCCCCCCTGGATTACAGAAAAGGGAGGCCAGTGCTGGGCTCACCTCCCGTGCAAGGCGGAGGAGAAACTTTTCCCCCTTGCCTGGCCTTCTTTTGTTTTTTTAGCAGATAACCAGGCAGACAAGAATCCGAATAGTTTGTGCCTTTGGGAGCCCCACCAAAGGACCTCTGTTTTATAGCTTGCACTAGGCCTTGGAGAACCTGTCTTGCTCTGCGATCCCCCAGGACTGGACCGCAGAATCCCGGCTCCTGGGGTGGAGGGCGGAGTTTTGTCCCTCCAGTGGATTCTGCGGCTCCAGAGTTTATTTGCAACTGGATACTTTGTAGCCTCGTTTCCCAGCTATAGGCAGAACCAGCCACACTGCGGTTCCTTTCCTCGGTTTCCCCATTCCTGCGACACAGGTGGAGCTTGGCTGCTGTGGGTAGACAAAAGACGGAAGGAGATGATTCACGATCGAGTCGCGACTGCGTCTGTGAAGCACGTGGCCTCCATCTCGTTGCGATCTAGTCCAGGAGAAACTCGGTTGAAAGGCCAAGTTCTGGCCACGTGACCACAAGCGAGCTAAGGCAATACGGGGTTGTCTGCCCGCTTCTAAGATGGCGAAGCGCCTCGCTTTACTCTCACGTTGGAGGCCAACGGCTTCCAGTGCCCGCTTGCGACGTGGAGGCAAACCTCCGGAACGCACGCTTCTCGGCATCTGACCCGCCACGTACCCACTCTCAAGATGGCGTCCCACGGGTCGGACAAAGGCTCGCTCATTGGTTCAGACGGTATCACGTGCGCCTACTCATTCACGCCCTCCCCCTCCCCCACAGGCCGTTTCCGTCTTCCGTCTTGACTGACGGTCGTCCCGCCCAATAGCCGTCTGCTGTCTGACTGCGTTTCGCCCTTGGGAGTAACATTTTGACCAATAGGAGGCCCTGGCGGGGGCAGGCGGGGTTGACCACGCCCACAGACCGCAGCGGGAACCAATGAGGACCGCGCGCGGGGGACGTGTGCGGGCGTCTCCGCCATCTTGTGAGTCTATAACTCGGAGCCGTTGGGTCGGTTTCTGCTATTCCTGCGCCTCCGCTCCGTTCCCCGCGGGTCTCCTCGGTGTGCCATGGACGGGTAAGTCCTGCCGCGCCCCTCGCACGCCGCTCCGCTCACCGCTCCGCCCAAGCCATCGCCGCCGCCGCGCGCGCGGACTTTTGGCCCCCGCCGATCCCTCCAACCGCTGCGGCGCGGCGCGGCGCGATGCGCGCGCGCGCGGCCTCAATCCGCGTGGCGCGCCTGGAACCCCAGGCGTCTGAGGCCCGCAAGGAAAGCCGGCTGGCTTAGGGGGACCGCACCCCTATTTCGGCTCCCCTTAAGCCCCTCGCCCAGCGCACTTCCGGTGCCCGCGCGGTTCATCCGGAGGAACCCGGCGCCCCCCTCCCCGCCCTCCGCGTGCACGCGCGCTCCCCCGGTGAGGCGCGCTCCCTGGAAGCGGCACGGCCGCTGGGATCCTTCCCGCTTGCCGCCCTCCCATCGAGGCCGGCTCGCCTCGTGCCCCGAGTCGTGTCGCTTCGCACGCCGCAGGCGACCCCGCGTGCGCGCGCGTCGTGGGGGCGCGCGCCCCGCCGCGCGTGCGTGCGTGCGTGGGCCTGTGCTGAACGCGCCCGCCCTTCCCGCCTCCGGGGAGGGGTCGGTCCGGAGGAGGCCGCCAGAGCCCCCCGACGGAGGGACGGGAGAGCCAGAGTGAGGTTCAGTTCGGTCTCCGGTGTGGGCATCCGCACCTCCTGCATGCTCCCCGGATGCCCCCTCCACCGGCGACTTTTTGTAGTTTTCGGTTTGTTTTGGAGACAGGATCTCATTGTAGGCTGGTCTGAAAGATCCGCTTTCCTCTGCTTGCGTAGTGATGGGACTTAAAGGTCTGCGTCACCAGGCCCCGACTTTTTTCTTGAAACTTTTTGTTTGGCTTTTGGATAAGGACTGGCCTTGGATTCCTGATTTCCCTTTCCCACACCTTAACCTCCCTAGTGCTTTGAGTCACCAGGCTTGGTAAGCGGCTTTCCTTTTAACACGATTCTGAAAAGTAGTTTGGCCTAGCTTCTAGCTCCATACCGATGGCAGTCCTCCTGCCTCAGCCTTCTAAGTGCTGAGATGACAGGAGTCTCCAGTTGCCTCCTTTGAGCAACTTACCGAGGATCTTTGAGCGGGGTGTGGTGGTGCACACCTTTAATCCTGCCAGAGATAGGCAGATTGAAGTGAGGGAAGGGAAACGTGCTAAAAGACTCTTTGAAAACAGTAAACTAAGCAGAGGGGCACACATACCCCAGCCAGCACTTCTGGTGGAATCCCTTCACTAGGCAGACCTCTGAGAGCCACTTGGGAACCTGCCAGCCTTGGTAGGCTTGCTGTTGCCTGTAAGCAGGCTAGGTGTGAAGCGGCAGGGTGCAGTCACGGGGGAGGGGGGGTGGGGGGGCTGGGTTGATCAGTAACCTAGGGTGTATCCCAGCAGCTCTGTTGGTTTGTAGATGGTAACGAGGCCACTTTGCTGCCATCAGCAGTCATGCCCTGGGCTCCCAGCCCCCATCAGGAAGCTCTATCTCGGCCACTCCTTACCTACATGTCGGGCTCAGGGGCGTTGTGGGGTGCTCAGGAGTGGGGTTTTAACCCAGATCACTGGTGTGCTTTGTAAAGACTGGGCTTTTTTTTAACCTGTACTAAAACTGGACTTAATGTGTTGAAAGGCAGGGTCTGGGTCCCGAGTGGAAGAAGGGAGGGTCTCCAAGGACAATGATGGCCCTTTTCAAGTTGACTCAATGGATGGCTCACTTCCCTGCCTTTCTAAGCTGGACTGGCAGAGGGCCCTACAGGCCACACAGTGCTGATGTCTGCTTTTCTCTCCACAGCATCGTCCCAGACATAGCAGTCGGTACAAAGGTAGGTGTCTCTAGCTTGGCATTGTACCCCGTTGTAGTCAGATAAAGGCTTGCTTGTTTCAGAGTAGCCTGCCTTAGGCCAGGGTCTACGAAGAGGCGGAAGATAGCACAGATGCACACAGACCTGCCGTCCAAGAGTTTTGGGGGCTTAGGGTCCTTTTGTGGGTCTGGTGGGTCTGTCTTTGTGCTGGCCTCTTGCTGGCTGGCTTTGCCTTGGCCTGCCCTGCGGCCTTCATCTAAGCATTGAGTTCAGGCCTATAAACAGGCGATTTGGTGTTTCCTCTGGGTCTGGTTTGGAAGGCTGTGGCATGTTGTAAGGTGAGACTGACTGACCACCATTTGGAGTTGTCTTCTGTGCTGTCTCAGGCCTGCTCTCCGGCGGGCGACTCCTGCCAGAGCTTGAGTGTCTGGGGAAACAGACAATAAGCGTGCCTCGGCCTCAACGGTACTTTGGGCTGAAGCCTGGAGCTAGAGGGGTCGCAGGTATGCTGAGTCTTGAAATGGTGGTGCAGGTGTGTTTGTGTCAGGGTTGGTCTCACAGTGTTAGGTGGGCTATTTAGATTTAGACTTGCCTGTTAAGCTGCAGTAGGTGGTAAGTAGTTTGGGGTTTCTCCGTCAAAGGCCATCGCAGCTGGTGCCATCATCTGATTTGCTACCAGGCTGCTGTCTGGACTAGTTTGACTCTTCTGTGAGTGGACGCTGTCTCCACCTGCCTGGTGATCCTCCCTCAGATAAGTCTGTGTGTTCAACAGTGGGGGAAAAGGAGCCCCACTTAGTTTAGGCCCAGACCTGCAGGTAACAGGGTATGTCTGGGCAAAGCTGCTGCTGACCTGATTGCCCCATGGCTACTTGTCTACACAGTACTCAATTCTAGCTAGCCACAGAGGGCATACTGGGAAAGTTAGCAGGGAGCTCCAGGTGGGTAAATGGGCCAGGCTTCTTGCTCTGGGATTGCAAATGGATGGGACTATCTCTATGGCAAGCGTTTGGGAAGGCTGGGCTGACCAGAGGCCCTCCTGTGCTGTGGTATCATGCTTTTGTCTGCCTAGCTGCTTGGGGCTGTTGGCCCAGGTGGCTGGGGTTTCCTCTGACTGTAGTGGGCTCCCTGGCCTATGGGGAGACTGTTAGGGCTCTGGCAGGAAGGAAGTACTGCTTCTGTTGCCCTTCCCAGACGGAAGCCACCCCCACTAAGGTCAGCATAAGGGACTTCATGGGTAAATGGTGGCCTGCAGGACTTGAGTTTTGCAGCTCAAGTGATACAGACATAAGATTCTGAGCTTTGCATGTCATAGTCTTGTTTACCAGGCAGGGCAGGTCCAAGAGCCCATCAGCAGACCTTGCTTCTAAGACCTTAGTATGGCCAGGACTGGGTAGGAAGCCCCAGAATGGTGCAGGTCGTGAGAGGCTTGGGTTTAGTTTACCCTTTCCACCTAGGGTGAGTAATAGGCATGGCAGGGGCTGGCTGTGTAGTCTCTAGACCTGTCAGCTCATCGTGGGCACCCTGGTTCTTTCATCGGCTGGCATTGTTGGAGGGTCCAGACCAGTGCCCTAGACAGTGTTGGATGGGCAGTGATGGGGGCGGGGGTCCTTGGATGAATATGGTCCTGAGTCCCTGAGTGTTTACCTTCAGGGTCTGGCTGCCTGGGAGTGGACAGCCAGAGAGCTCTGTCTCCTGAAACCTCTGTCTGAGGCTTACTCTGGGCAGCATGACCTGCCACATTTGCTGTCCTGATCTAAGAAGTCTCCTCTGTGATATCCAGGAGTTGGTTTGGCTGAAATAATGAATAACTTGCTTCTAAGGAGGAGGTATCCTTAACATGGGGGTCTGTTTAGGAGGTCCCGAGTGAGCTTCTTCTACCACTGGATGGTACTCAAGGGTACAAGCATAGTCAGTCCCTTGTCGTTCTGGAGGATGACAGGACACCAGGGCCGGGGCACCAGCAGGGCCCCACTTTGTTTCTCGGGAAACTGCCAAGCAGCTCTGCCAGGAGGGTACCATGAGGCCTACAGCTGTGCACTCTATAGACAGACAACCCGCCAGGAAGGGGCCTCCCACATGGCTGTTGGCACAGGGCCCTAGAAGTGACAGCAGTGGCTGGTAGTGAGCACTAAAGCCACAGGCTTGGGGCACTGTGCAAATGGGAGGAATGCAGGAAAGGAATCAGCCTGGAGCTAAGGGTCCATGCTCTCTTCCCAGCGGGGATCCGACGAGCTCTTTTCCACGTGTGTCAGCAACGGCCCCTTCATCATGAGCAGCTCCACCTCAGCAGGTAAGAGTGCCGGGTGCTGCTTGGCCTTTCCCAAGCAAGGAGTGCCTGTGCCCTAGGGAGTCCTGCCTTGGCAGGTGCAGGACAAGCTGGGAGAAAGGACCTGGCAGAGGCGGGAAGAAGGCTCTCGTGCAGCCTCCCAAGTGCACCTCTTCCCTTTCAGCCAATGGAAACGATAGCAAGAAGTTCAAAGGTGACAACAGGAGCGCAGGAGTCCCTTCCAGAGTCATTCATGTCCGAAAGCTACCCAGCGATGTTACTGAGGGCGAGGTCATCTCCCTGGGGCTGCCCTTTGGGAAGGTTACCAATCTCCTTATGCTGAAGGGGAAGAACCAGGCCTTCATTGAAATGAATACAGAGGAGGCTGCCAACACTATGGTTAACTACTACACGTCGGTGGCGCCAGTGCTTCGTGGACAGCCCATCTATATCCAGTTCTCCAACCACAAAGAGCTCAAGACTGACAGCTCGCCCAACCAGGCAGTACGTCTGCAGAGCAGGTGGGTGGGTGGCCAAGCTCCCTGCCTCAGCCCTGGGTCACAACTCACGGTGGTTCCTCCACAGCGTGCCCAGGCAGCCCTGCAGGCTGTGAACTCCGTCCAGTCTGGAAACCTGGCCTTGGCAGCCTCCGCTGCTGCCGTGGACGCAGGAATGGCAATGGCAGGCCAGAGCCCAGTGCTCAGGATCATTGTGGAAAACCTTTTCTACCCAGTGACCCTGGACGTGCTGCACCAGGTAAGTGGGTGGGTGCATGCCCTGCACCTGGTGGGTGGATCCCCACTTGCCCCCAGCTAGAGCTCACACATCCTCTCTTGCAGATCTTCTCTAAGTTTGGCACAGTCCTGAAGATCATCACGTTCACCAAGAACAACCAGTTCCAGGCGCTGCTGCAGTATGCTGACCCTGTGAGCGCCCAGCACGCCAAACTGGTGAGTAGGAATTCCTTGGGTGGGCAATCCTATGAGTGGCCCACGCACTCAACTATCTATGTCTCCCCACAGTCCCTGGATGGCCAGAACATCTACAACGCCTGCTGCACGCTTCGCATCGATTTCTCCAAGCTCACCAGTCTCAACGTCAAATACAACAATGATAAGAGCAGAGACTACACTCGACCTGACCTGCCCTCTGGAGACAGCCAACCTTCGCTGGACCAGACCATGGCAGCAGCCTTTGGTAAGATGCTGTACTGAGACACACCAAATGAACAGGGGTGGGACAGGCCACCTAGCTTGTCAGGGCACCCTGGCACTGCACAGCCCAGCCACTCAGCAGTCCTTCCCGTGCCTGGCCCAGCCGTGAGGTGAGGTGCAGTGATTAGTGTCTGTTTGTTTCTAGGTGCGCCCGGCATAATGTCAGCCTCTCCGTATGCAGGAGCCGGGTTCCCTCCCACCTTTGCCATCCCTCAGGCCGCAGGTATTCACGCTCATCCTGACCCCAGCGCCTGCATGCCCACACAACCCCATAACTGCCCATAGATCGGGATGCCACTGGCCCCAAGTGTCAGGCCCCAAGCCCCCTTCCTTCTGGGGAGAGGGGAAGGGGCCTCCAGAAGCATCCCCAGGCAGCTAGGGCAGGGTAGTCTCAGGCAGGGCTGGGCCAGGTGCCCTGTGCTGGCGTTACCGACAGGCCTCTAATCACTCAGTCTTTGGTCTGGTTCCCTTCAAGCACCTCTGGCGAGGACGAGGATGCAGTGTCCCTAGTAGATTGAATTTAATGGCCTGGTAAGCAAGTGGCCTCCAGAGCTGAGGAGCATGGGCCTCGGGCCTCCGCGTGCCGCCGGAGCATGCATGGAGGAATGGGCGCCGCATGCGTGCACAGCCGGGCAGATCTGTGGCAGGCCCTGCTTGCAGAGGGCCAGTGTCAATCAGAGCTTTTGTGCTATTGGGCGCATGCAGTCTGATCACACCTGGACTGGCCTTGGAGTCAGGCAGTGTGTGGCCTCTTGAGCAGGCCATAGCCAGGCGACACCTCGTGGCTGCGTGTGAGACCTGTCCCATCTTGGTGCAGACATCCAGGCTCACATCTATACTACCTTCCTTTGCAGGCCTCTCTGTCCCTAATGTCCATGGAGCCCTGGCCCCCCTGGCCATCCCGTCTGCTGCTGCTGCTGCTGCGGCTGGCCGCATTGCCATCCCAGGGTTGGCAGGTGCTGGGAATTCCGTCCTTTTGGTCAGCAACCTGAACCCTGAGGTATGTGGGCATTGCTGTGCTCTGCCTGTACGTGGAGTAGTGGTGGGGTGCTGACTGACCACAAGTCAGGGAGGGGGAGCGTACTGGATGGCAAGCAGGGTTTCTGGGTGTCCCAGGCGCCGTGTGTGGGTACAGGCGTACCGCCCCTCTTATCTGCCACTGCTGGCCTCCGCTCCTTCCCAGCCGCTCTGAGGTTTTCTGTTCTCATCTCAGCTCCATTCGCACCCTGGCCAGTGCTCAGAGCCGCGGTGTTTTCCTTGCTATACAGATAGTCTGTTAATTTGGGGCATGGCAAGGAGGCCTGGGAGTGCCAGTCTGAAGGGAGGTGGTAGCTCAGGCTGGTGCTGACCAGGCAGTCTCTGGCTGGCGCTCCGTGGAGCCCAGGTAGCCCTCGAGGCTCAGCGTTGCCTTTCCAGGAACAGGTCTGTGCATGCAACGCCTCAGGCTGCTCTTTGGCTCCTGTGGCGCTCCATGCCAGCCTTGCCAGTTCTCTCTAGCTCAGCCTGCCACCTGGGAACTAACAGGCGCCACTCCTTGCCTCGGTCCTTAGTCTCAGCCGCAGTGCTGGCCCACGGTCCTCCGGCCTGCGTGCAGTGCTTCTCCTTGCATGTGTGAATGTGTGTGTGCGCGTGTGCGCGTGCGTGTGCGTGCGTGTGGAACACTGCCTCGTTTCCTACGTATTTACTGACCTGTGTTTTGCTACTTTTTTCTTTCCTCCCCTCCCCTCCCAATTTTTTTTTCTTGCCTGATCCGGAATTTCTTTGCCAACTGACTGCACGGTTCTTCTGCTTCCTGTTGTTGCTTGAAACAAACAAAACATAAATCAATAAAAACAAAAACTCCCCTCTCAAACCCGCTCTCCGGAAACCAACCTGCCCTTGAATATTAACATCCTGACAACTTCATCATCATGAACCTGCTCGCCTGCGGGGACTGTCTTCCTCGTGGACGATTGGCACTCGCCCCCTTGACCTCTCCCTCTCCCTGTCCCCTGCTGCCTTCCTCTGCTGTCTCTAAAGAGAGTCACACCCCAAAGCCTCTTTATTCTCTTCGGTATGTTATTCTCCCTTTTATTACCTTGGTTTCGTTTTAATTGGTTATTTTACACCCTGCTATGTACTATTGAGTTTGTGTTTGGCCTTCTGCCTCGGTCCGTGGTTTGCTTCCGGTTTGCGGATTGTACTGAGTAGACACGCATGGTTACCACCCTGCATGCTTCCAGAGCTAAGCGTGTCAGTAGCATGTGATCGTGGCTGTTCTGACAGCTGTCTGGAGTCCGAGACTGCCCGAGTGCAGCGTCTGTTAGCAGGCCTTGGGCTGTGAGACACAGGCTCCCAGTGCCCACTAAACAAACATGGCCCACTGGGAGCTGGGGATTGGACGGGTGGGTAATGAGTGGGTGGGAGAGGTTAGGAGACCAGACAGCTTAAAGACTCTCACCCTGGGTTTCCAAGGTGTCTATGGTGATGTGCAACGGGTGAAGATCCTGTTCAATAAGAAGGAGAATGCACTTGTGCAGATGGCAGACGGCAGCCAGGCCCAACTGGGTGAGAACCACCACAGGGCACAGGCTTGTGCTTGCTTTGGTTGCACCTGGGGTGGGGCACCAGTGGGCAGAGTGTCCTGCTGCTCATGGTTTCCACCCTTTGTCTAGCCATGAGCCACCTGAATGGGCACAAGCTGCACGGGAAGTCAGTGCGCATCACACTGTCAAAGCATCAGAGTGTGCAGCTGCCTCGGGAGGGTCAGGAGGACCAGGGCCTGACCAAGGATTATGGCAGCTCCCCGCTGCACCGCTTCAAGAAACCAGGCTCCAAGAACTTCCAGAACATCTTTCCACCCTCAGCTACCCTGCACCTCTCCAACATCCCGTAAGTCAGCCAGAAGGTGGCTTGACTTGTTTGTGGGTGGCCACAGAGGGCTCCTGATCTCCCCCACCCCCATCCCCATGTGAGCCCCAGCCAGATGCCTCCTGTCTATCTCTCTAGGCCTTCTGTGTCAGAGGATGACCTCAAGAGCCTCTTCTCCAGCAATGGTGGTGTGGTCAAGGGCTTCAAGTTCTTCCAGTGAGTAAAGCCCTGCCTTTCACCCTCCACCCTTAACCTTGCCTTGCACCTGCTGACTTAGCTGACTACCCCCCCACTCCACCCCTGCAGGAAGGACCGCAAGATGGCATTGATCCAGATGGGCTCTGTGGAGGAGGCAGTGCAGGCGCTGATTGAACTGCACAACCATGACCTGGGCGAGAACCACCACCTGCGAGTGTCCTTTTCCAAGTCCACCATCTAGGTGCCTGTGGGCCTGCATCAGCTTCCACCATTCCAGAAAAGCCACTTTAAAAAGCAGCTGAAGTGACCTTACAGACCAGAGATTTTATTTTTTTAAAGAGAGATCAGTTTACCTGTTTTTAAAAAAATTAAATCTAGCCCACTCTACCGTGGCAGGAAATGGCTTGGGCCACAGAGGCCCAGTCAATCCCAGCACCATGCCTTGAGGGGCTCAGGCGTGAGGCCACAGCGGTGCCCCAAACACAGCCGCTTTCTGTGCCTTACAAACCAGCGTGCCTCACGGCTGTACACCTATCCTCTAAGGCCACCAGCTGTCTCTAGACCTGCAGGTGAGCCAGGTGGCCTATATATAGGCTCCCCAATGCTGTGCAAGAGCTGGGGCCATTCCCCTACACCCTTATAATCAAGTGACATGATTCTCCCATGTCCCTGGCCAGCCCAGAGGGCCTAGGCCATCCTCAGCTGCAGAGCCTCATTGTGACCTTTGTATTCTATTCCGTGTGGTCACAGACACCTGTGCCTAGCAATATTTCCACTTGACCAAATACCCGAATCTTTTCCATTTATATGCAAGAGATATAGTTTTAAGTAACTTTTTATAGCAGTGATACANTTGTATGTGTGCACTCTGAGCTTCTGTGTCCCCTGAGCTCCTTCCTTCCAGTGACCGACTTGCAGGTGGGCCCAGGCCAGGGCTGGAGAGAAAGCTCTGAGACTTGGGGGTCTCTACCTTCACATTTTGGACCAAAGTTTTTGTTTTCTGCCCACCTCTGACTGTGCCCAGTTGAGGGACCGACCTCTAGGCCTTAATGTCCCTCCTGCACAGNCNCCTCCACCCTAGCCTGTTTGTATGGGAGGAGTTCCCTGCACCCTGGTTCTGTGAAAGGCGTGGAAGAGTGTAAATATTTATGATTTTATACCTGTGGGGCTGAGGCGGTGCAGNAGTTTTTTATGGTGACAGATGTATATTTTGGTAACGACTACAGGCTCAGTATTGTCCTGGGGCCAGCCCTGGCCACATCTACCCCATCCCAGATGGTGTATTGGGGGGGGGGCTTTCCATTAAAGCAGTTTTATAACCTTTGTCTTCCCTGAGCCCTTCATTCTGAGCTGTAGGCCAGGCTGGGCCTGGATTCAATAAACACCTGTGTCTTGCACTCCTGCCTGTCATTGGGCGGTAGGGGGATGGTGGAAGTCTTTGAATGTGGTACCATGTAATGTAGGGTACACTAGAAACACAAAGGATGGCAAGGGCTGGTGAGATGTCTCAGCGGTTAATACTGCTCTTCCAAAGGTCTTGAGTTCAAATATAAGCAGCCACATGGTGGCTCACAACCCAACCATAATGAGATCAGGACGCCCTCTTCTGGTGTTTGAGGTCAGCTACTGTGTACTTACATATAAGTCTTTGGGCCTGAGTAAGCAGAGGTCCTAAATTCCATTCCCAACAACCACAGGAAGGCTCACTATCAGTACAGCTACAGATCTTTAAAAAATGAAATTGGGGGCTGGTGAGATGGCTCACAGAGAAACCCTGTCTCTAAAAACCAAAAAAGAACAACCAGATCATGTAATAGCATATGTTTTTATTCGTGGGGCTGTAGACACCCCCAGCTCCCCTAACCCCCATCACAGTTTTGCCAGGCTTAGTCCTGGTACCTCCTGGCCTGCATCCTCCTATAATAACTTTCTGCCTCAGCCTCCACCTCTCTCTCCGCCAGTCCACCCACCTGGCGCCTCAGGGTGGATTCTCTGCTGCCTGCACCTAGGGCCCCTTCACTTGCACCTGGTGGGGGCAGACCCTCCCCAGTGGCCAGGTTGACAGTGGCCACTGCCCCAAACCGGGGTTCTTCCTGGTCCACATCACTGACTGGAGACCCTGGGCCCATTCCAGGTTGTTTACAGGTGCTTCTGAAGCTGCGTGGCAGGTCCCCCAGCTCATAACTACCCTCACCCTCCACTACTTTAGCCTTCCACTCCCAGGGTGTGCTGCCAGCAGACAGGTGCACCACTGGGTGGTGAGGTGCATGGGCATCGATTGTGACAATGCTGGCAGAGTCACGGTCTGATGGGGACCTGTACTGGGAAGAGTCAGAGCTGGCACTGGAGGATGAAGCTGTCTCAGCCTTTGGGCCCCCTGCCGCCTTGGACATAGCAATGACCTGTAGTAGCCTGGGTGGGTTAGCCACCCGGGGCTGGGATGTAGCCACAGCCACTGGGCCCCCACCCTTCTCAGCCATTGACAGCCACTTGGCCCGCACTGATGAGCTACTCTTGGGTGACAGGCCAGCTCCAGCCTGAACTCCT
Source organism: Mus pahari (assembly GCF_900095145.1). NCBI lineage: Eukaryota > Metazoa > Chordata > Mammalia > Rodentia > Muridae > Mus > Mus pahari. Next base: position 44,399,992 of record NC_034598.1, read on the forward strand.
TCCTCAGGGATGTGTACGAGGGGCTGCGGGCCTGGCCTTGGAGGTAGGATGACTCGGGGCCCAAGCCCTGGCCGAGCCTGGACAGTAGGGTAGAGTGAGGGTGGAACAGGCCCTTCCTCTTCCTCCTCTTCCTCCTCCTCCTCTTCCTCCTCCTCCTCCTCCTCCTCTTCCTCCTCTGCCACCTGCTCTGCTGGGGCCCGCAGATGCACAGGGCTGGCCTCATCAGGCAGACCCAGGCCACGGCCCTCCAGGGATTTTTGCTTCCACTCACTGATAAGCTGCCTGGAACGGGAGGCATCTAGGGGCACGTGGATAGTCATGTGGCGCCGTGCAGGGTCATCCAGCGAGGGCGTGCTGACCCGGGGCAGTGTGTTGCTGAAGGTGACCATGCCCTCTTTGCCCATGGGGCTGCGTGGGGCCAGCAGGTCCACATCCACGCTGGCTCGCTTCAGGCTGCCAAGAGATGTCTTCTCTCGAGCCACAGGCCGAGGCACACCCTCTAGCCTCCCTGGAGGGCCCAGCTCATCGGTGCTGACAGACTTATTCTGCTGATACATGGACTCATGGCCCCGCTGTGTCAGCGCTCGCAGGGCATCCTTGGCAGGAGCTGGGGTAGGCACCTTTTCTGCAGGTGGTGCCTGGAAGTTGCCCACAGCGTGGCAGGCCTAGGGATGGATAATAAGGGCTGGTATGAGGCTGTTATGCTGAAGGGGACAGCACCTGCAGGCCACAGGGAGGCACCAGCATCCTATGGCTGATGGGACTATGCAGAAACAGTGACAGGTTGGTCCTTCCCTCAGGTCCCAGGCCACCAAGCAGACCCCTTGGATGTTCTTACCTCCCTACCACCCTTGGTGGCCAGCCTCCTCCCTCAGCCCTCCTCCTTAGCCGAGACCCTCACCAGGTAGGCAGCGATGCCAGCACCGATAAGAAAGCCGGCATAGACGTCCACAGGGTGGCTGCGGTACTGGGTGATCTGTGTGAGGCCGCAGACGCCTGCAGCAATGGCGAAGGCGAACACGAGGATGGGCTTCAGCAGCTTCGTGGTGTCCGAGATCACCGCATTGAAGTACATCTAACCAACGGGTGGGTGGGGTCAGGTCTTAGCTGCTGCCCACAGGTGGACACAGGGTGCAGCATCGGGGTCCATCACTCACCGACACGTAGACGGCAGCAAAGGCCGACAGAGTGGCGTGCTGGGACGGGAAGGTCTTCCTACAACAGGCACCATGTCAGTCTTGCTGGTCTGGGGGCAGCCACTCCAGGCCTGAGTCCCCCCCGCCCACTGTAGGGCGTGGGGGAGGGGGCGTCCAACGCACCTTGCCGACAGGATGGCATGGGTATCGTGGCCAGAGCAGATGTCCTGTGTGATGTAAGGGTTCGACTCACAGGAAGTGCCCAGCAGGGTGTAATTGGGTTTGCAGACGGTTAGGAAGAAAGGCGTGTGGTAGCCGGTGGCCAGCTGGATGACATCTGTCACCAGAGCCGTGGCACACAGGCCAAACACGTGTACACCTGAGGACGAGAGGGCCAGGCCAGGGGAAGGGAGCAGGGGGGAGGGGTGCTCCCCCAAGCCTGTCTACATCATAAGCCCACCCCACCCCACCCCAAGAATGGGCTTAAAGGTAGGTTCAGGGAGAGTTCCGCAGCCACTCACCCACAAAGCGCACTGTGCGCCGGAGGAAGGAGTTGAAATTGCAGCCACCAGCGTTGATGCTGCCCTCCACGCCCCCTGGACCACGGCCCCAGAGCCTGGACTGCAGACAGTAGACCATGCCCTCGCCAACCATGATCTGCATCCCCAGAGACAGACAAGTCAGGCAAGGTCACAGTGAGGGACTCGAGCCCCTGGGGCCCCAGCACAAGTACTCACTGAGGCCGCAGGTGCAGCGAAGGCCAGGCTCAGCAGCATGAGCAGGGGGATCAGCTCCTCATTTGTCTCCACATAGGGCATGGACAGGGAGCGGTCATAGCACTGAAAGCCCACCTTGGCCGGCTTGAACAGGTCAGTCAGCTCCAGGAAGTACAGAGACACAATGGAGGAAGCCACGATGGGTAGCTGGGGGTCAAACAGCGTACTGGGTCACTGGCCAGCCCACCACAGGCTTGGCATGGCCCACAGACCCACACCCCAATCCCTGCAGCCTCGCTACACATAGGAGGAAAGAGCCATTCTGTACCCAGGCAGTGGCTTCCTCAGCACCTAGACCATCTGCCACCATCGAGTGGAAACTGAAGGGGTTCTGGAAAGCCAGCTGTGTCAGATGGTGCTCTGCTGAGCAAACGTGTAAAGGGACGTTTTCTTGAAATGGACACTGGTAAAAAAAAAAAACTGGTTTACTAAAAGACAGACTTGTAAAGAAGTGCTTCACTAAACCAGTTACAGGTAAAAGGATGCTTTACGGCCGGGCATGGTGGTGCACGCCTTTAATCCCAGCACTCGGGAGGCAGAGGCAGGCGGATTTATGAGTTCAAGGCCAGCCTGGTCTACAAAGTGAGTTCCAGGACATCCAGGGCTATACAGAGAAACCCTGTCTCGAAAAACCAAAAAAA
>NC_034598.1:44402984-44423804 GCF_900095145.1 Mus pahari
GACAGGGTTTCTCTGTGTAGCCCTGGCTGTCCTGGAACTCACTTTGTAGACCAGGCTGGCCTCGAACTCAGAAATCCGCCTGCCTCTGCCTCCCAAGTGTTGGGATTAAAGACGTGCGCCACCACACCCACCTCTCTTTTTTCTTTTAAAGATGTATTTATTTTATGTGTATGAGTACATTGTAGCTGTCTTCAGACACACACCAGAAGAGTGCAACCGATCATCTTTACTCATCTCTGTCTTCACTCATCATCTCCACTTTTCCTGGTGTCCCTCCTACTAACTTATGCCAGTTTGACCAAGGTCTGACTGTTCCCATTAGATTGTGTCATCTATTATCTCGAGACTACTGATATATCGATCTATAAAGCATTTACAGGATTTACAATTAGATCGAGCTGTTGCTACTGACCTATAAACTAAACTAATTTCCTGACAACACAGATAAGATTTACTCCAAAAATTTTTTTCCAACAAGTCTAGTTCCCCAATATCACAATAATCTTTCTGTTCCACTACCTCTGGTAGGTGATAGACTGAATAAAAAAAAGGGTAAAGTGTTTAAAAATATTAAAATTGAGATTAAAAATATTTAAAGCTACACACCCATCCATCTACCCACTCTTCTACCATCCACTGATCTGTCCATCCATCCTTCCACGTACCTACCCATCCATCCATGCTTCCTTCTAGTCACCCACCCATCCACCTACCCATCCTTTTTCTACCCATCCACCCATCCATCCACCCATCCATCTATCCACACATATATCCACCCACCCATCCATCCATTCACCTATCATTCACTTACCCATACATTCATCTATTCATTGTCCACAGCTCACCTATCTTCCATCTGTCCTTCTATCCACCCACCCATCATACATGCACACATACGATCCATCCCTACTTCTCTGTCCAGCCTCCCTAGGTTTATGCTCATAGCCCCACCCTCTTACCAGGTTGTGCCCTTAGTCAGTCCTGCTGGCCAGCCTTCCTTAGAGCACCTCCCCTAGTGGCATTTCCATGTCCCTTCCTCGTCACTCATCACCTAGTGTGTGGCTGGTGTTGAAGTTCCTCACTCACACCTGCGTCCTCTCTACCCTGCAGGTGTGTGTCCCCACCACTCCAGGGAACCATGCCAGCATCACTGCTCCCTTCCAAAGAATAGGGAGCCATGGCTCCTGAAAGCAGAGCTCTTGGGGTCAGACAGGGACATGACTGTCACCAAAGGTACTGAGAAAAGTGTCCTGAGGGAACTGTGTTAATGGCAAAGGAACATCCAATTTATTGACTCATTTCTGTAGCACCTCCAGCTGGTCTCAAACTCACTCAGCTGCTGAGGATAACCCTGAACTTGTGATTCTCCTTCATCTACCTCCTGAGTGCTGGAGAGGTGGCTGCAGGCAGTCACCATCAGCTTAAGAAGCATTCATTGACCTCCTACTGTGCACAAGGTCTAGCTGGATGAATGAAATGGTGACAACAGCTGCCTGGGGTCTGTTGTGTGCCCCACTTTCCCCATCTATAAAACAGGAAGGAATAACAGCCTTTTCTGGTGTGTCTTGCACAAAGCTGTAATCTCAACACTTCGGAGGCAGAGGCAGGAGGATCTCTGTGAATTAGAGGCCATCACAGGTTCCAGGCCGGGCAGGGATACAGGATGAGACCCCGTGTTCCAAAAAAGTTTTTTTAAATTGTCTTGGCTCAAAGGTGAGAGTTATTATTAGAGTAAACAGATAAAGGTCCAGACAACCAGGCTGCAATCAACAGCAAGATATGCCCAGGGCAGGCAGCCAGTGTGAGCCACTGGAAAGGGTTGGCAACGGAGGCCTGTACATAGCCTTAAATCAATGCCATAGGGCAGTGGTGGTGCACACCTTGAATCCCAGCACTCCAGAGGCAGAGGCAGGAGGATCTCTGAGTTCAAGGCCAGCCTGTTCTGCAAAGCAAGTTCCAGGACAGCCAGGGCTATACAGAGAAACCCTGTATTGGGGGAAAAAAAATCAAGGCCAAGGCTTAGAGAGATGGCACAGCAGTTAAGAGTGGTTCTCTCTCTCTCTCTCTCTCTCATTTAAATTATTTATTTATTTTCATTTTATGTGCATTTGTGTTTTGTCTGCATGTATGTCTGTGTGAGGGTACTGGATCCACAGAGTTGCAGTTGTGAGCTGCCAAGTAGGTGCTGGGAATTGAACCTGGATCCTGCATAAGAGCATCAGTGCTGTGAACTGCTGAGCCATCTCTCCAGCCCCACTGCCTGCCTTGCCAGAGGAACTGGGTTTGTTTGATTCCCAGTATCCTCAGGGCAACTCACAACCTTCCGTAACTCTAGTTCCAGGGACTTTGATGCCCTCTTCTGGGCTTCACGGGTTCCTGCATGCATGTGGTGTTCATGACAAACAGCCATAAACATGAATAAAAATTAAGTAGCCAGGTCGGGCATGGTGGCTCACGCCTTCAATCCCAGCACTTGGGAGGCAGAGGCAGGCGGATTTATGAGTTCAAGGCCAGCCTGGTCTACAAAGTGAGTTCCAGGACAGCCAGGGCTACACAGAGAAACCCTGTCTCCAAAAAACCACAAAAACAAAACAAACAAAAAAACAACAACAAAAATTAAGTAGCCAGGACCGGGCAGTGGTAGTGTATGCCTTTAATCCCAGCACTTGGCCAGGGCTACATGCTGAGCCCCTATTTCAGTCAATGACTAAATGTCAGTCTGGACTTGGAGCTGGGGATCAGTGGTAATAATGCTAGTTTGGCATGCAAAAGCATCAGCCCTAAGGAGGGAGAGGCCAGAGGATCAGGAGTTCAGGATGAGCTTCAGCTACATAAAGAATTTGAGGCCGGGGCTGGAGCACCATCTGCTCTTTCAGAGGTCCTGAGTTCAGTTTCCAGCAACCACATGGTGGCTCATAACCATCTGTAACAAAATCTGATGCCGTCTTCTGGTGTGTCTGAAGACAGCGATAGTGTAATCACATGCAATAAATAAATCTTTTTTTATTTATTTATTACATGTAAGTACACTGTCGCCATCTTCAGACACTCCAGAAGAGGGAGTCAGAACTTGTTAAGGATGGTTGTGAGCCACCATGTGGTTGCTGGGATTTGAACTCCACGCCTTTGGAGGAACAGTCGGGTGCTCTTACCCGCTGAGCCATCTCACCAGCCCACAATAAATAAATCTTAAAAAAAAAAAAAAAAAAAAAAAAAAAAAGATGAGGCCAATCTAGGTCCCCAAGACTGTGATGACACTTTATAATGCTGCTGACCACATACATGTGTAGGAATGTTCTGTTGGACACGTCTTCTCTGTTCAGCAAGCTACTCCAAGAGTTTTCCATGTAGTTTAAAAAGTCTCATGCAGAATATGGTAGGGGGCTGTGACCCGTGAGGAAATTTTCCCCTCCTTCCTCCTCCTCCCTTTCTCCTCCTCTCCCCAGGGTCTCACTATGCAGTTGATCTAGAACTCACTCTGTAGACCAGATGTGTGCACCCCCACCGCCCGGCGCACTAACTACTCATCTTTAGTTGTGCACGTGTGTGTAAGTGTATGAGCATGGAGAAGAGAGGACAACGGTGGAAGTCTATTCTATCTTTCCATTGTGCCGGCAGGTCCCAGGGGTCCAAGGTTTGCTGCAGAAGCCTTTACCAGAGCTGCCTTGTCAGCTCCTAAATGCCCTTCTCCATACAAGAGTTTCCATTTATAGGCGTTTGTTGGAGCCTTGGTTCCCAACAGAAGGAAACCAGCACCTGTACCGAAAATAAAGAAACAGTGTGTGAAGACGGCCTTAGGTCCGCACAGTGTGTGAAGACGGCCTTAGGTCCGCACAGTGTGTGAAGACGGCCTTAGGTCCGCACAGTGTGTGAAGACGGCCTTAGGTCTGCACTCTGGGTAAGATCTGCTGCTTGCACGGTGCCAGGTGCCAGTGTGGGCAAACACAGCAGGGTGTGTGAACGCTGCACTTCCCTCTGCCTGGAGTGGTGGCAGCACATGCCTGTCATCCTAGTACTTGAGAGGCTGAGGCAGAAGAATGGCTCTGACTTCTGGATCAGCCTGAGCTCCTTAAGGAGAATCAGTCTCAACAGAAACAAAACGGCCGGAGAGATGGCTCAGTGCTTAAAAGCTCTGGCTTTTTTTTTTTTTTTTCCTTTGTTTTTTCGAGAGCTCTGGCTATTCTTGCAGAATATCTGGGTTCAATTCTCATTACCCACAGGGCAGCTCACAACTGTCTGTAACTCTATTTTTTTTTCCCCCTGAGACAGCATTTCTCTGTGTAGCCCTGGCTGTCCTAGAACTCACTTTGTAGACCAGGCTGGTATCGAACTCAGAAATCTGCCTGCCTCTGCCTCCCAAGTGCTGGGATTAAAGAGGCACACCACCACTGTCCAGCTATATCTGTAACTCTAGTTCCAGGGGATCCATCACCCTCACACAGACATTCATGCAGGTGAAACACCATGTGCTGAAATGAAAATAAATAAAATAAACAAAACAGTGAAAGATGCTGGTGCCATACATATTTAATCCCAGCATTCGGGAGGCAGAACTCTGTGAACTCAAGGCCAGCCTGGTCTACAGAGCAAGAATTCCAGGACAGCCAGGGCTGCACAGAAAAACCTTGTCTCAAAGAAACAACAACAACAAAGAGCAACAACAAAACCAAAAAAAAAATTAAAGAAATTAAGAAAGAAGACTCCCTAGTCTCCCCTCCCAAGACATTTTCTAGGGTTCCTCATCCTGCTCCTTGCACTGGGGGGATGGTACAGGCTGGTCCAGGGGCTTTTCTCAGGGGCAGGCCTATGTGGTAATGAATATTCAGAAAGAAGTCAGAGTCTTAGTGTAGAGGATGGAGTACTACACTGCAGGGAAAAGGACCAGGGCACTCATGTGCATTGCTAGCTGTAAGTCCTCACTGGATCAAAACCTTGGATAGGGCTGGCGAGAGGGCTGAGCAGGTCAGCTACTTCCTGCTAAGCAGAACTCCGAGTTTGTTCAAAATCACTGAACCCACATGGTAGAAGGAAAGAACTAACTCCTGAAAGTTACCTGTGGCCTCCACACCTGAGCCATGGCAAGTATGCATGCATGCACAAACACACACACACACACACACACACACACACGAACACACACCTGCACCTACACGCTCACGCATGCGCACACACTAAACATTTTTCAAACCTTAAAAAATATATATAAGAGGAAAACTTCCTTGGGGGGTGTGAACAGTTGGTTTATACGTGCCTCAAGACCCCCGCACCACAAAGCAAGGTGGCCATAGCTGAGTGTGCAGGGTGAGGACACATAGACTCTAGCGAGCTTTTAGCCCAGTGCGAAAGCCGTTGAGGAAGACACCCATCATTCCTCCTACATTCTGGCTCAACATACGTTATCAGTTGGGGTGAGCTCCTAAGCACTGACACACAAATTCAAAAGGGACCTTAGCTCTGCATGGTGGTGTGTGCATGTCCAGTATCCCACCACCTGGGAGGCGGGGACCGGAGAGCTGCTGAGATCCTGACCTACAGCTCAACTCCAATCCAGCCCAGGCTACAGAGTGAAATCCCAGATTGGGGTTGGGGACCTTGCTCCGCAGTAGAGTCCCAACCGAGAATCCCCCAGTGAGGAGCTGGGGGCGTGGTCAGGGTAGAACCCCTGTCTAGAATCCCCCAGTGAGGAGCTGGGGACATGTATTAGGGTGGAGCCCAGAATTCACCAGTAAAGGGTGGAGACATGGTCAGGGTGGAGGCCTGCCTAGGATTCCCCAGTGAGGGGGGTGGGGGCGTGGTCAGGGGTAGACCCCAGGTCTAAGGTCCAGGTCTTGGATTCTGTAGCCAGCACTAAAGACATACATGAAAATCATTTTAAATTGAGTGAGAAAAAAAAAAAGCTGTAAAGCAATTTCTGGAAGGATTTCAAAGGATTCTGGTGAGAGTGGATCTGAGGGGCTGGGCAGAGCCTTGGAGTGGGCTATTGTCACCCTTAAATGCCATCTTGGGACATAAGCATTCCCCCTAATGCTCTGTGGCTCACACAGGTCACCTGCGGGGAGGTCAGAGATCTGCTGTGGGGACAGAAGGCTGGGCTCCAGCCTGATCAGGGGTTTCTGAGTCTCTGCCTGGCTCACAGCTTCTGCCATTCAAAGGAAACCACAACCCTCCACACTTAGTATGCACCAAGTGAATGCATTTATTGTTTTCTATTTTTAGATGCTCTCAGCTCTCCACCACAGCTGGCTGGATCCACCGAGGGGTTGATGAGCTCTGGTGGAGGAGACTGGGCGGGGGGGCACACAGTCATGCCTTTAGAAGAGTGCTTGAATTTAGACGCACCTCGGGTACTGCAGAGCCAAGTACCCAACACCCACCCACCCTCACTAGTTGGGGCTTGTTCACCTCCAATGCCCCAATTTCCAGCGCACACACACACACACACACCCAGTAGAGCTTCTCACCCCTGTCCTTCAAGGAACGCCCAGCATCCTAGCATTCCCCCGACTGTTCCCCACAGTCTAAAGGACCCTTCTGAGGCTTTGCAACTCCTACTCGACCAGTAAAACCCTGTGTCTTTGGACCCAGCCTCATCCCCATCTCAACTCCAGGTGGCCTGGTTCCGCGGTGCGGGTTTCTGTCCCTGCAGCGTGGAGGGGACGGTCTCGGAAGCTCCCTGCCACGAAGACCTCTCACCGCGACCCCCACTCACCTCCACGAAATAAAAGCAAGGCAAGAGCGTCATGCTGTCCTTCGGCGTTTTATTCTTCTCCTTCATAGCAATCATGGTGACGCTGGAGCTGTAGGCCGAGTTTGCAGGGGGACAAAGGCAGGCTGGAGACTAGGAGGTGCCCAGATGGAGTCTCCAGGTAGGGAGATAAAGGCTAGCCAAGAGGGCTCAGGGAAACTGAGGCTGGAGCAGAGGGGGAACTCGGGGAAGGGAGAGGCTGGAGCCCCCGCGCGCGCACGCGGCTCGCTCACCTGGCGGGAGCAAGGAGGGCGGAGTCCTTTGCAGAGCGCGGACACAAAGCCAGGGTCCCCGCGTGGGAGGGACGCGAGGCCCGGGCGCGGTGCGCTGCGCGTGAGCTCTTTGTCTGCGCGCTCTGCAGACTGCTCGGCCCCGCCCCAACCCCGCCCCCAGCTCCGGCGCCTCCGCCTCCCACTCTGCGGGTCTTAGGGTCTCCGGCCCTGCGCGGGGACCGCAATCTGGGTCTCGTCCCTGTCCCTTGCGCGCGCCTTCTGTGCGCCCTGCGCGAGCACGGTTGATCTCGGGGACCTAGGACTGCGCGGCGGAGTGTGGGGAAAGCGAGATCCCGCGCCCCGCGCCTCGAGTTGTCTCCCTGCGTCTCACGGTCGCCGATTCCTCGGCCCCCACGTCTTCCGTGCCCGCGGCTCGCTGGAGTCCGTTTCCATGGTGAGGTCCCTGGGCGCCTGAGCGAAAGGAGACAAAGACACAGGGGTGGAGGGGCTGTCCTCTACCTTCTCTCCCCCTCGTCCCTGTCACACCTCTTTGTCCAACCACCAGGGCCACCTCACCCTCCTGACCCTGGGCAGTTGGTGCCTTGAGAATAAAGGATTGTAATGTGCACTTATGCAGCGCTTGCTGTTTGCAAGGGTTTCCCCTCCACAGAGGCAGTCCTGTAAATGTACCCAGTGGGTGACCCTAACCCATCCTGGGTGGGACAAACTGAGGCCCTAAGAAGTTAGATCGGTATAGTCACTATCTGCTAAGTGCCTACTGTATACCAGGCCCTTAACAAACTCTCGTGACTCACTGGGAAGTGGGACTTAGGCTGACAGACCCTCCAACTCTCTGTTTAAAGCCCAGTGTAGTGGTACACAGCTGACATCTCAGTATTCAAGAGGCTGAATCTGGAGGGTTGTTATAAGTTCCAGCCCAGCCTGGCCTACACAGTGAGACTCTGTCTTAAAATAATTTAAAAAGGGGTTGGTGGGGGAGGCAAGAGAGATGGATCAGTCTGCAAAGTACTTGTGCTGTAGGCATGAGGACCAGAGTTCGAATCCCTCGGCCCTGGGTACAGGAGGAGGGCAGGATCACCAGGACTCCCCAGCCACCATCTCACCTAAGCCAAGGAGAGACCCTGTCCCCAAAGGTCAGGTCAAGCTAGGGTAGGTCTCAGGGACCAAGGAACCTGTTGTGTTACTCTCTCTGTGTGAGACAGGCGGGGGGATTCCATGGGGTCAGTCTGTATAGTGAGACCCTCTTTCAAAACACGAAGCCAAAGCGGGCCTTTGAAAGGATCCATGAGCACGCAGGACCGCGGGGCTCATGTATAAATATTATGGGTTTATTCTCACTTCTCTCAATACTTTCCCCAAACTGACTCATGTTTTCAGAGTTTCCTTGTGGGAACAGCAAGCTCCCCAGGCCCGATGGCCATACAGAGACACCCGGCACAAAAAGAACAGCAAAGAGGAGCTGGGCATGGTGGTGTACAGCTTTCAGGCACTTAAGGCAGGAGAATTGCTGTGAGTTTCAGTATAACCTGCCCTATAGAGCGAGACTGTGACTCAAAACAAAAACAGAAATAAAAACAAAAAAACAAAAACCGTGTGGTGGTCCAAACCTGTCATTCTAGTACTCTGAGAGATGAGGTGGGATCAATGTGAGTTCCAGGCAAGCCTGGGCTACATAGTGAGTTCTAGGACAGCCAAAGACCAGCAGTGCTACATAGTGAGACTCTGTCTAAAAAATAAATAAATGCATAAGTAAGGAATAAAGAATGCCCTAGGAGACCAGAGAGATGGTTTAGTGGATAGAGCTGTGGCCACTCTTACAGAGGACTCAGGTTCAATTGCCAATACCCACCTGGGGCTCACTGTAACTCCAGTCCCAGAGGATCAGGTGTCCTCTGTTGTTCACAGTGAGCACCAGTCACACATGTAGTACGAGACACACTGGCAGGCAAAAGACTTACACATATAAAGTAAGATAAGTGGATCTAAAAAACAGACTGGGCATTGTAGTGCAAACCTGCTTATACCAGCTTAGGAAGCTGAGGCAGAAGGATTGCCATGAATTGCAAGCCAGCCTGGACTGCAGATGAGTAAGACACTATCTCAGAAGAACAGCAATGGCGGAGAGAGCTGGTCACCCCTGTCACTCGGGAAGTAGAGGCTGGAGGATTAAACGTTCAGGGTAATCTTTGTCTATATAGGGTTCCAGGCCAGTCTGGACCACAGGTGACTGTTTATAAAAACATGCACAAGAGCCAGGCAGTGGTGGCAATGCCCTTAGCCCCAGCACTCAGGAGGCAGAGGCAGATAGATCTCTGAGTTTGAGGCCAGCCTGGTCTACAAAGTGAGCCCAGGACAGCCTGGGCTACACAGAGAGACCCCATGTTCCTGTTTCAAAAACAAACAAACAAACAAACAAACAAACAAATGGCAGGGAAGAAGGTCAGAGTGGCTCATACAGGCCCAAGGTGTCCAGGGGAAGGGGTGGACCAACCCCCAGGGAGCAGCTCTTAGCCACAGTTCCTGGGTAGCAGGGCCCAGGTAAGTCCCACTCAGTCATGACACTGTTTCGGCTTCAGGGGGCTGAGGGTGCAGAAGTCCAATAGGGGAACACAGAAACTTGGGACAAGCTGTGAGCCTCAGTTTCCCTGTCAATAGTGGAGGAGCTTGCATGAACCCCTGGGGATTCTAGTGTTGAAAGAAGGCCTCTAACTGATGGTCCTGGGGAGAAGGAGGAAGCAGTGGCCTGCAGGGGACGAGTGGGGGAGGGGCACTCGGAGTCTTCCAGGGCAGGATCTCCATGTGCAGTTGGGGAAAGTGGACCCTTGCAGACACATGGCCTAGCTGAGGAGTCTGGCTGTCAGTCAGGCACTGAAGGATCATGGGTAGATTGAGAGCAAGGGCAGGAGGCTGAGTGTGATCTCTTGACACTCTTCGTTGTAATTCCAGCAGTCAAGGGGTTGAAAGAGGAGGATCAGCGTTCATGGTCCTGATCCCAGCACTCAGGAGGCAGAAACAGGCAGATTGCTGAGTTAGAGGACAGCCTGGTCTATAGAGTGAGTTCCAGGACAGCCAGGGCTATACAGAGAAAAAAAAAATTTTTTTTTTTTTTTGGTTTTTTGAGACAGGGTTTCTCTGTATAGCCCTGGCTGTCCTGGAACTCACTTTGTAGAGCAGGCTGGCCACGAACTCAGAAATCCGCCTGCCTCTGCCTCCCGAGTGCTGGGATTAAAGGCATGTGCCACCATGCCTGGCGAAAATTTTTTTTAAAAAGTTCAAGGTCGGCTGGGCGGTGGGGACTATACCACCCAGGGAACTCTGAACTGCACGAAAGGTGCTGGGGACTCAGGGTCATGATCTCAAGCAGGAAGGGGCGGAGGAAGGATTGCCTGCGGCTGCTGGTCCGATGGTGATGGTCCAGAGTCATGCAGCCGTTGTGTTGTGTAAGAAGTCTGGGAACAGGAGGCAAGTCCCGGAAGCCTGTGGACCTCTGCCAGCGGCGAGGCTTCATTTCAAAATGAAACCACACAACCTTTTCTTTCTCTCTTTTCCTTTTTTCCAGTCCCCCGGGTCTGTGGTTTCTTTCTCTTCGTGTGGTTTATTCTTTTAACTTAATTAATTTCCTTCCTTATTTAGGAGCCACTGAGATGGCTCAGTGGGGAAAGGCAAGGCGCTTGCTGCCAAACCCAAGGGTCTCCATTCAGTTCTGGGGACTCACACAGTGGACAGACAGAGAGAAGTGACTCTTGACAGTGATTCTCCGACCCACCATGCAGATACACATGCACTCACAGACAGTACGTTCATATAGGAATGAATTAATTTTGTACTACTGGGATGGAACCCAGGGCCTTATGCATCCTAGGCAAGTGCTCAATACTTAGCAGAATCCCAGTGTTCTATGGGTTTAGACTATTTTATTTATTTATTTAGGTTTGAGACAGGGCTTCTCTGTGTAGCGCTGGCTGTCCTAGAACTCGCTCTGTAGACCAGGCTGGCCTCAAACTCACAGAGATCCTCTTGCCTCTGCCTCCTGAGTGCTGGAATTAAAGGCGTGCGCCACCACTGCTGTGCTAGACTATTTTATTTTATTTTTATTTTTATTTTTTTAGATTTATTTATTTATTATATGTAAGTATACTGTAGTTATCTTCAGACACACCAGAAGAGGGAGTCATATCTCGTTGTGGATGGTTGTGAGCCACCATGTGGTTGCTGGGATTTGAACTCAGGACCTGTGGAAGAGCAGTCGGGTGCTCTTACCCGCTGAGCCATCTCACCAGCCCGCTAGACTATTTTATAATAAATGAATATATTTGCTCTGTGATCCCAGCACAGAGGCAGGAGGAAGTGGAAGCAGGAGGATTGATGTTAGTTTTGGGATTTAATAAACAGGAGTGGATGGGGAGGGAAAGGGGCTGGATAGCTCAGTGGGTAAAGCACTGTGGCAGAGGAGAGGGCTACATTTCCAGTCCCCAGAAGCCGTGTCCCACAACACAGTGGAGGCAGCCTGCTGTATTCCCTAGCATTTGTGTAAGGAGGACCAGGCAAAGATAGGGACACCTCTCCCCCAACAAGCTAGAGAGTTGGTTGACCGGAACCTTAGAGAGAGCCCCTGCCTCAATATAAGGTGGAGAGTCACTGGGGAAGATACCTTGTGTTAGCCGCAGGCCTCTCTGTGCATGTGCATCCACACATGCCCATGTGTGGATATCATATATATGGAAAAAAACAGTAAAGAGAAAAGAATAGGAAATTATCCCAGTGCAGAGTGCATACTTGTCATCCGAGCATGCAGGAGGCTGAGGCAGAAGAAACAAGAGTTCAAGGTTACCCTTGGATACATGATGAGTTCAAGGCTAGTCAGGGCTCCATGCACCCTGTTTAAAATGAACACACACACACACACACACACACACACACACTACAACATTAGAGGAGAAATAATGAACTCCTAAAGTAAAACCTAGGCAGGAGGTCATTGATGGGGGGGAGGAGGATCATTGATGGGGAGGTCATCAGTGGGTGATCTACAGGATCTGTGGATCATAGCTGAGTGGGTGTTGAAGCGGCTTGTCCCAGGACCCTCTTCCTGGGCCTCCAGAGAGACCCCTGCACCCGGCCCTACTGCAAGCATTCCTGGGCCCCCAGGCTGGAAGGAGGAAGTGGGACCCACAGCCCAGCCTTCAGCCACCGTTCAACGGCTCCTGACAGAGCTGGGCTATAAGAGGGCCCTGGCAAGCAGGATGCCAGGAACCTGGCCATGGCTGGAAGCTACCCATCCCCCAAAGGGATCCATCCCTTCCTGCTGCTTGCCCTGGTCTTTGGTGGTGAGTGGGGGCGGGGGCTGTTCATCAACCAGCACCTTCCTAGAATAGCTGGGAAGGTCGGGGCAGCCCCTGGTTAAATGCTTGGGAGGGAAAGGATGAGAGTGAGCATTGACTGCTTTCCTTTTGTTTTAGGGTTCTTTTTCAGACAGGGTCTTATGTAGCCCAGGCTGGCCTTTGCTACATTATAGCCAATCAGCTTTGACCTCCTGGTCCTCATGCCTCACCTCCTCAGTACTGGGGTTGCAAGCTCCCATGCTGTGTTTCTGTGGCACTGGAGGTGGGACCCAGGACTTTATGTGTCCTGCCAAGCCATGACTCTACCCACTGAACCCAGCACCAGCTTCAGCCCTTGATGGGTTCTTACTGTATGTGTGCCGCCCACGGACTCTCACTGCAGGGAGGAATTTCCAGGGAATCAGGAATTACCAGCCAAGCTGAATGGCACACATCTTTAATCCCAGCAGTTGGGAGGCAGAGGCATGCAGATCTCTTGCTGCGTTCAAGGCCAGCCTGGACCACGGTGTGAGGCACTATCTCAAAACAAGATAATACGCATAGACTCAAGTCAGCCCCCCACTCCTCCCCAGGCACAGGTCTCTTTAAAACCATAGATAGAACAGACTGTGGCTCTCATGGCTGGAACCCTTCGGGCTGCGTTCCTGACACCTACCTCCCCCAGGCGCAGTCCAGGCCTCCAAGATTGTGGGTGGGCACGAAGCTCGGCCCCACTCTCGGCCTTATGTGGCATCCCTGCAGCTGAGCAGGTTCCCTGGGAGCCACTTCTGTGGTGGCACCCTGATCCACCCGAGATTCGTGCTGACAGCCGCCCACTGCCTGCAGGACATGTGAGTTCAGGGGACAGCGAGGGAGTAGCAGGTCTGAACTGTCAACACAGCCCTGGATGGGTACCTCATAGTTTCTTCCCCTTCCAAAGGCTCCCTCTAGACCTGCCTCAGCTCTTTCCCATGTATTCTCCAGGAGATTGCCTCAACAGAGCCTTTCTCTCACCTAGAATCCCCCCACCTCCCCGTGAGGGGGATAGGGGAGTGGTTAGGGGTAAATATCCTAGTATTCCCCAGGGAAGGGTCCAGTGGCATGGTCAGGGGTAGTAGAGTCCCTTCTACCTGCCTAGAATCCCCCAGTGAGTGACTAGGAGGCGTGGTTATGGTAGAGCCCCGCCTGGATTCCTCCCAGAGGGCGTGGTCAGGGGTGGAGCACTTGGTAACCGTGTTGAAGGATCAATCCGGGTTCCATCCCTTTCCCTACAACAAACAAAATCCTACAACCTTCACTGCAGCCCCTGGCAGCGTGTGACAGTGGTGCTGGGTGCCCACGACCTGCTGAGCTCGGAGCCTGAGCAGCAGAAGTTCACCATCACTCAGGTCTTCCAGAATAATTACAACCCCGAGGAGACCCTCAATGACGTGCTTCTCCTTCAGGTAGGTCCGGTTCTGGGGATCCATTCCTGCAGAAGACACTTAGGGAAAACCTACTGTGTGCCATGCTAGGACCATGGAGCCGTCATAGTGTGGGACCCGGGTCTGCCTCTCAGCTTCTGACGTGGCTGTGTTTCTTATCTGGTGCCCTTGGTTAGTGGTCCTATTAGACCTGGGCCTGGGGTTAGGCCTGCGGCTAACTTGAGGTTTGGGGTTAAGGTGACTAGAGCCAAGATAAGATATAGGATAAGGATGGGGTGAGGGTAGAATTAGGGTTCGATCTAAGTCCTGGTGTAGGGGTAGGTGTATGGCCTATGGTCCACATGATGCTAACTTTAGGGCTGCTGCTTGGACTCGGCCCAGGCTGAGGGCTAAGGGTAAGACTAAGTTTTGGTCACCGTTACGGGTAATGACTAGGCCATGGGTTAGTTAAGCTTAAGGCTTAGTTAAGTTAGGGCTCAGTTAAGCTTAAGGCTATGGTCAGTGTTTAGTTAAAGGGGAAACTGAGCCTGAGTAAGGGTCTGGGTCAGAATTAAAGTTAAGGCACTGAACTGAGTTTGGGCACTGCACGACATTCATTGTGACCTCTTGCTATCTTTACTCTGCACCATGCCGCACAAATCAACAGCTCTCTACAGGGTTTCCCCCAAAGGGCTAAGACTATTCACCAAAGACGTTTTGAAGCTCTGCACAGAGCAGGGTATTCATTCAACTGTTGCACTCCAAGCGTTGGGGAGATGGGGTTTCTAGAAAGGCCAAAAGGGTGGCAGGTAGAAGAGACGAGTCCTCACGTCCTTTTTCCTACAGATAAACCGGCCAGCCTCCCTGGGCGAGGAGGTGGCGGTGGCCTCTCTGCCCCAGCAGGACCAGTCTCTGCCTCAGGGCACCCAGTGCCTGGCCATGGGCTGGGGTCGCCTGGGCACCCAAGCACCCACGCCCCGCGTGCTGCAGGAACTGAACGTCACGGTGGTCACCTTCCTGTGCCGGGAACACAACGTGTGCACGCTGGTGCCACGGAGGGCAGCAGGCATATGCTTCGTGAGTACTCAGCTTGGTCGCAGGAGGCGTGGCCTGTGATGGATCCCCATGAGGGGCGGGGCCATGGGCGAGGCGATTCTTTGGGGGCGGGGCCTGAGGTGGGGCTTATGATTTGGTTACGGACGGTGGCCTGTGGGGGAGGGCGGGCCTTCGGGAAGGTGGGGGTCATTGGAGGGGCCGATCCCAGCTGACTGTGGGTCCCTAGAAATCTGGATGTCTGGGGTGGGGAGATGGGGATGTCTGGGCTAGTGGGTGACCTGGAGGGCGAGCTCCATGGGCTGGGAGACTGGGCTCTTAGCGGGCAGAGTTTTGCGGAGCCGGGATTTCGAGGATAAGTGGCATTTGAGAAAGTTGGGCATCTGAATATGGCTGCACTGCCTGTCTGTCCCATTCTCACTCACGGTCTGTACCCATCTCCAAGCACCAGTTGTGGGATCAGCCGTCTGTGGACCGGCCCCGGGCCTCTGCAACATAACAGGCGCTCCTATGTACGCGGCACCTTTGTGTGCCTCCCTTTTGGGCCCACTCAGATTGTATCCAACAGGAAGCTAATGAACGCCTCCTGGTCATCCCGTGGAACTCAAATACCCTCATCCTGGCTGACTTCTGTCAGCTTGGAGACTGATCCTTCTGTCTACCTCAGGGAGACTCGGGCGGCCCCTTGGTCTGCAATGGCATTCTCCATGGAGTGGACTCCTTCGTGATCCGCGAGTGCGCCTCCCTCCAGTTCCCCGATTTCTTCGCCCGGGTGTCCATGTATGTGGACTGGATTCACAACGTGCTGCGGGGCGCAGAGCCCTGAGTTGCCCTTCTGCGCTCCAGGCAGCCTAAAGCTGGGGCGACCAGCAGGCTCTAGTGGGAAAAAATGGAGTGGGGTGGACTGGACCTTTCCAGGCTTTTCCTCCACCCACGCACCCACCCACGCAGCACCCCCTAGAGTGGAGTCAGCTCTGTTCCCTACTCCATGTGACCTCAATAAAAACTGAGACATATTTAAAAGCTGTTTCCTGTCTGTCTTGCCCCGCATAGACCTGGGGTGTGGCCAGAGCCTCAGTGCCAGAGGCCCCGGATACACTATGTAGAAAAGAAAAGGGTGGAGGGGAACCCAGGTTCACACCTCAACCACAGATGTTGGGACCACAGGAGCTGCGTTCAGTCCCTCCTGTATGACCCTGAGCTTCTCACCTCCGTGCCCTAGTTTCCTCAAACAGAACCCGATACATCCCAGAACCGGATGAGGAACTGTGGCTGGTGGGGTATGGCAAAGTGCTCCCTAGCTCTAGGCTTTTTGAGGGCCTGGCTCTTTCCACGTCGTTGGGGGGCACTGGGTATCTCGAGACTTGAACGTTGTGATCCAGACAGGAGGGCTTCCTGGTAGGGGAGGCAGGATGGACAGCAGTGGGAAAGCCAGGAGCCGGGTAAAGGGAAAGGGGGGTGAACATAGTGAGACCAGAAAAATGAGCAGCTTTGCTTCTGGAGAGGCCGACGTGGAAAATTACCGTTTCCCCCAGAGGTAGAGAAAGGAGTTGGAGCTATCGAGGGAGAAGGGAAGGAGGTCACAAGCCAGTCCTGGAGGAGTAAGAGAGGGGCGGACTCAAGGCAGGACCTTCAGAAATGGGAGGCGGACGCTCTCTGGCTTCTTTTGGTGCAGTCACCAGGTGGCGCTGTGCTCCAGAGTCCACAGGTGTGCAACTTCTCTAACCTTGTTTTGGTTTTGGAAGACAAGCTCATGTAGCCCAGGCCAGCCTCTAACCCACTGTGTCGCTGAAGAAGACCTTGAGCTCCTATCCTCCTGTCTTTGCCTCCTGAGTGCGGGGATGGCATGTGTGTCATCGCTCTTGGCTTATGTGGTGCTGAGGCTGAGCCCAAGGCTTGGTGCACACATGGCAAGCACTCTGCCACTGAACCCCAGACCCCATGAGGGGTTCCCAAGTCTCATCCATCGCTGTGTCTGGATTGTTTTTTTGTAGAGCCTCTGAGGGTCTGGGGACACTAAATAGAGGTCAAGGAAGAACCTCAACTATAGAGGGGTCAGGGCCTAAAGTTCCACAGCAGGGGACTAGAAATATAAACCTAAAGGCACACTAACCATACACAGACAGGATGGGTGAGCATAGTATACAGTTGGTGCTCAGTAAGTGCAGCTGTGGTTAAGTCTAATCTGACATGTAGCTTTGTACCCTGTACCCCTTTCCATGTGACATGGGTGGTGTATAAAGTAGGTACT
The DNA here is from genome assembly GCF_900095145.1 of Mus pahari. Taxonomy (NCBI): domain Eukaryota; kingdom Metazoa; phylum Chordata; class Mammalia; order Rodentia; family Muridae; genus Mus; species Mus pahari. The sequence continues at coordinate 44,419,991 of NC_034598.1, forward strand.
CACCGTGTGGGAGGAAGGGAAACCAGTTAGTATGTGTCTGAGAGAGACAGGGCAGATACTGAGCACCAGCTGTGTGCCCAGCTTGCTGGGTAAGGAGGGCAGCACTCCTCACAGGATCCCAAGGATAAAGTAGTCCAGCATGGCAGGCGTTGGGCCCTGGCATCCTGCCCACCTGCTCAAGTCCGTTAGATTCCACCCTGCCCCATGCCCTGTCCTGGAGATGGGACGTTGGTTTTGCAACAGCCTTGGCTGTGGCTCCTGGGACAGACAGGAGGGGGAGCTTGCCACAGAGTGGGGGCTGGACCCCAGGTCCTGTCTCTATTATGGGGGAAGAGTAGACCCCTGGTGTGGTTCCAGATGGGGACCCACACTCGGGCAACTGCTGAGAACAGCACTTCCTTCTCACGGGTGCCAGGCTTGGACAGGGTCGGGCAGGACCATGTGTTGTGAGGAGCAAGCAGTAAATTAGGGGCTGAGCTGGCTGCCATGTGCTGTCTAGTTCTGAACCCCAGGTTAAAAAGACCTACTGTCCTGGGAATAGATGCTCACACCTTTAGTCCCAGCCTTTGAGAGTGAGGAGGCAAAGGCAGGTGGATCTCTGTGAGTTCCAGGCAAGTCTGGCTATGCACACACTCTGCACACATATATTCACACACACCAAAACTCTCTCTTATAGATATGCGTTGCTGTTATTACTATACCTGAGGTAAACTGAGGCAGAGAGATTGGCCCTCAGATGTAAGTTGTAGATAAGGGCACCAAGTGGGCATGGAGGTGCCCACCATCATCCCAGCACTCACGAGGTAGAGGCAGGGGGATTAAGGGTTTGAGACTAGTCTGGGCTACCTGAGATTTTGTTTGTTTGTTTATATATTCATTTACTTATTTAATTTTGAGACAGGGTTTCTTTCTTTATATATATATATTTATTTATTATATGTAAGTACACTATAGCTGTCTTCAGACACCCCGGAAGAGGACATTTTGATTTCATTAAAGATGGTTGTGAGCCATCATGTGGTTGCTGGGATTTGAACTCAGGACCTTTGGACGAGCAGTCGGTGCTCTTAACCGCTGAGCCATCTCTCCAGCCCTGAGACAGGGTTTCTTTGTCTAGCTCTGGTTATCTTGGAACTTGCTCTGTAGACTAGGCTGGCCTCGAACTCACAGAGCTCCACCTGCCTCTGCCTCGCTGGTACTGAGATTAAAGGTGCATGCCACCACTACCTGGCCCTAAGATCCCATTTTTTTTAAAAAGAAAAGAAAAGATGGATATCTTGCTGAGTTTTCATTGATGTTCAGCAGTGTGGATGGTGCTGACGTGGAGACCCTGAGGAGCACATGCCTCTCCATGACACCCCCACTGTCCTTCCAGGGAGGAAGTAGGGCTGTGGCCAGGATGGGGCAATACAACGGCCTCTGGTTCCAGCTATAAGTATGGCTGTTAGGTAGGGGTGTGGGGAGCCAGGAGAACACAGCCCACCATGGCCCTTGGCAGACTATCCAGCCGGACTCTGACTGCCACACTACTGGCCTTGTTCCTGGGTGGTGAGTGCAGACAGACACATGTCCACCCTTCTGACCTCTGGTCTATCTCTATCATCTACCTGCACATCTGCCAGGACCCCCGGAAAAGATGTGAAGGTTTATAGTGGCAAAGCCACTATCAGGAAATTGGGATTCTAAGCCTGGGTGTGGTTACTGGGAAGGTACTGGGTCTCAAGTCTAGGGGCAACCTGGGCTAGGTCCCTTGTCTTCTCTCTGCCTCACTTTCCCTAGTCAGCCTTGTGAGTTCTCACTGAGGGTCCCAGCAGCTCAGGGCTCACTCTTCTTTGTGTGTTCTCAGGCCCAACACTGGCCACAGAGATCGTTGGTGGCCGGCCAGCCCGGCCCCATGCTTGGCCCTTCATGGCATCCCTGCAGAGGCGTGGAGGTCATTTCTGCGGTGCCACACTCATTGCCAGGAACTTCGTCATGTCAGCAGCCCACTGTGTCAACGGCCTGTGAGTTCCCTTCCTTCCCCTCTTAGCCCTCAATGTCCATGTGGGTCGGAGTGGGGTCAAGAGGTCAGGTGGGCATTCCCACCCAGTCTCCTCCCCTCTCCACTGCCCATAGAAACTTCCGGTCAGTGCAGGTAGTGCTGGGAGCCCATGACCTGCGGCAACGGGAGCCCACTCGACAGACCTTCTCTGTGCAGCGGATCTTTGAGAATGGCTTTGACCCGTCACGTCTACTGAATGACATTGTGATTATCCAGGTGGGCCTGCCAGTCCAGGAACCTGAGCCTCATGCAAAGGTCCTGAGGTCACCTTAGGGAGAGTGCACTGCAGGACAGGTACACACTAGGTCAACTGCAGTCATCACCCTCTGAGCCTGTTTCCAGCTCAGCACAGTGGAGAATTACCATTCCGTGGACTGAATGTTGAAGGCTTAGATGAGATAATATACAGAAAGCTCTGAGCAGCATTCAATCAACAAACTCTTATTTGTGCCTTTCCACACACTGACCCTGCAGCTTGGGGAACTCTTGGGAAATTCTCACTCACGTTTTCCTCTAGTTCTTAAACTTTTCCACCACTTGATGTTCAGGTACTAAGGAAAGTGGGAAGGGTTCTTATAAAGTGTGCTCTGTGACTTCTTGGTGTTCTATGTCCCCCACCCCACCCCACCCCTGTGTCCTCCACTGTAGCTCAATAGCTCGGCTACCATTAACGCCAACGTGCAGGTGGCCCAGCTGCCTGCCCAGGGCCAGGGCGTGGGTGACAGAACTCCGTGTCTGGCCATGGGCTGGGGCAGGTTGGGCACAAACAGACCATCACCCAGTGTGCTGCAAGAGCTCAATGTGACAGTGGTGACTAACATGTGCCGCCGCCGTGTGAACGTCTGCACTCTGGTGCCACGCCGGCAGGCAGGCATCTGTTTCGTAAGTACCCTCTGCAGCAGCAGGGATAGTGGTCGGACCCCAGGGAGGACTTCCCGGTGCTGGAGCATGGGTAGGGGATGACTAGAGATCCAGACTCTGACATGGACGTCTCCACAGGGGGACTCTGGCGGACCCTTGGTCTGTAACAACCTTGTCCAAGGTATCGACTCCTTCATCCGAGGAGGCTGTGGATCTGGGCTGTACCCAGACGCCTTCGCCCCTGTGGCTGAGTTTGCAGATTGGATCAATTCCATTATCCGAAGGCGTAATGACCGCCTCCTTACCCATCCCAAAGACCGAGAGGGCAGGACCAACTAGGACCTGTCTGCTGCTCCCCCTCCCCTTGCTCCCTTGCTTCCCCCACCCTGACACCAGAGACCTCTCCATTTTACTACAATAAAAGCAGCCTTTGTTTTGTACACTGGGTCTGATGTCTGCTGCCTCAGAATGTAGAACACAGACACTGCCTCGTGTAAGGTTTACCTCCTGGAGACGCTGAAGCCAAGCTGGGGCAAAGGCGCGGCAGGAGTCACGTCCCCCCCCACTCTGTACAAAAGAATAGCAGTCAGACAGGCCCTCTTGGTGTCTGTTCCCTAAATCCCATGTTCAGCTAGGTCTCAGCATTTAGGAGGTTGAAACGGGAGGATTACCAAGACTTTGAGGACAGCCTGGCCTACAGAGTGAGAAAAATAGAGGTTTGGAGAGGTGGCTTAGCAGTTAGGAGTATCTGCTGCTCTCATAGGGGACCTGGACTTTCATATGGTGGCTCACTATTGCCTATAGGTCCAGTTCCAGGGGACTCTGTGGGCACCAGGCACATAGACACACCTTCTACACACACACACACACACACACACACACACACACACACACATATATATATATATATAT